>NW_026843647.1:0-600000 GCF_030254825.1 Meriones unguiculatus | reverse complement strand
ATTTAAATGAAATTCAAACTGAAGCTACTAATACCTAATAGTTTACATTTTATCGTTCTTTCCTTTAAAAGGACTGGCTTGTCAACCATTTCTCCCAGTATTCAAACCAATCTGTCTCTGTTTAAATGCCTGGATGTTGGAAACAGACACTTTAAAGTTGATGTAAATTTTGAATGTCTAAGAAAGGGATTTAAGGTATGTTAATGCAAGGTATAAAAAATTGAGAAAGTGGTTTAAAGTATGTGAAAAATGAGACTTAAAGAGTTTAAACTTTCTGATTTTAAAATGTGAATCAGTGGAGTTCTGATATGCTATGTAAACCACCAGGGGAAAGCCTTGGCTAGTCTTCTCATAGTTACTGAATCAGACTTTTTAATGTCCTTACATTCCTGCTGAAGATATACTTCAATGCTTCTTATTGTGCTGAAATCTTACCTGCCATTACACATTCAGAGAGAGGAAAGGCTGTTCATTTTTAGTCCAGAACCATCCTTTTTGTTGCCCAAGCTTATCTGTAAAGCATCAGTCTACTCTAATTGTTTACAGACACTTGTTGACTGCTTTTGGTCTAACAGAATCTAGATTAAGACTTCTGTCAACTAACAATGCAGTCTTTCTATCTACTGTCTATATCTGAAGATGGGTACTTTCCTTCCTCCTGTGTTGGCATTCCTTCTCTTTCCAGCTGCATTGGGCTCCTGATCAATGATTTCTCTATCTTGTGAAAGCATTCCTACGAGTTCTTTATTTTCAACATAAATTAGGAATCCTGATTTTTTTTCTATTCAAGTACTCCACAACATTACAACTACCAGGATCTTAGGCTAGTATGTTTGTTTCCTGCTAAGAGAGGAAATATGTATTGTGGATTCAAAAGATACTTTTCAGCAAAGGACCATCCTAATCCCAAAACTGATGTTCAAATGAACACATGTACCAAATATAGCATCAACAAAAACCAGGAATATGAAAAAGCCTACTGACTCCTCCACAATATCATAAAATATCAGCAACCTAACTCACAGTTTCTCAGAGAGATAAAGTGGTAGATAAATACTTCAGAAAGTAAAGAGATGAACAACAGAAAAGAAGACAGAATCAATAAATGGATTCAACTAGGCATTCAGACAAGAATCAACATTCTCCATGAGAACTTGGATGAGGGATAGAATAAACAACAATACACAGGAAAGACTGACTGCCATAAAAGACAAATCATAAGACAAAATTGAGATTGTGAGGGAGGAGAAAGACAGATAGAAAGGTTGGAAATGAAAATCATAAAACCTCCAATCATATCACAGAACACTGGGTTTCCAGCACAGCTAACTAAGCGGAGGACAGAATGTGGGCATGAATGACATGAATTTCATAACATTACATTACAATATCAATGTAAAATAAATTAGTTGTAAGTATGACCAGTCTTTTAACTCTGAGTTCCTTTAAATATACTAAAATCAGAACACAAGAAACTGGAGATTCTAAGATTTGTACTGAGGACATAGGGATATTCAAGTTCACTTTAGCAGAAACTCTCCAATTCTTGAAAGAAACAGATATTCAAACATAACACATTTAGATGGCCAAATAGACCTGAGAAGACTGGAAACTTATCTTGACATATTAGCATCAGTTAAAAAAAAACATAAGCTTGTGTCGCGCGCAGCCTTTGCCGATAAGGATGACGCGGCAACAGAGGATTTGTCCAGCAGCAGTTTTATTGCGAAGCTCTTGAAAGTAGATGGAGAAGGACCCCAAACCCTGTGCGTGCTCTGCTTAAATAGCCAGCAGGGTGACTTGCTCGTCTGTGATTGGTGCTCTACACAAAACCCAATTAGCATGTGTTCTCCAATAGGGAGAACAACCAAACCTACATTAGCATAAAGTGGCGCATGCGTACATCGCAAGACAACGTTTGGCAAGAAGAACCAGGAAGCAGGAAACCGGCGCCATCTTGTAATGGCGGGAGCGGCTCCCGACATCTCCCCCTTAAAAATTATATTAAAATCAGCCAAAAATGATCCGTAACTCCACCATGAGTTTTCCGATCAGCCTGCTGACTCAACAGCATTAGCGATCAAGGAGGTTACACAGTGTATGAGACCCTTTACGCCCTTAGCCCCGTGCAATGGGAACCTGAGCCCTGGGGGGCGCAAAGGTCTGTCAAGAACAGCTTCCTAGTGCAATGGGAACCTGTGCCCGTAAGGATTGCTTTTAGTTCTGACAGTGTCTCAACGGCTGAGCATATTTAGCCATACTTGAGGAGAGGCTCCCTGCTCTACAGCCAACATGGCTTGGACTATAGCCACATTTTTTGCTTGCTGCTGTTTTTTGTTTTTTTTTTAAATTGCAGAGCAACCAAAAACAGAGGAGCAGTCCTGCAACCAAGGTTACTCCAAACATTCCCACACCAACCCATTCTTTAAAATAGGAGAAAGCAGAGGATATCCAAGTAAACAGTCCTTGTGTAACAGAAATATCCAAACGAGTGGACTCTGACAGCCAGTCCAGGAAAAAATGGAAGAAGAGTCTGCACGTCCGCCAATGCAAAAAGGTGCATATTGCGGTTGTTGCTTTCAGTTACTGCGATCCCCATCAGTTGCATTGTGTCGTGGCCACCACCCAAAAAGGATAGTGGAATTAGCAGAAATCACCTTGTCCTTAGAAACCTTTTTTCCTAGCTTGGCATAAGAAAAATTTCCCAACTTAATACATGAATCTTTAAATGACTGATTCACGGTAAAACATAAGCTGCCATTAATGGTCCAAGTGTCATTATTTTGAATAGGAGCTATGTCTCTAGATATTGGCAAATACGGTAGCCCCAAAGAGTCATTAGTTGTGAAGAATCTTGGGAAGACTTGTGCATCATGCATCACCGGCATGGGCCGAGGGAAGGCTGACAGGATTCCCCATCGAATCTCTTGGCCTTCCACCTCTTGGCTCCTCAGCATCCCGTTCAGCAGCAGGATCAGGAGCAGGGTCATCGTGCTTCACCACCCGAGTCAGTCGCGCTGGAACCCAGATTGGATCTTCCCGATCCTGTGGGAAAACACAAACAGCTCCCCTGGATCTTATTAAAATAGGATCCGGTCCTTTCCACTGATTATCAAGCACATCCTTTCATTTTACCAATTCTTTCGGGTATGCATGGCTGACATGTCTGTCTGCCGCAGACTGTCCATTAGAATCCAATTTTAAAAAATTTAGGGTAAATAAAGTAAGGGAGATAGTTGCTTTCTGACCCATATTTATGGGCCAGAGTCCCCCTTTTTGTTTTTGCAAATACGTTTTGAGTGTGCCATGCGCACGTTCCACCACGCCTTGTCCTTGTGGATTATAAGGCAACCCCGTGACAAGATGGACTTCCATTTTTGAGCAAAATTGTTGAAATGCCTTAGAAGTATTAACTACCCACTGTCCTTGACCAGTGAGCATGTCAAAGCTCCATTGAGGACGTTGATTGGCTATATTTTGTTTTGCCTGTGCCATACATAATTCTTGATATATAGATTTCCAGTCTAAGTATTGTCCCATAGAAAGACATACCTTTACTGTATTAGACCAGTCATCAGGAGTCATAGCATTAGCTGCTAATCTTTCTATCAACGCCAGTGTAAACGAAGCACTAACGCCGTAAGTTTGCACCGACTCCACCAAGGCCTTTAATTGCTTTAGATCCAAGGGAGAATGTTGCCTTTGATTTTGTGCATCCTCCCATACAGGGAAAGCCATCTGTATCTTTCTTTTTTCCTTTTCTGAAATCAGCGAGTTAGAAGTCTTAACCTTTTCTTTATCTTTACTCTGGCTCTTCTCCTCAAGCAGAGGCGCTGTCGCACCATACCCTGGCGCATAAGGCGGAGGAGGGTTTGGGCCATATCTTTCTGATTCATATTTGGCCGCTTCCTCATCTAATTTTGCTTGTTCATCAGGATCAAGCCCTGTCTCTTCCTCCTCGCTAGAGTCATCAGACTGTCGTGGTTCCTCTTCCTCTGAGGACGTCTCCTCCCCGGAAGAGGACTCCACCCTAAGATTTTTAAATTCATCTAAGAGGGGGTACAGTTTACGACTGTCCTCTCTTTTAATGGGATCCCTCTTAGTATCTGCGGTTAATTTTGGCCTTTTAGCTTTTAACTCGAGTTTAGCTGTTTTTCCTGCACTTTTAAGTTTTTTCTCTCCTTTTGACATCTTTCCCTTTTCTGCTTCGGACAGACTATCTTGATGGTCTGACAAAACTCTCTGACCCTCCTTGACCTTTTCTTTACACTTCTCATCTTCGATGCACGATTTTAGCATCTTATAGATTGGCCATACTCCTGGTCTTAACGTTACCTTTTCCCGTTTCCCACAATTGAGACAGAAACAACACAACAAAACAAAAACGAAACTAACCACGAGAAACGGAATACCCCAGACCACAGAAATCATACCTTGCAGAAAAGTACCGCGGTTCCTTACACTGCTGGCTTGAATCCTCCTCCGACGAGCAGTCGGGGGTCCTTCGAGTCGTCCCTCCGCCCTGGGTTCGGCAAGTTCCCGGGTTTCGGCACCACTTGTCGCGCGCAGCCTTTGCCGATAAGGATGACGCGGCAACAGAGGATTTGTCCAGCAGCAGTTTTATTGCGAAGCTCTTGAAAGTAGATGGAGAAGGACCCCAAACCCTGTGCGTGCTCTGCTTAAATAGCCAGCAGGGTGACTTGCTCGTCTGTGATTGGTGCTCTACACAAAACCCAATTAGCATGTGTTCTCCAATAGGGAGAATAACCAAACCTACATTAGCATAAAGTGGCGCATGCGTACATCGCAAGACAACGTTTGGCAAGAAGAACCAGGAAGCAGGAAACCGGTGCCATCTTGTAATGGCGGGAGTGGCTCCCGACAAGCTTGTCCATGGAATCACACCATGGAGCAGACACAAAAGTTGGTGGTTTCTCTTCCTGATTTCTTTCTTACTGGAAACATAACAAAGAGAAGTGGAAATGTTTGTAGATGCACAATGAAGCTGGAAAATGTCAAACTGTTTATCACATTGTTCTGGAACTAGTTCAGAATCCTCAATGGAATTACATGTGTTTAGCAGGTAATGTACTATCTTGTAGACAGAACAAACATAGCACATTCAAAAAAGTACTCACTGAAAGTTGTTCCATAGAGGACTTGGTTCAGTGTCAAAACGGTTCTGGACATTTTGGGGTAGATCAAGTAGGATGTGAATAGGGATAAATGTACCAAGGATTATTTCTGCCTCCGTGTAGTTGCTAGGATCCCAGTAATGAAAACAATTGAGCTGAGACATCCTGCTATGGGGTGATGTATATGCAGGTTGCTGGAGTAGGATGAGACAAAGCAAAAGAAGGAACATTTAGGCTCTTCACTACACAGAGACAGTCTCCTGCATCTAGATTGATCCAGGGAGATTATTGGCTTAGGTCCTGGAACAGGCTCAGACCTCAACAATGTCAGAGAAGGCTTTGTATGCTACAGCTGCTTCCTACTGTTGCTTCAGTCTCTCAGTCTGTGCATAGCCATAGGTTCTCATAACAGGTCGGTGCAAACACTGTAGCAAATTCCAGACAACTGAGGGTCACAGTACTGAGATATTTCTGTTGCTGTAGCCAGACTTGCTCTGAATTTTCTGTCTTTTTATTGTTCTATTTCCCTGTCATCCATGTACTCTTGAAATCCCATAGCCCTGGAGCTCTGCACCTGGTTCCACTATGTGGGTTAAAAACATGTTTGGTTTTTTCTTTCTTCCATCAACAACCTGTAATGATTTCATCATGGTCCACAGTGACTTTGGAGAGCACCAGAGTCTGAGACAAAATTGTAGGTCATCCAAAAACAGCTTGTTGAGGTTTGATTGCTGTTGTGAGAGTAGTTTGAACATTTGATTTCTCCTAGGAAGGGGAGCAGGGACAATCAGACTTTGATCACTTTGATAGCTCTTTGACCACTTCCACAAGTCAAGGTGGCTAAACTAAGCAACAGGGAAAGTATATCCAGTTTTGATGAGACCTGATAAGCTATAGTAAGATAGTAGAGGAGGAGGAGGACATCCCTTATCAGTGGACTAGAGGAGGGACATAGGGGGCTGGAGAGGGAGACTTCAGTCATACTTTGACATGGGGTTTTGACCAAGAAAGTAAACACTAGTGACTCAGCCTTATGCAGGACACCTGGGTTCAGGGTTCTCAACTCAGCTTTTGCATTCAGACCTCTTCCTGGATGTCTGGCACCAACTTCAGAATTATACAGGACAAAAAGAGGGGGCAAGCTGCTCATAGTCAATTTAAGTCATGACAGGCAACACTTGTGTGCTTAGTTTAGAGTATCAGTCACTTTCCTCTTTACATTCTTTCCTGATTAAAAGACAAACATGAATCACCTGAAGAATCAGGATAGGAGTAGGCTTTAGGATCTCTGAATATGAACTCAGTTTTGAACCTGGCAGCAGAAGTCTTGAGATTCAGTCAACTGTCTCATAACAAAAACCAAAAAGAAAAAATACTTTCTCTCTATACTTTTTCTACTTTACTGTAATACCATTTATCATAATTACTACTGATATAATTTCATGGTATTATTATATATTATTGTTATAATATGATATATATAATATAATGAAAATCAAATTTTGATATCTAACAGGTAAATTTATTCATAAAAACACAGCCATGAAATTTCAAAAGAGCTAAATCTGCAAGAGGCTTTGAAGGTAGGAAAGTGGAAAAAATGATGTAATGTTAATTCTTATGTATAAACAAACAAAATAATTAATTGATGTCTCCTATGTATAATCTTACAAAATTTGGTTACTGGAATTTAAAAAAATATATAGTGAATACACACACAAATAAATCTGTCTATCAATCTATGTATCTATCTATCTATATCAATTCAGATATAGATAAATATAACTATACAGTGAAATTTCTATGTAGGCACCAGCTTAATTTCTCTATGTTCAGTGAGTTGTGTAAGTGATGTATTAGCGATAGAGACTTACAGTGAATTTATGGAGAGCAAATTATAATATTGATCAAAGTTTGCATTGTTTGGGCATACCAATAAGACTCCTTTGCCCACCACCTCAAATAGATATAACCCATTCTTCTTTGATGACAAGTGACATGCTGTTGTGACTTTCTCATATTATTTCATTTGGATCACCTTCAGATACGTATATATTTTAGGAAGCTCCTGCTCTATTAGGTTACTACAGTAACATTCAACTGACATTTCATCTTCGCTGTCTCTCTTCATATTACTTTCCTTAATGTCCTCTTTCTTCCCCACTTCCAACCCATTCTTCTTTATGAGCCCATTCTCCAACTATAAATAACTATTTTACTGACCTATCCTAAAGAGATCTAGTTACTTGTTCTCGAACACTAGTTCCTTGTTCTGTGTGTATCCTACATGGTTTAATGTACTGTACATTGCTTATCATTCACTTTAAAAGTAACAGATGTAGCCAATGGCAGTTCAGTGTCCAAGTGGGTTACATAGTAATGGGAAGAGGGACTGCCTCTGACATAAACTGATTGGCCTGCTCTTTGATCACCTCCCCCTGAGGGGGGAGCAGCCTTACCAGGCCACAGAAGATGACAATGCAGCCACTACTGATGAGAACTGATAGTCTAAGATCAGAAAGAAGGAGAGGAAGACCTCCCCTATCAGTGGACTTGGGGAGGGGCATGCATGCAGAAAGGGAGGGAAAGGTGGGATTGGGAGGGGAGGAGGGAGGGGCTTATGGGGGGATACAAAATGGATAAAGTGTAATTAATAATAATAATAAAAATTTTAAAAATATATTAAAAAAAGAAATGCCTGAGAATCCAGACAGGCGTGTCCAGGCTTTTGACATTGCCAGAACAATGCTGTCATCTATAAAGTTCATGCTAGACAATTGTGCTATTACCTTTTTAAGAAAAATCCTTCTCCCAAACAGTAAAAAAAGTAATATTAACATGTGAGAAGATACATGCCATATTTGTATTTTTGAACTTGTGTTACTATATACTCAGTCTGATTTTTTCTAGTTTTCTTGCACATATGCATATTCTTTCAAATTTCATGATTTACTTTGTAAAATGACTGAGTACTATTTTGTTGTATAAATGTCCACATTTTCTTTATCTATTCTTCTGTTATGGACATCTGGGTTTTATTCAATTTCTTGCAGTGTTGATTAAAACAATCATAAACATGTTTGCATAATTGTCTCCATGGAAGGATGAAACATTCTTTGGATATATGCCCAACAGTGGCATAGCTGATTCTTGAGGCAGAACATTCTCCATATTGCTGAGGAAAAGCCACAAATATGTCCTTAGTGGCTATACATTTTGGTACTCCTACTAGCAATGTCAGAATATTCTTAGCCATTGTGACTCTCTTTAGACCATACCTCAAACTACTTTTGGTTTCCATTTCCCTGATGACTATCGATCTTGCACATATCTTTAAATGTTTTTCAGCCATTTGAATTATTTCTTTAAGAATTCTCTTCTGATATCTTCTTATATTTCTTTCTTCAGAGACTGAAGGTTTTTTTTTCATACAAGTCTTTCACTTGCTTGGTTACAGTTACACTAGGGTACTTTATGTCCTTTGTGGCTATTGTGAAGGGTGTTGTTTTCCCAATCTCTTCCTCAGCCCTTTTGTCTTCTGTATACAGGAGTGCTACTAAATTTTTTTCAGTTGATTTTGTATCCAGGCACTTGGCTGAATGGATTTATCAGCTGTAGAAGATTTTTTGGGGTCACTCAGGTATACTATCATATATCATCTGCAAATAGTGACATGACATGAACTCATGGGCTGGCTCTTTGATCACCTCCACATGAGGGGGTAGCAGCCTTACCAGTCCACAGAGAAAAACAATGAATCCAGTTCTGATGAGACCTGATAGACTCGTGTCAGAAAGAAGGAGAGGAGGTCATACCCTATCATTGTATTGAGGGAGAGGCATAGGAGAAGAAGGAGGGTGGGATTGGGAGGGGATGGGGAGGATGCTACACCTGGGATACAAAGTGAATAAACTGTAATTAATAATAGTAATAAAGAATTCTTTATTTAGAATTATATTGTGTATTATTCATATTGTATATTTTCTTGATATCTAATTTTTCTTTTGACTTATTTATTCATTTGAATATTAGAATTTATTTGGGTGTGTAGTTGGTGAACGTATTTTAGCTTTTTTTACACTTCTTCATTTTCAGAATGATGGTGGTCCTTTGTTATGAAGAAGATTTTAAGTTATCTGCTGTAATATTGAAGATGGTTTATCTTTATGCCTGGGCAAGGGCTAGGAATATCTCCCCTACTCATTGACAACTAAGATTAATACAGTAAAACTCTCCATCATAAAAAATGCAATCAACATTAACATTCAGTGCAATCCTCATCAAAATTCCAGACAATTCTTACCAGATGTTGAAAGGACAATTTTCAGCTTCAAATAGAAGCACAAACAAACCATGAAACCTAAATAAGAACAATCCTAAATAAGAACTGCAAGAGGGATCACCCATCCAAAGATTAAATTGACCTAAAAACGATAGTAGTAACAGCATGGTACTGGCAGAGTAACAAACACTTTGGTCGATGATGAGATGAAAAACCCATGCAGAAATCCAAATACCTATGGACAGTTAATATTTTTAAAATAAGAAATCTTGAAATAAACACTGGAAGAAAAGACAGCATCTTCACCACATTGTTGTGGTCAAACTAGAAGTGTGCACATAAAATAATTCAAAAGATTCTCATGTATCACTCTGAACAAAACTCACCAAGATAGATTAAAGACCTCAGTAAAATCAAGAATCAGAGAATCTGATGGATGAGAAATTAAGGAATAGTATTTTCGCTAGTCATGAGAATGTCTTTTTCATGTTTTGGACTGTGTTGGTGAGGCTTATCACTTGAGTTTTTGTTAGACTTCTTCAGCAGTTTTTTATTTCTAGATATATCTCAGTTTTTCATTTTATCGATTCCTTTTGTAATAAAATGTCTTCAACTATCTTCAGTGTTTTATTTCACTTTTTGTTTTCACAGACATCATTGAGGTTTTATAAATATCCTGTGCTATATCCTTGATTTATCTATGTTTTGAAATCATTGTTTTGTTCTGTGGCTATATTGAATTTCTCAGGGTCTCCTCTAATAGGTTTGTGGTGATTTGGTGTCTTAGGTGTTAATGATTTTGATTTCGCTCTGGTGTCTAGTTATCTGGGTTTGAGATGATTGTAATTCTAGCTGTGGCTATCTGGACTTGTCTATTTTAGGTTTATGGTGTTTAATTTCTTCATTTCTGTTTCTCTCTCTGGATCTTAGGAAAGGGTGTTGGCTGTGTATTGTCTTGTAGAGAATTCTTCGACTGTGTGCCTTGATAGGTCATTAGGGATACTGGAGAGAGACTGTTCTTAGGTGTGGGTGATTACACTAAAAAAAATAATGATAAATAAAGATAGCCCTTACCTCAGGGCTGGAAAACGTTTTGAAAGCAAGAAACCCAAAAAAACCCAAGATGAAGTAGCCATTTTCATGTCTTAAAAATAAGTTTTCAATCAAAATTAATCAAAAGAGATAGGTAAGAACACTTCATACACACTGAAGAAAAAACTCACCACAACAACCATTCAATAATGAACATCTCTGATGCAAATGCAAGAACAGCCTCATTCATAAAAAAATATTACTAAAGCTAAATTCACACATTGAATCTCACACATTAATAGTCAGAGAATTTAGCACTGACTTTCTCCAAAAGACAGATCAATACAGAAAGTAAATGGGGAAAGAAAGAAACTAACAGGCATCTTGAATCAAATGGGCCTAAGCGATATATATAGAACATTTCTCAGAGGCTCATGAAACCTTCCCCAAATTTGACCATATAATCAGTCACAAAGCAAGCCTCAGAAGATATAAGAAGACTGAAATAACTCCATGAATCTTATCAGACATCCAGGGATTAAAGCTAGACTTCAACAAGAGAAACACCACTTGGTCATGGAAGAAACAAAGGAAGAAATAAAAAACATTCTAGTTTTCAATGAAAATGAAGGCAAAACATATGCAAATTTATGACACAATGAAAGCAGTGCTAAGAGAAAAGCTCAGAGCATTTTGATAAATTAAGTGCCTTCATAAAGAAATTGGAGAGATCCCATACTAGTAATTTATCAGCACACTTGAAAGTTCCTAACAGAAGGAAGCAAACACACCTACATGGAGCAGTTGACAGGAAATATTCAAACTTGGGGCTGGAATCTATACATTGGAAACAAAGAGACTGATACAAAGAATCAATAAAACCAAAAGCTGGTTCTTTGAAAATTTCAACAAGATAAATAAACCCTTAGCCAAACTAAATGAGAGGCAGAGGGAGAATATCCAGATAAACAACATCAGAAACAAAAATGGGGATATAACTACAGACAATGAGGAAATCCATAAAAATCATTCGGACTTACTTCAAAAGCCTGTATTCCACAAAATTCAAAAATATAAAGTAAACAAATGATTTTCTGGATAGATTTCACCTACCAAAGATAAATAAAGATCAGGAAAAAGTTTAAACAGTCCAATAACCACTAAGAAAATAGAAGGAATCATCAAAAATCTCCCAACCAAAAAACAGGCCCACATCCAGGTGATTTTAGTGCAGAATTCTATGAGACATTCAAAAAAGAACTAATACAGATATTCTTCAAATTATTCCGCAAAATAGAAACAGAAGGAACATTGCCAAATTCATTCTATGAAGCCACAGTCACGTTGACACCTAAACTACATAAAGACCCAACAAAGAAAGATAATTCCACACCAATTTCATGCATGAACTTCCATGCAAAAAACTGAAAAAAAAATGCAAACTGAATCTAAGAACACATCATATACATCATACTGGGGATACAGGGATGGTTCAACATACAAAACGTCATCAATGTAATCCACCATATTAAAAAATTAAAGAAAAAAAATCACATGGTCATCTCATTAGGTGGAGAAAATATGTTTGACCAAATCCAACATCCTATCATGACAAAAGTCTTAGAGAGATCAAAGATACAAGGTCTATATTTAAACATAATAAAGGCTATATACAGCAAACTGATTGCGAACATCAAAATAAATAAATGTAGAAATATTGTAGAAAATAAATAAATGTAGAAAAATTCAAAGCAATTCCACTAAAATCAGGGACAGGAGAAGAATGACCACTCTCTCTGTTCCTCTTCAATGTAGTACTTTAAGTTCTAGCTAGAGCAATAAGACAACTAAAGTATATCAAGGGCATACAAATCAGTAAGGAAGAAGTCAAAATATTTCTATTTGCAGATGAGGTGGTTGTGTATGTAAGCAACCCAAACATTCCACCAGAGAACTCCTACAGCTGATAAACAGCTTCAGCAAAGTAGCTTGATACAGGATTAATATTTTAAAATATCTGTAGCTCTCCTGTACATAAGGGACATATGTGCGAGAAAGAAATTAAGGAAACTACACCATTCATAATATCCATAAATGCTATAATGTATCTTGGTGTGACTCTAACCAAATAAGTGAAAAACCTGCATGAAAACAACTTCAATGATTTGAAGAAAGAAAATGAAGAAGATGTCAGAAAATGGAAAGATCTCCCAATTTCCTGGATCCATAGGATTACCATAGTGAAAATGGCCATCTAACCAAAGGCAATCTACAGATTCGATTTAATCACATCAAAATACCAACTCAGTTCTTTTCAGACCTTGAAAGAACAATTCTAAACTTCATATGGAAGAATAAAAAAAAAAAACCCAGAACAGCTTAAACAGTCCTACAAAATAAAAGAACTTCTGGAGTTATCTTCATCCCCGACTTCAAGCTACAACACATAGCAATAGTAATAAAAACTGCATGGTACTGGCATAGAGATAGACTGGTTGGTTGATCAATGGAATTGATTCAAAGACCCAGAAATAAACACACATACCTTTGGTCAATTGATTTTTGACAAGGAAGCCAGAACCATACAATGGAAAAAAGACAGCATCTTCAACAAACCATGCTGATCTAACTGTATCTCTGCATGTAGAAAAATGCAAATAGATACATATTTTTCTCCCTGAAAAAAAGTCTCAAATCCAAGTAGGTGACTCTATCAGGCCTGTTACCCTGAACAAAAGGAGGAGGCCCCCACCCAGGTTCTAGTTATGCAAAAGCCAAAATAGACAGAGACACTGGACACTTCAACCTGGAAGTAGGACCAACTTCCAGGGGCAACTCAACCAAAACCACCGTTAGCCCAAAAGGACTTAAATCAATGTGTCTTTTAAGGACTGGGGTAGACATCTCAGGTATGTCTACATGCTGCCGAAAACTGGCTCTTGTGTATTTTTACTGGCTGGATGCATTGTTAAATCTGGCTACTGGGAAACATTTTTGTTTCCATTCAAGCGAGTCCTTGCACAACCAAGAGTTCACCTAGTGACTTAATATCCTTCCTGAAAAAATCAGACTGGTATGCAGGGCCCATATCCTTCCCATAAAGTCAGTTCCTGAACCTTCCCCAAACAGATGTCCATTTCTGAGGGAAACCGTCTCATTAAGGGCCTCCTCCACGGCCAGAATATGCATTGTTCCCTTTTGGAGACATTGAGGTGAGAACATTTTTTTTTTAAGATTACAGGCCTCGACTTCCCCTCCAAAGTTCAATATAATCTTGTTCAGTTTAAGTGAGGACTGTGTTTTCAGAACAGCCCCTGGTAAGAACTTCTGGAAGGTTTGTACTTTGGGAGCCAAGGTGACTCTGGCCTGGCTGTGGATAGGCCTGTCTTTTAAGTGGTTCACCAGCATACTGGCTCCCTTCAAATTCTTTGGATCTGCACCAAACAGAGCATATGTTTTAAGCTTTAAGCCTTAAAAAGAAACCCATGAGTTGTTATTTTAAAAAAATATTTATTTATTTATACATATGAGCACTCTGTCTGAATATATGCCTGTATGACACAAGAGAGCACCAGATCCCATTGTAGACAGTTGTGGGACACCATGTGGGCTGCTGGGAATTGAACTCAGGACCATCTGGAAGGACAGCCAATGCTCTTCACCACTGAGCCATCTCTCCAGCACCCACCCATGAGTTTTTCAATCAGATGAGGCCATTCAGCTCTTCAGCCCTTAAGCTCTGGTTTCTCACAGTTCCCCATCAAAGCACCCTCACCAAATAAAGAAAAGTGTCTGGCTTTTTCCATGCATTATTTTTATCTACAGGGAAAACTTCCCCAAGATCCGCTTGTGCATGCACACACAGACACACACACACACACACACACACACACAAAACCTCTCTCATTGGTCCTTGGGTGTGCACAGTTTTTCACAGGTGAAACTTAGGTACAGTTATCTGAGCCCAGCATGAAGCCACAAAACAAAATATTGTTTCTTGAAATTTCCCTGATAGGGGAGGTCCACCTACCCTTTCATCTGGCCCTAGCCTATCAGGTCTCATCAGGATTGGCTGCATTGTCTTCATCTGTGGTCTAGTCAGGCTGCTCCCTCCCCCTCAGGAGGAGGTGATCAAAGAGCCAGCCACTGAGTTCATGTCAGAGACAGTCCCTGTTCCCCTTACTAGAGTTTCCACATGGATACTGAGCTGCCATGGGCTACATCTGAGCAGGAGTTCTAAGTTATCTCCATGCATGGTCCTTGGTTGGAGAATCAGTCTCAGAAAAGATGGAGTGGGGCATGGATTTAATGAGGGAGCAAGGGTGAGATTGGGAGAGATTGAAGGAGGGGGCTATAGCTGGGATAGAGTGAATAAACTTTGATTATTATAAAAAATAAAATTTTAAAAATTCATTAATATTCAGAAATGAAATGTATAAGGAACTCAATCCCAACCAAAATTCTGTTAGCAGCTTTTACACTTTTTGCGAAGAGTGCATTTTGCATTTATTACAAAACACATGCATATTGTTCTCTGAGAAGACTATATAACTCCTGTGAGAGTCATTTATGAAATCTAATAAACTCCTCTGTAGTACTTGTAAATCACTATAAACTCGACATTCCACCGAAGATGAATATGATTTAGCCTAACTTAAGGATCCTGCAATCATATTGTCAGCATTGTTGATTGTACTGAATATGTTCTCTAGACATGTTAATCATCTCACAGGAAAGGGCTTCTTGGAGTAGGTGATTCCTACATTTTATATTTTATTATATGTATATTACTGCTAAAGCATTTAAACACCATGCTAATTTAATAGAGAAGTAAGGTTAATTTGTATTTTGTTCTTTAATTATAAAATGTATGAATAATTAAAAAAATTCTCCTTGATTGTAAATATTCTAGGACCCCTTCCATTTGTGGGACAGATGGGTAACTCTACTGCAGTTGAATAATGGGCTATGGAAGCCTGATCCAACAGGAGGAAGAAATAGAACTGCTTACTGAGTGCTGTGGGGGAGCTCAGGCATGCCTTGAGAAAGAGTTGGGGAACCTAGGATCCCCTCCCACAGAGGAGAGCAACAAGTGTTCAAGTGGCCAGGGTGGAAGGCCTGGGTGGTCCCGAGGCTGGGTGTGCAGTAAGATGTATGTTATGGGAGGACAGGCATTACTGTTGCTGAAATGCGTATCTCTGCAAATCTGAGGAAGGCGCGGTCCTGGCCTGGAAGCCAGGGTCAGGTCCCTTCCGCACACTCTAACCCTAAGGAAGGGGCTCCCGTCACTCAAGACTCTGGCCAATCAGGGCCTCCGACCGGACTTGCCAGTCAAGATAGGAGGCATGTCCTTCCAGGTGCGTTTGTGCGGGTTCAGCTCCTGATGCTGAGCAGGCTCCCGTGGTTCCAGGTGAAGAGCTCTGAGCGCCACCGCCACTGCTTGGGTGCTGCAAGGGGAACTGAGGCAAGCTCCGAAGTCTCAACATGGTGAGTGACGGGAGGAGAAGGCGGCTGAGCGGCGGGAGCTGGTGTGTGGGGTCTCTTCCAAGACTGGCTGGTCTATGACGGCCACTGGGGAGAGACCTTGTGGTCCTGGGCGCTGAGCCAGCAGGGGCATCTGAGTCACTTCAGTGTGGGGGCCGCATCCGCGCAGAGAGTTTGCAGCAGGTGTTCTTGTGCAGAATCATCCTTGTGGCAGGATGCCAAACTTGGATATTTTTTTACTGACATCATAGAAGTTAACCACTTCCTTCCATTTTCCCTGAAAGTGCTATACCAAATGCTATCCTTGAGAAGCTAACTTGGCCCATGGGGCTCACAGAGACTTAACTACCAACTAAGTAGTAAGAGTGGGCTGGACATAGAACCCCTCCACAGTTGTAGGAGATGTGCAGCTTGGTCTTCATGTAGCTCCCCTAACAATGAGAGTTTCTGGCTGTTTCTGACTCTGTGACTATGTGTGGATCACTGTCCTCCACCAAGAATGCCTTGCCTAGCTTCAGTGGGAAAGGGTACAATAGGTCCCATTTAGACCTAATGCATCAGGGTATATTGGTACTTAAATGGAGAAGGGGCTCTGCTTCTACGAGGATAGAGGCAGGGAGGAGTGGGATGTAGGGGTGAGACAGGGAGGAAAGGAAGGTGGAGGTTTCCATCTGGCTGTTAAGTGATTAAATAAATAAACTGAAGGACAAATGCTTACTTGTTTAACACGTAACTTGTACAAGACCTCCCAACCTCAGCTTTTATTTTTTTTTCCAATGTTGCCTTTTCCTGTCTTCTCTTCTGCCACATTCACTTCAGGACCCTGTCACTGAAGAGTGGCCTGCTGTTTGAAGCCACTGGTGTATTTCTGGCAATATTTTTGCTGTGTAAATCTTTCTAAGTGGCTAGACTTAAAAGTCTCCAGTCCACATTTAAATTGCTGAAAACATAACCTGGGGCCTGAACCTAAAAATGACTTAAGGGTTACAAGATCTGTGTAATGCAAAATTCCGTCCTCAGCTGGCTCCTTTTGAGCATTGGCCAGAGCTGAATGTATGCTGTCATTAAATGTATGCTGTCTTAATTAATCTTTTAATTGTGTTTGCAGTGATTTCTCCTTGGGAGGGGATATTAGTTCTAGAACAGTTGCAACCTCAGCCTGGTAGATAAATGTTCCCAAAACAAGCTATTCAGACTGAGGTCACCTTTATCCCAGCCTGTTTATCCCTAGGTCAATAGCTTTGCTTTTCTCTTGATTAAACTTTCTAAATTCTTTAGTTAAAGGGCTGTACCAAAAAGATCTTTATAATTTGAGTTAGTAATAAACTGTCCATTGTACTTACAGTTAAAGGATTTGCATGTGGAGCATGGTTTCTGCCTTCTGTTCAGAACAGGAAGAACAATTTATTATGTACAATTGCTTGGTGAAACAGGATAGGCAATAGCTAGATCAAAGACTAAAGTTTAAGGCAGTCAGCTGCAGGGGTCACCCTATGAAGAAGGACATGATCCCCACAGAGTTAGTGATTTTTTTTCAATTTCTAGCATGTATTAAATTTGCGTGTGAGTGAAAACAGACCAGATTGGTGGGTTTCAACTTGGGTAGGTTAGATGGAGCCAGTGAATATTGAATTTCCAAATAAAGTCTATCCTATGTATTTATGTGCAGTCTTTCTAAAGAGCGCTATGTCTGCTCAGAAATTTGAGACTCAGCTATTGGCAGTAGCTTTGTATGTCAGGTTACCAATATCAGCAGCTAACAGTGCAGGTAGAATCAAAGTCAAAGAGTATCTTATTAATGCCATTACTCTAGCAGAGAAGGGTCTACTTTTGTTCAAAGCCAGGACACCTACAGTTTTTCAAATATATTTAACTTTCTAAAAAAGTCAGTTGTTGGTATTGCTTACTAAGTTTTATTTTTCTTTATGCATCACTGCTCTAATCTCTTATTTGTTTCTCTTCTCCAACATTTCCCAGTCATTAAAAATTTCATTCCTGGGAATGGAGAGACAGTCCAGTAGTTAAGAACACTGTCTCTTCTGCTAAAGGACCCAGATTCAATTCCTAGCACCCATGTGGCAGCTCACGACTGTCTGTAATGCCAATTCCAAGGGATCTGACATCTTCACACCAATGCACAGAAAAAAAAAATTAAGTAATTTATTTTATTTTATTTTTTTTCTCAATGCAGTTTATTCAGGAACCTTGAACTGTAATTTTTTTAAAAAAGGAATTTCATTACTATTTAAAAAGGTATTTCTCATTATTTTCTGTTTAGAGCAATGTCTCCCCAAAATCAGCATTCTTCATGCTGTGTGGTTAAGACTTGCTTGAACACCTAATGCTGCCTCTGTGGCCCAGTGTCTTGCAACTCATTTCAGGCTGTACCTTAACCTGGTCATTAAAATGGAAAAGAGACCAGTGAATGAGGTTATTCAAACAGGGTGGGCAATTACAAATAAAGAGGGACCTGTGTATGAATTGAGTTCACTAACCAACTTTGAAGCTGTTGTCATCGTAGCACAGAAAGGGATGCCAAAGAAGGATAGAACTTTCCTGCTTGGACAGAAATGTTAGTTACTCAATTTTTTATGGTTAGGGAAAGTCCAAACTGGCAATACTTGGAATTCACAGACTAAGGCAATAAAGATTCTAGAAGAGGAACTAAACTTATTTCTAGAAACCAAATTTCTGTAGTTACACTGGCTCAGCAAACACCGAAGACCTGGACAAACTTATGTGGCTGAGCCTAACAGGAATGGTATTTTTCTAACAATGGTGCACCCCAAGGGAAAAGGAGTGCATAATTCTTAGTGTGCTCTGCTACGCATGCCTAGTCCTAGAAAACTATTGGAGCATGAAGCCTGTTTCAACTTTTTACAACAATTTTTGAGATGATAGTTTATTCATTTCAACCTCCTCATTCTTTCCTACTGTTAAGTCTCAAATGCTGGGACAAATAGTTGAGGTAGCTATTTAACAAATCAAAGCAGACCCAGCTGCTGGTTCTCCCAGCATCCCTCAGTTTCTACCTGTCATAGGGTAATGGTTGGCATACCTAGCCAAAGGGCTGAGCTCCCCTTTCCCTGGATGGTTTTCCTTATGTAATCCAACCATTTTGATTACCTTGTCTTTTTCATGTATCATTTACTATACTGGCCTCTTAGTCTGGCTTTCCCCTCTCTCCTCCTCCCTTTCCTCATAAGTCATATCCCCTCTGGACTCTCCCAGATGTCCCTGCATCTGGCTATGCTGTCCCTTTAATCTATAATAAACTTTCTATTCTACCATACGTAGAATCATCCATGTCCTTTCCTACTTCTTTCTTTTTTTTTCATTCTTTTCCTTTTCCCACTCCTTTCTTTCAAATTCATGGTCACTCTTTGCTTTAATTGTTGTTACTGTTTGACTTTGATTTGTTTGGCTTTGGGATTTCTCAGATATGAGGTTGAGATAGCTGTCCTGAACACTGTTTACGTGTTTGGAATGTGCACACAAAGGATCCTGTGACTTGGAAGAGGAACTGTCTCCTTGGAGACTGGAAAGTTGTCCTAAAACACAGATTTCTTAGAGTAAGGCTCTGTGTGCCCCTAAGGTGGAAGGGCCCACCTGGGAAGGCCTCAGATATCTGAGTCATTTAATCTGATTCCCCAGTAGAGGAGTTGCTACTGTCCTGAAGCCCAGCTGGGTGGTCAAAGGAAATGAGGGACTCTGGGCAGACCTACCAATCAGAAGCACCAGTGGGAGGTAGGTAGCTCATAGTTTCTTTCCAGGATTCTTTTCTGATGCAGCTGAAGAGAACTGTGAGGGGGACCACAAACCATGCAATGGTGAGTGTGTGGGCCACTGTCCCAAAACTAGGAGGAACAGGTCTCCTAAGCTCTCAGAGTCTAATATGGTGGTGCTGAGACTGCCGGTCAACTGTCATTCTGGTGATTTATGTGGTGACTTGGGCAGTGGTCCTTGGTCTCTCACTCTTCCTTGAGTGTGGATTCCTTGGGGGCGGTGGGTGGTGGGCTAGGAGAATTTGTCAGCAGCCCTGGCAGTTTAAAGCTGTGATGCTTAAAATACCGCTGTCCAGTATGCACACACACACATTGCTTTTGGTGTGTAGTGGGAAGACAGATTGGAAAACTGATGATCTGCTCTCTAGAAGTTCTGAACCTTCCATATTCAGTTTTGTTTGGCAAATTTCATAAATAGCTTTGAAGCTGGTAGACAGGAGGCAATGTGCATTCTTCAGCAATTTTTGTTTAGAATCTTTTCATCTGTTTTGCTACTTTCAATCACAGTGGTGTGATTCAGGCAAATTTAATTTCAGGACACAAAAGGAATTTCTGAGATGCAGAATTTTTTTAGAGTGTGCATGGTCTTGGATTGGTGGATTATGTAGATTCCATATCTTGTGGCACAATCCATGTTGGAGTAAGAAAACATGAATACATTGACAGCATTGGTTTGTGTGTGGCTTTCAGTGGGGCTGGGTTTGCCTGAAACCACAAGAAGGCATGAGGGCCTGTAGAATCACTTTTTCTACAGACAGCTCGAGAGCATAGAGCATGTAATCTCTCCTTTTGGAAGAGTGATCTACAGTAACTGGTGGGTCAGAAATATAATACTTTAGGGGTCAGTTTGTGTTGCTTTTGTAAGAGTTTTGAAGTCTGTGTTTATTTAACTTCTATACACATATAACCAAAGGTAACCTTGATAAAGTACACAGTTTTCCTGGCAGAGTTTCCTTAGGTCTTTTGAGGCAAACTTGAATATATTTTTAGACTTGTGATTTTGGCATTTCTTTTCGTCTCCTAATTTTCTCACATCTGTTGTACACATTCTTGATAGTAGTAGCTCTGAGATACATTCATAGGTCACAGCTGCCCATGTGTTTACTTTTACTTCATAATCCTGTTCGGAATTCTGTATCATTTTTCATGGGATATAGCTTTGGAATCAGCTTTCCTCTTAGAATTTCATAAAAATTTTCTTTGGATTCTGTTGAATTCATGTTGAAAGAGAAAATAGCCAACATCTTTGTTTTTGAAATACATCATTTTATTGGTGTTGTTTATTCTAGTATAAAAGGGTAAATGATATTATCCTACATATACATTTGTTTAGCAAACTACAGTTAGTATATAAAATTGCAAGTGATATGAAATAATTTACACAGCCATAGAAAGAAGACTTCAGTATAGATTTTACTGACACAAAATATATTGTTATGGTCAGAAAAGCTATTTTACCCAGGATAATTTTAGAAGACAAAAAGTGAAAATAAAACATGGTCCAGAATTGAACAATAAATTTGAATGTGATATGGGATCGTGTATTAGCATACAAAACAAACTCTTGATAGCAGAATTTGTGATTTCCCACGGATATGAACTAAAATTAAGTAACATCAAGTTGTGTTGTTATAGTCTATGTAAAACTGCAAGTATTTAGTGTATGTAATCTGATACATTTGTAGATATTACCTACACCTACACCCCCTCATTAGCAAAAACGGCCCAATAAACCATGTTTTTCACACATTCTCATTGTATCCATGTTTATGTGTGCCTACATTGCACAGAGCTCTCATAAAATGACAGAGTTGCTATGGATCCCAACCGTCTTCTCAGTAAATTTTCATGTACTTTAGGTTAGTTTTAAAGAAGTATCTAAATTCTCATGCTTAGTGCATTTATATATGTAGTGGCATAACTTTTAAAATAAGCTAATTTCTCATTTGTTGAGGTCACACAGAAGGACAGTATGATAAATGAATGAAGACAATAGCAATGGTTAAAGGATTAGACACTTATAAAAGACTCTCACAGTCATTGCTGTATTGGTAATGAAACAGCACATAGCACAGCATAAGCAGTGTCAAATCAAAAAACCTCTCTCTGATTTCAGTCTTGCTGCTTTCCCATTTTTCCATTGGGTAGGAGAGCTTCAGTGATCTTTTCTACTTTATAGTTCACAATAGAAAATGAAGGGCAGAAACAACACAACCTAGCTGAAGCAATCACTTTCAAAGAATTTTTGTAACATATTTTTAGTTGGCATGTGGAGAAGGAAAATCAAATATCAGGCTTTTTAGAGCAAAAGTTGTTATAGAAATAAAAAGCAAATGTACTTTTACAATATGCTATAATAATGCAGAAAGTGGGTTTATTTTGATGGTATAAGAGCTTTCTGCCAATGAGTCATGCTGCATGAAGTGAAAATGAGTTAAGAAACAGAATGACTTTTGTTTGAATTGAAATAATGACAATAAATTACAGTTGAATAAAAATGTAATAGTCTTAGACAAGTAACACTTTTCTTCGTTTTGTTTTGATCAGCTAACCCACCTTAGATGATGATAATTTTATTTGTATTAGGAAAACATGTTTAAACATTTAGCATTTTAAAATATCAGTTTGTATATACTTAATGTATAAATAGTATATAACATTACATACTTATTTCTATTATTGTGAATATTATTCAAATTTACTTTTTTGTTTTTTTAAAGACTATATATTTAATTAATGTTCTATCAGCATTTGTACCTGCATGCCAGAAGAGGGCAACATATCTCAGAATAGATGATTGTGAGCCACCATGTGGTTTCTGGGAATTGAACTCAGGACCTCTGAAGGAACAGAGAGTGTTCTTATCTGCTGAGCCACCTCTCTAGCTCCAAACTTTAGTTTTTATTATAGAGAAGAAAGAGTACTCTTTTGGAATTAAGTGAGCAGGGACTCCTGTAATTCCACATAACAGCAGAAAATTACCTCATTTTACCTGTATGATATATATTTCACATTGGTAAGAGCAAAACATCTGATATCATAGATCTAGATAAGACTAAAGAATAAGCTTGTTAAACTTCTGAGTGATGTTTCCCCTCTTTGCACACAGAATAATAACTGTACATCATCAGTTGTACAGTTGTACAAACCTGGATTTGTGTCCAGGTTTCTTTTGTGGTAGCCTGTACAGTATTGTCTCACCCCAAAGAGACTAGAACATAGGGGTGATATCTTTCAGCCTGCACCTGGTCCACCTCTCCACTTTCAGTGCACTGTGTAGTTTTTGTTTTCCTTGTCTTCATTATTTCACTTCTCTTTGATTGCTTCTCTTCTTTGCATTTTTAGGTAGGAAAATTAAATTAATGCTTTTTAATTGAAAAGGATTCTTCCCTCATACAATATATTCTGACCAATGTTTTCCCTCCCTCCCCTTCTCCCACATCCAGCATACCCCCCTTCTTCCCCATAACTACTTCCTTCCTCTGTATCCATTTCAGAAAAGAACAGGCCTCTAAGATAGGACTGCCAAACAAGATACAAAAAAGACAAGGCCAACAGACCTCACAGTGAGGATGGACAAGGAACCCAATAGGGGAAAAAAGAGTCTCAAGAGCAGGTGAGAGAGTCAAAGCTATACCTGTTCTTAATGTTAGGAGTCTCACAAAAATATAGAATTAACAGCCATGACATCTCAGCAGTGGACCTGGAGCGGACACATGCACACACAATCCTTGCTGTTTATGTCTTGGAGACATTCCTGGCCATCAAGGGAGTGGGTTCCATCTCATGGATTGGGCTGCAAGTTTAACAAAACATTAGCTCACCACTCAAGCAAGTTTGGGTCCATCACTGCCCCTTTACATCTTGCACGCAGTATAGATTTTAGGTGGAGGAGTTTTTATTCTGGATTTGTGTCCAGGTTTCTTTTCTGGGAGCCTGTACAGTACTGTCTCACCCCAAAGACACTAGAACATAGAAGTGAAATCTTTCAGCCTGCACCTGGTCCACCTCTTTGACTTCAGTATACTATGATAAGCTTTCCTCCAGAGTGTGGCCCTGCTGTTGTTTTTCAGAGAGCAATGCTCTCTCCTAACATCAGCCTGGGATTTAGGCATCCTCATACAACCTCCTGGGACAACAACTCAGTTGTGTGAGAAAATACAATGTTGGCTGTATTTGTTTGCCCTCCAACCAGCAATGGAGGAGTGTTCCCCTTCCCCAACACCTTTGTCAGTATGAGTGAGCTGTCACTCGTCCTGTTAAACTTCACCATTCTGACATGTGTAAAATTAAAGTTCAAAGTAGTTTCCATTTGCATTTCCTTAAAGGCTAAGGATGCTGAACCTGAACAGTGTTTCTCAGCCATCTGAGATTCTCCTGTTGAGATTTCTCCATTGAGGTCTGTTCTCTGCTTTTTATTTTATTTTTTTAATATTAGTTACAGTTTATTAATTTTTATCCCAGTTTTAGTCTGCTCCCTCACTCCCTTCCAATCCCACCCTCCCTCCCTCATTTCCTCTATGCCCCTTTCCAAGGCCACTGAGAAGGGAGGTGGTCCTCCCCTTAAATCTTACCTTAGCTTATCAGGTATCTTCAGGACTGGCTGCAATGGCAACCTTTGTGGTCGAGCAAGGCTGCTCCTCCGTGGGGGTGGGGGGAAGATCAAAGAGCCAGCCATTGAGTTCATGTCATAAACAGTTTCCATTACTAGAGAACACACTTGGCTACTAAGCAACCATGGGCTCCATCCGAGCAGGGGTTCTAGGTTATAACCATACATGGTCCTTGATTGGAGATACAGTCTCACAAAAGACCCCTGTGCCCAGATATATTTGGTCCTTGTAGAGCTCCTGTCCTCTCCATGTGATACTAATTCTCTCTTCTTTCATGTGATTCCTTGCCCTCAGAGGATCAGACCCACAGTGCAAGTGATGCTCAGCACAGAACTCACTGCCTGGGGAGATGTTTTTCCAAAATTAAAATAAAATTTCTTAAGCTTAAGAATAAAAGCTCTGATCTCAGAAGGTCTGTGAGGATGGCAACAATGTCTGATTTAATGCACGCATAGACACATACAGATAATAATAAACAGAGGTCCCCGTATACACCCACTCAAAAATCTTATAAAAAATTAGTTATATAAGAAACCCTCCCTTAAACAAATCCTTAAAAGTCTAAGGTCTTGCCAGCCAGGCTTGCACAAGCCTTTAATCCAGGCACCTGAAAGGCAGACACAGGCTTTTCCCTGTGAGTTCAGTGTTGGCCTGGTTGACAAAGAGAGTCCAGCACAGACAGGCCTACATGATGAAACCCGGTCTTAAAAAAACAAAACAAAAAATAAAATTAAAACAAAATCTGAGATGGATTTAGTGGCATAGACCTTGAATTCAAGCCCTTTGGCACAAGAAGCAGGTCAGTCTTAGTGAGTTCTAGGTCAGCCTGGTCTACACATCTAGTCCAAGACAGCCAGGGCTAAAAGGAGAAGCCCAGCTCAAAATACCAAATCATATATACATACATACATACATACATACATTTGTGTGTGTGTATTAGCTGTATACATACAGAGAAATTTATTCTGTCAGTTCTTTTCATGTAGAGAGCCTTCACTAGTACAGCTTTCTGTTTTCTTCATCTTCCCATTGAGGAAGAAGATTTACCTGATGATAGTACTCCAAAGTGTCATGTTTTTCCTGCCTTTCCCCCGCTGGGGTTGTCTCTTACCTTCTAGGAGAAAAGTGGTTGCAGTTTACCTGACCCCAGTGTGAAGGCACAGAACAAAAATCTCCTTGCATTTTCTAAAATTTCTCTGTAATTCTTAATAGTTTTGGTACCCTTCCACCTGTGGAACAGACTGTTCACTCTGATACAGGTTGAATAATGGTTGTGCAATATTCACCTTGATTCCAGGAGGAAGAGGGGAATTGCATCCTGAGTGCTGGAAGACAGAGGGTAGGCTAGGGGAGGATTGGCACAAATGATGATGAAAAGGAAATCTGCAGATCTGAAGAATATTCGGTATGGAAACGGAAGCCTGGGCCAATAATCACTAAGCCTTATCCCTTCAGTACAGTGTAACCCAAAGGGAGGTGCTCATGTCACTCAAGACTCACTGGCCATTCAGGATCTTCCATCCCTCCCGTAGAGGAAGAGGCGCGTTCTTCCTGGTACCGTGGTGCATGTTCTCTCTATAGCTGAGCTGGATTGAATGGTTGGTGTGCTCTGGTATGAGCACAGCTGCTGTGTTCTGTGAGGGGATTTCAGACAAGTTCCAAATTCTCAACATGGTGATTATGTGGTCAGTGTCCCCAACCTTATGGAGCACGAGGCTGAACAGCAGGAGCTGCAGTGTAGGATCTTTCGTAAGGCTGGATGTGAACAAGCAGCCAGAATCAGCCATGGGAGAGGTCCCTTTTCCTATCCCTGAACAGAGCAGAGCATCTGAATATTTTGACTATGTTGGCTTTAGGTTCTGAGCAGAGAAAACTCATTTCTGGAACAGAAGGTTAAAATTAAAACTTTATTTATTGTGCTCAGGGAGGCAGCCAGTTCAGGATCTGAACGGTGCCCTAGGGTAAGCTTTATTGTATATTTCAAGAGTTAATCCATAAGGGGAGGTTCCCTTGGAGAGTCCTGGGTTCATACAATCAAATTTTAACATTGTGGGTTAGACAAGGGAGTTTATGTTGGAGGCTGTGATGATCCAGGCCACTGGTCTCAAGGCCTTTAACTGTTTTCTAAGACATTTGGTCTGGATTCGAAGGCCCTTAATTTATATCTCTTGACATTTGGTCTGGAGCACAAGGTTATAAAGAAAAAAAAAAGATGTGAGTGCTCTGTCTGTAATAAAGCAGGGCTTTGTAAGTGATATATTTTTACAATTTAGGCACGTTGGTTAAGGTAACAGCAAGTTTTACCAGTTAACTGATAATTAAGAAAATGTTTCAATGGGTTCAGTGGGAGATGGCGCTGCAAGGTTTGGAATGTGAAGTTAGTTTAATCTTTCTAGTAAAGTGGAAGAGTTGCTTAGAGAGGGCTGGGACACTGGAGGCTTCCTCCTTACACACTATGGGCTTGCATGTTTACAAAGTATTTGCAGCAGGGGCTTGAACACAGAAATGTACTTGGTAGGATGCAAACTCAGAGAGCCTAGTTTCTAGTATCTTTTCTAAGTTCTGGCCTTGGCATTTAACATTCAGGTATAAGATTCCTTTGGAGTTGATTTTGTGGAGGTTGTAAATAACATATGTGTTGAGTAGCATTTCATTATAAAGTTGTGATGTAAATGCCTAGAATTGCTGATGTAAGGGATTTACCAATACTTAGGTGAAAGGAAGTCACACCAAGTAGAATTTAGCTAAGGGCTAAGTAGATAAGTAGCATGCTAACCAGGCATGCTTGAGATTAGGATGCTAGGAAATACATGTTTGCTTAAGACGATAGTCAACAAATTTGTCTCCAGCCATAACCAGGGAGATAGCCCTGATTCATATGAAACACTGTCCCATGTCTGTGTCAAAGAACAGGCATCTAACAAGCTGCTTAATTGTCATTACAGACTGACAGCCAGCATTAAAGACTGTTGTGCCATAAAGTTGCAGTTTTCTTAAGAAAAGCATAGCTCTGTCACATGGGGAAGACATCTGGTGAAAACCAATTGAACAGGGAAAACACTTCTCTGACCAAACAAAGCTTTTTCCAAGAGCCTCATGTATGGAGAGTGACCTAACTTCTCACACTCCTCACGTATGCTTGGCAGAGCCAGATCAACCTGTGGCCTAGACTTTGGGAGATTTCCCCAAGATTATGAGGTATTTAAAATAAAGCACTGTTCCTTTTCTAAAACCAGGAATAAGGTGAGCTGCAGGGTCAGGACATTTGAGGGGGGTTTCCTTCAGATTCTGAGAACTCAACTCTTTCTAACACCTGGAGATACCCTCATCAGTTCCAAAGTCACTGTGGTCTTGGTAAATAATGTTCTTGATATCATGTGTTCCCCTTGTGCAGTGTTGTTTTATTAGACTCCTCATGGTTTTATACCATTGTATGAGAGTGTCTGATCAATTCATAGATGTCTCCTGTTTCCTTCCATTTCTCCCCAAGAAGGAGTCTACAATATGCTATGCTCCTTAAGAAGCTTACTTGGGATAAGATACAGTTTGTGCAAAACCTTCCCACCCTAGCTTCTACATTTTCTACCTTCTACTTTTCCTAATATTTGAAACCTCTGAGACATCACCTATACCATGCCACTGAATACCTGCTGTATTAGAGAAGTGGAGTACATAAATTATTCTAAGAATATGTTTGCTATGTAAATCTCCCAATTGGCTCAGTGGCTAGACTTGAACTCTCTAGTCCATATTGAAATTGTTTAATATGTAAACTGGAGCCTAAAAAAGACTTAAGGAAGACTGCATGTATGGAGTACAAAATCAGTTTTAGGCTGTCTTCTCTTATAGCATTAACTAGAGCCAGATATATGCTACTATTAAAGAAAACTTTTTAAATTAACCATTTAATTGTGTGCGGTGTACATTCTTCCTGATGGTGGATATTAATTCTAGAATAGCTGCATTTTCATTCTTTGGAAAAATATTTCTGAGACAAGTGTTGTTGGCTAAACCACATTTATCCCAGTCTCTTGCTCCCCAGATGCATGACTTTGCTTTCCTCTTGGTTAAAATTCCTAAATTCTCAAGTTAAAGGGTGTACACATCAGAATCTTTAAAATTACTCATTTGAGACATACGATGAGCTGTTTATTGTGTGTGCAGTAGGAAGACAGCTTGGAAAAAAATGAAAGTCAGATATCTGGAAGCTTTAAACATTGTTTCCCAATTCAATTGTTTTGTGATAAATGTTACAAGTTTACAAATCAGTTACAAAATGGTGTCAAGGTAGAAATGTAGATCAGTCTTCAGCAATATTTGATTAGCATCCTTTTACGTTTCCACTAACAGCAGCCACGATGATGTGACTTAAAAACAGAATTCCAGGATTAAAAGGACTTTCTGAGCTGCAGAGATGTCTCAAGTGTACATAGTGTTATGCAGTTACATAGGACAGATTTCACATCTTGTGCAGGAATATATGTAGCAAGAACGAGGCATAAAATTACTATTTAACATTGTTTTGTTTATAGGATTCAGTAGGACTGTGTTTACCTTCAAACACTAGGGGCACATGAGATACAACCCCATAGCCCACCTTTCTGGTGACCTCCATTTACAGATAGAGCATGGGTATTTTCTTTGAAAAAGAATCAGTTGTATCTAGAAGATAATTTGAACAGTGTACAGGTCACTTTGAGTTATTTTTGTGGGTGTTGTGATGTTTCTGTTTATTTAATTTCTATATGTATACTATCATAGGTAACATTGGTCTACTTCAGAATGTTCTTGGTTGAGTTTCCTTAGGTATCTTGATGAAATCTTGACTATATTTTTGGGCTTATATTCTTGGTATTTTTGCTTTATTCTTTCACAAAAATTGTGCACAATTTTCATTGTTTTGGTTGTAAAGTAAGTACAGAAGTCATATTTTGTCTCTGTGTGTAATATATCTTTATAATCCTGCTGAGAATTCTGAAGTTTTTTTTTTTTTTTGCACATGGTAAATTCAGTTGGCAGCATGCCATCATAAAATGGCTTGTTGCTACCATCTAAAGAGCATGCCTGGGCTAAACCTAGGTACCATATGCATATCTAGCTGATGGGCAGCTTTGTCTTCATGTTGGTCACCTAGCATTTGAAATGAGAGCTGTCTGTGACATGGACACAGTTGTCTTTTTATGAGTCACTTTGCCCTAGCTGGGCTACCTTGTCTGGCCTCAGTGGAAAAAGATGCACTTAGTTCATATGTACCTTGATGTGTTGAAAAGAGTTGATATTGGGAGGCTCCCCTTCTCTGAGAAGAGGGGGAGGAGGGGTATGGAGATAGGGGAAAGGATGATACCAGGAAAAGAGGAGGTACAGAGCTGCAAGCAATGTATAAATGGAAAAAATAAATAACTAATAGAAAATGGCTGGTTTCTATGTAAGTTTAAGATTGTGTTCACTAATGATTTCTATAGATGGCTCTTCAATTGAGGGTGACAGTATCCCTGAGCAAGTGTCCCTGGGCTGGATAAGAAAACTAGATGACACATGAGACGATGAAGAAACAAGAGAGCAAGGCAGGAAACAATATTTGCCATGGTTTTTGCTTAAGTTTTCTTGAAACTTGAGATTCTATCCTAGGATTCCAAAATGATGGAGTCTGATCTGACAGGACCACAAGTAAACTCATTCATGGCCTGAGGTGTTTGTGGTTAGGGGATTTACTCAGAGCAGCACAGTAGCAGATTAGAAGAAAAAAAATGTATGCCAAAAGTGACCTTGCTCCTGGAAAGACCTGAGAATGCTCTCTTTTTTGAGGAATGTGAGATGGCAAAAATCCAAAACTTTATTGGCTCTTCCTGTAGTACCTGGAAGTTCAGAATATTGAGTGTAGTGAATACAGAGGAAGAACTCAGTGGAAAATAGGCTCCATGAAAATTAAGCTAGAGGTCATTTGTGTGGTAATTTGGCCTCAAATCGTTCTTATTCTACTCATGATCTAAAAAAATATGTAAGGGAGAATTAAATTTTGGGGACTGATTTCTTAGATGGTGATGTTTGTTTTCATACCTGGCTTGGATGTTAGTAATTAGTCAAAGCTACATTTGAATTCTTGATTCTCATGTGTCAGCTTTCTGAGTACAATTGCAAGGATGGAAAATGTAGTGTACCCCCAATGTGTTCTGTTTTGTCAACATATTTTACCAATGTTAATACTAAAATGCTTAATAGAATGTATATATGTATTGTTTGAAGTTACAGGCTTCTTTATGTTCTCATTAGTTACTCTATGGCACATTATGCTGAAGTTCTGCATTGTACTAGAATTTTCTAGAGGTTCTATATGCCACAACAATGAGATTTGTTTCAAAGAAAGCATGTTATATGTGTAATATGACTGTGTTCTTAGGTTATGACAGATATATGAAGATTTAATGACAGTTTTGGGGGTTTCTTTTGACCATTCTAATTTGATGGTCAAGGTGATGTTGCCAGTTTTCCCTCTGAATATTTCAAAGAATGTGTTAATATTAATCTTTTTTTTTCACTTTTACTTATTACATTTATTTTGTATCCCACCTATAGCCCCCTCCTATATCCCTTCTCAAGCATACTGTCTATCTCTCTTAGTGTATTAAAATTTTTAAAGAGATTAGTTTGGTTTTTTACTTTACATCCACAGGGCAATTCCTCTTTCCTCTGCTCTCAGTCCATTCTCACCCTTCTTTCTCCCCTCCCAGAAAAATGGAGCCCTAGTCTCCCTGTATCACCCCATTGCAGCACATCAAGTCACATCAGGACTGAGCATATCCTAATCCACTAAGACCAGTCAAGGCATTCCTGACAGGGGGGAAGGATCTAAAAGCAGGTAGTAGAGTTCACCTCCACTTACCACTCAATCCACATGGACCAAACCGCCCTTAGTACAGATAAGTCCAAGAGGCCTAGGTCCAGAACATGCATGCTCCTTAGTTGATGTCTCATTTTCTCTAAGCTCCCCTCCCCCGGGTCTGGTTTACTTGTTGCAATTGGTCTTCTTGTGGCCTTCTATCACCTTCAGGTTCTTCCATCATTCCCCCAGTACTTCAATAAGACTCGCAGAGATCCACCCCATGATGAGTTGCAAGTTCCAACATCTGTCTCCAATTGCTGCTGGGTGGAACCTCTGAGATAACAGGCATGTTTAGGCTATTTCTACAAGCTCAGCAAAGCAACATTTACAATATAATTGGCTGATTCTCTAGTGTAAAGTAGGTCTCAGATTGGCCCAATTATTGGTAGACTTTCCCTCCGTCTTTGTTCCATCATTATCCCTAAACTTATTGTAGGCAGAGTAATATTTGGATCATGAGTTTTGTGGTCCAGTTGTTGTTCCTTCTCTCCACTCGTCCTGACTGGCTAGAAGGTGCTCACTTCATTTTCTATGTCTCTTTTCCCCTGCCAGCAGTAAAAATAATGACACAGAGGCTTTTTAATATTTCAAAGCTTAGGCACTTTAACTGGGTAGATTCTGAACCCTTTTTTCCCCTGAACACAAACCTATCACAGTGTCCGAATGCATGGCCAGCTCTACTTTGTTCATGGTCATGTCCATCTGTGAACCTCACTGTCATGTTGGTGAACGGTGTGTCATTTGCTTTCTTCTTCCCAGCAACCCTCTCTCACTCAGAAGTTCTGTCCTCCATTTTGTGCCCTTCTATCACTTGTTAGCTCTTTATTATTTCCAATAGATAAGTAAGGAAGGACAAATGTTTACAAAATATATGACAGGTGATCAGCCATAGAACTAACAATACTATGATTTCATCAGTATTTAGCTGATTGCTGGCTCAGCAAAACAGCCAGTAGAGGAGAACAACGTGAATATAAAAATAATGATGAAAACTCAAAATGTAATTCTTCTTTACCTTTAATTCAAACTGCAAAATTAAGTCATGTGGCAAAACATCCATTAGTGTAATGAATGTGGAAAAGCTGTCATATGTGCCAATTATCTTTGCAGGTATGAAAACAATCATTGTGCTGACAAACTCCCTGAAGATACTGAATATGAAGTCTTTGTACATCACAGTAGTCCCCACACGTGTAAAAGCATGCATACTGGTGTGGATCACTATGAGTGTAGCCAATATGGTAATGCCTTTGCACATAAAAGTCATATCCTAAGACATAAAAGTATACATATAGGAGAGAAATCTCATGAATGTAACCGATGTGGTAAAGGCTATGCATCTAACAGTGGTCTCCTAAGACCAGGAACTCACACTGGAAAAAAAAAAACTTATGGAAGTAATCAATGTGGTAAAGCCTTTGCATGTAACAGTAAACTTTTAGTACATAAACGAACTCACACTGGAGAGAAACATTATGAATGTAACCAATGTAGTAAAGCCTTTGCACAGAAGAGTAGTCTCCTAGTACATAAAAGAACTCACACTGGAGAAAAACCTTATGAATGTATCCAATGTGGTAAAACCTTTGCATGTAACAGTGATCTCCAAAAACATAAAAGAACTCACACTGGAGAGAAACATTATGAATGTAACCAATATGGCAAAGCCTCACTCATCTAGTACATAAAAGAACTCACACTGGAGAGAAACCTTATGAATGTAACCAATGTGGTCAAGCCTTTGCATGTGACAGTACTCTCCTAGTACATAAAAGAACCCACACTGGAGAGAAACCTTATGAATGTGACCAATGTGGTAAAGCCTTTGCAAAGAACAGTTCTCTTCTAGTTCATAAAAGAACTCACGCTGGGGAGAAACCTTATGAATGTAACCAATGTGGTAAAACCTTTGCACATTACAGTGTTCTCCTAAGACATAAAAATCGTTGTTGTAGAAAATTCTTATGAATATAACTAATATCATGAAGTCTTCATGTAAGACTTATCTTGAACAAGAACATTTATTGTAGTGAAACCCTATGAATATAATCAATGTGTCAAAAACTTTGCATGCCATAACCTTCATGTATGTAGAAGAAGCACAATGGATAGAAACTTTATCAATACAACCAATGTGATAAAGCATTTTGACATAATAGTAATCTCCTATGACATAAAGAACGCATACTAGAGAGAAACCCTATGAATGTTACTAAGGTAGTAAAGTCATTGCATGTAACAGTAGTCTCCTAATAAAAAAAAAAAAGAACTCACACTGGAAAGAAGTCTTATGGATGTAATCAATGTGTTAAAGCCTTTGCATGTAGCATGTAACAGTCATCTCCTAATATACAAAAGTCCTCACCCATGAGAGAAACCTTAATAATGTAATCTATGTGGTAAAGCCTTTTCACATAACAGTTATCTCCTAATAAAAATTTGCTCTTCACAATCATCTTCAACGTCATGAGAGAATTCATACTGAAACAAAAGTCTATGAGTGTATTTGCATGGTGAAACTACTCCACATTTGTATAATCTTCGTCATCATGAAAGAATTCATACAGAGAGAAAATTTATGAATGTGTTAAAATGGGAGGCCTTTACACATATCTATATTCTACATCATCATAAAATTTTTATAAAGGAGAGAAAAATCTGAGAATATAATCAATATGGTAAGGCTTTTGTGTTCTTCTGTCCACTGAATCCAATATAACTCAAACAGGTCAATACAGATAAAAAATATATTGTCATCCTGTTTGATGAAGGACACATAATGTTGAACTGTGATGCCTACCCATCCAATGAGCCAGAAAGTTACAGAGGTTCTGAGCTTGAAAACCATGAACATCTTTACTGTTTTACAACTGAATTATTTCCATCAGTCATGGTTTAGGGATATGGGATTTGTTTATGTCTTTGAGGAAGTCACCTGATGCAAAATGTAGGTTGATCAGTCAAAACAATCATATCCATTTGTTCTTTTGTGGTTAGGAAAAGGTATTATGTTTTAGTAAAGAGAATCTGTGGTTTGGGTCAGTCATTGTTAGGGGACCAGAAATCATGGTATGGAACAGTCATGTTTTGGGCAACAAAAGCTAAGTAATTAAAGCCGGTCAGCTATTAGGAAGTCTACAGCTTTCCTAGGGACTATGAACTTAAATCCTATAAATCAATGAATGATGGTAACTAAAAGGAAATACTTAGGAGAAATTGCTTTTGCATCTTCCCACATACAATTTGCATTTACATGTTTTGCATATAAAAATCATCTTCAAGTATGCAAATGAACAGATAGTAGAGAGAAACCTTACACATGTCTTCAATGTGATAATGCCTTTTCTTAATACAATTATCTCCATATACATAAAAGAACATACACTGCAGTGAAACCCTCTGAATAAGCAATGTGGTAAATCCTTTTCACGGGGTTTTCTTTGAAATCATGAGAAGAACTCATGCTGCAGAGAAACCCCACAAATGTAGTCAGTATGGTAAAGTTATCTGCTTCATGCTACCATTATATAAGAGTAAAAGCTTTACTCTGTGGGCTATATCTGAAAGCCTTTACATATCACAGTAGTCTTTGAGAACCTAAAGGAACTCATTATGTAGAACATCTATTAGAATAAAAGATTTGTTAAGTTCTTTGACCCACCAACTTGCATTCAATTACACTAGATTATTTTGGAGAAAATTCTAACAAGTGTCAACAATGTACGCATGTGTTTGTGACATCCATCCTTATTTTGTTTCCAATTGAAATCTCATGGACCAAAGGCATATGAATTGAAACAATAAGATAATCTATTTTTATTTCACAATTCACTTTAATTACATGAAATAAATCATCCAGTTGTAAAATTTATGTGTGCACATTAGTGCATTTTCTGTGACCAAACACAATGTCTAAGGAAACTTCCAAATGTGATGACTTTGCCTTATGATATGGTAGAGGATATGGGATCACTATAAATTGGGCAAGACAAGTGTCATGCGTGTCTGCTAAAGTAGGAAGCTTGGAGCTCACAACCTTCATCTGCAGCATGAAGCAGTGAGTGGGAACTACAGATGGTATGCAGCTGAAAACTATCAAGCCCACCCCAAGTAACATACTTTCTCCAGCAGGGATACATTTTTTTAAACATTCCCAAAGGATACCACCAACTGAAAAGGATTCATTTCTCTGATTTCAAACCTACATGTTTGATTTCTGTTACATGAAGGAATTCATGATGAAGACATTTGTAGATAAGCCTGTAGTTGCCTCAACACCTGAGTTCAGTAATGAATGCTTATACAAGTAAAACATTCATGAGTAAAAATATATTTAAGAATTTGTTTTAATTTCTCTTATGTGATAACAGTTTTTCTTTGTTTGTTTATGTGCCTGTCCATTCTAGTTTCCAAGTAGACTAGACCCACTGATTTTCTCATACCGGAATTATAGAAAGTTGTCAAAAACCTGACCTAGGTCCTGGGAATGAACTTGACTTAACTGCAAAACCATGTATATAGTACTGTAAATATCTTAAATCTTAATATATCACCTTTATGTCAGGACATAGAAAAGAATTCATAGAAGAGAGCAATCTTATTTATGCAAATGCGTTATTACTTTGGACATAAAAATGTATTCATTTCCAAGAATAGAAACTATTTTGAATCTGTTTTTAAAAGAGCCTCAGAGGAAGTAATTATTTACCATGTTCACTTCATTATAATGGAGGAGATCACCAATTGTGGTTGTGGTCTGAATTTTGAACCATTGGAGTAGCTATTGAATTTGCTGTGTGTGTAGCAAATCCATTCACAGATGTTTATTAGGTTGTTCTGATATTCCCTATGTGGCAGCTGTTCATCTTCTAATGCATTTCCACTTCGTGATAGTTATTTTTCTGCTGCAGTGTATAGAATGGAATCCCCATCTTCTATGTGGTCCATTGCTTATTTATATCAGGCAGTGTGAGATCATAGTTTTCAAGGAAGGGTCTATGAGAACTTGTACTTTTTTATGTTTTCACAAATTAATTTAAGATGTTTGTTTTTAAGCCTTTCTTGGATATCAATAATTAATTGATGCTTTATAGTATGTGTGTACACAGGTATGTATATATTGTTTGAAATTTCATGCTTCTACATGTTCCCATATTTACTATACGGCACATCATCTTGAAGTATTGCCTTTATAGAGATTTATCTAGAAGTGATAGTTAATGTAATAGCAACACGATTTATTTCAAAAAGACATGTTATGTATGTGATGGACTATTCATTCTTAGGCTATGACAGATATATGAGGAGTGTGAGATCTATTTTCGTCATGGTTCTATGATCTTCAAGGTATGTTGTCTCTTTTGCATACGACAAACACTCCCCACTAAGCTCATTGAGACTCATAAAACTTACTTGAAAAATTACATCAGTACAGTATTGTCTTCTATTCTGATTATGAATATATTGTCATCTGAGGATGGAAGAAAATGAAATTATTTGATTAATAAATGCTACTTGCAAATGAAAATTATACACTCCTGTCTTGTTTTGGAATGTGTTAGTTCTTTCTTAGGAGTAAAGACTTATTCTTAAGAATTTCTCAAAACTGCAAGTGAAGGTCAGAGAATTGTCTCAGTGGGTAAATTTAGTTATTGCTAAGCCTGATGATTTGCACTCAATCCCTGAGTAGTCCATATCACTGTTAGAGATTTTTCTAATGTTTTTATAGTTGAGCTACTGTGTATGCAAATTCACACACTAGTAGATATGTTAATATATTTTCACGCTAAATAAGGGCCAGTGTAGTCACTGGCCAAAAGACTCTTTGTGTTCCATGTGAAGAACTTATATATGGGATGTAGAAAATAAATAGCAATAAGTTGTACTCTTAGTAGCATGTATACACCATAACTTATGTATGTACACACAAACACACTCCAGCATTTTTAAATTATTTTTATTGATTACAGTTTATTCACTTTATATCCCTGCTATAGATCCCTCCTCATCCCCTCCCAATCTTACCCTCTCTCCCTCTTCTCCTATGCTCCTCCCCCAGTCCACTGATAAGGGAGGTACTTCTCTCCTTCCTTCTGAACCTAGTTTATCAGGTCTCATCTGGACTGTCTTCATTGTCTTCCTCTGTGGACTGGTAAGGCTGTTCCCCCCCACAGGCAGAGGTGATCAAAGAGCCAGGCACTGAGTTCATGTCAGAGACAGTCCTTGTTCCCATTACTAGAGACACTAAGCTGCAATGAGCTGAATCTGTCTGGGGTACTACATTATCTCCATTTGTGGTCCTTGCTTGGAGTATGAGTCTCCAAAAATCACTGTGCCCAGATATTTTTATTCTATTGTTCTCCTTGTGGAGCTCCATTCCCCACAGGTCTTTCTATCTCCCCCTTCTTTCATAAGATTACCTGCACTCTGCCCAAAGGTTGGTTATGAGTCTCAGCATCTGTTTTGATACCCTGCTGGATAGTCTTTCAGAGGTCCTCTGTGGTAGGCTCCTGTCCAGTTCCCTATTTTCTCCCTCTTCTGATGTCCATCCATTTGCCTATTTGAATGAAGATTGAGCATCTTACCCAGGGTCCTCCTTCTTGATTAGCTTCTTTAGCTGTACAGATTTTAGGGTGATTATCCTATATTATATGTCTAATATCCGTTATAAATGATGAAATTAACAAAGCAATGCAGCCACTTATAGATGACAGAATTATTTGTAGAATTTGAAGACTTATTGCTGCTCATTAAAAGGAAAATAGTTCCTTTGTACATCTTATTTTATCCTTTAATTCATTGATTCAAGGATAGAACACTTAAAAATCATAGCTTGGCTCAGAAGTGCATCCCTGTAATACTAAACCTAGGATTCAGTGGCAGGTTGATCTCTCTGAGACTGAGGCCATATTGTTCCACAGAGTGTGTTCTTTGATTGTTTGTTTTTGAGACACAATTTTTGTGTAGCTTTGGCTGTTCTGGACTCACTTTGTAGACCCAGCCCTCCTCAAAATCACATAAACCTGTCTGGCTCTTTCTCCTTGAGTGCTAGGATTACAAGTGTGTGCCACCATGCCCAGCTCCATGGACAGTTCTAAAACAGCCATGGTTATGTAGAAATATGATGTGTCAAAATGATTTCAAAATGCAGACTATATTTCAAGCTATAGATTATTTTTTTCCTGAGGGATAGTGTACACAGGGATGTTAGAAGTTTCTGTATTTGTGCTCTCTGTCCTTTGTGTAAGTGAGAACTGTAGCATTGAAACATCTCCTCATAGATCAGACATAATAATTACCAGATGGCATTGCCTCCTGAGCAATCTAGTTTCATGGCCTCATTTACCTCATTTTCAGTTAAGAACTTGTGGTCACAATTAAACATCTCAGGGGCATTTCTGTCCATTTTAAAAATTTTACATATATTTCCCCATGACTTTGAGCCAAGAGTGCCTTTATGTCTCTGATTTTACATTATGTTCACATTCAGTATAGGACTTAATTTAGCATGGCTCTGAGTAGGGAACCCACATTTGAACATATCCATATGCCCTAAGTTAAATCCTGGTGCTTGCTTTGTTCAAGAAAACCATTGCTTTGGAAAGGACACTTATGCTCTTTTTGCCTGTGTCAGGAAAATATCTTTCTCCGGTCTTGTGTCTTGGCTGTGTAACAAAACACCAACAGCACAGGCTCTAAGGGCAAAAATCAATAAATGGGACTTCATGAAGCTGAAAAGCTTCTGTAAAGCAAAGGACACTGTCTACAGATTGGGAAAGGATGTTCACTATATCTGACAAGAGGGCTAATATTCAGAATATATATAAACAGATGAAGTAATCCAATTAAAAACGGGATACAGATTTAAACAGAGAATTCTCAATAGAGGAATGGCAGAGAAACACTTAAAGAAATGCTCAACGCCCTTAGTCATCAGGGAAATTCAAATCAAAACAAATTTGAGATTTCACCTTACACCCATCAGAATAGCTAAGATCTAAAGCTCAAGTGTCAATACATGCTGAAGAGGATTTTGAGAAAGGGGAACCCTCCTCCACTCCTGGTGGGAATGTAAACTTGTACAATCACTTTGGAAATCAATGTGGCACAGAAAATTAGAAACAGTGCTTGCTCAAGATTCAGCTATACCACTCCTAAGCTTATATACTAAAGATGCTCAAGTATACAACAAAGACATTTGTCCCACCATGTTTGTAACAGCTTTATTTGTAATAGTCAGAAGTTGGAAACAACCCAGATGCCCCTCAACTGAGGAATGGATACAGAAATTGTGGTACATATACATAGTGGAATATTACTCATCAATAAAAAAAAAGAAATCATAAAAATTGCAGGCAAATGATGGGAACTGGAAAAGATCATTCTGATTGAGGTATCCCAGAAGCAGAAAGAAACACAGGGTATATACTCACTCATAAGTGGATATTAGCTATATAATATAGAATAAATATACTAATATCTGTACAACTAAAGAAACTTATGAAGGAGGAGGACTCTGGCTAAGATGCTGAATCCTCATTCAGAAAGACAAAGAGTATGGACATCAGAAGAGGGAGAAAACAGGGAACAGGACAGGAGCCTACCACAGAGGGAATCTGAAAGGCTCAACCCTGCAGGGTATCAGAGAAGATGCTGAGACTTGTAGCCAAATTTTGGGCAGAGTGCAGAGCACTTCATGACAGAAGTAGGAAATAATAAGCCCTAGAGAGGACAGGTGCTCCACAAGGGGAGCAAGAGAACCAAAAAAAAAAATCTGGGCACAGGGGTCTTTTCTGAGACTGATACTCCAACAAAGGACCATTGATGGAGATAAACTAAAACCCTGCACAGATGTTGCCCATGGCAGTTCAGTGCCCAAATGGGTTCCATTGTAATGGGAACAGGGACTGTCTCTGACATGAACTGATTGGCTGCTCTTTGATCACCTCCTCCTGAGAGGAAAGCAACCTTACCAGACCACAGAGGAAGACAGTGAAGCTATTCCTGATGAGCCCTGATAGACAATGATCAGAAGGAGGAAGAGGAGGACCTCCACTATCAGAAGATTTGGGGAGGCACATGTGTGGAGAAGGATGAGGGAGGATGGGATTGGGAGAGGAGAAGGGAGGGGGCATGGAGGGATTCAAAGTGAATGAAGTGTAATTAATAAAAATATTAAAAAATGAAAAGAAAAAAGATACAGAAGCCAGATATATATGTCTCATTGGTCAAATGACAAAACAACTTAAACATCAAAATGATCTGCATATCTATGTCCTCCCAAAATTCGTACGTTGAAGTCCTGAAAGCCAAAGCAACAGAACTGCATGAGATCTTTGGGAGGTGCTCAGGTCTGGGAGGTGAAGCCCTTATAAATAGGTTCATAACCTTATTGAAGAGATCCTATAAAATCATGTGGCCCTTTAGAACACTGAGTTTAAAGTGAGAACAGGACTGTAGACAAGCATGGCCCAACTAGACCTTATAATTTAACTTTAGACTTTCCAGAGTTCACAACTGTGAAAAGTAAAGCCTGTGTTTATAAATCATTTGTCACTTAGCTCCAACAGACTAAAATAAACAGTAACAGTCCAGTCCACTACAGAAGGCACATAAATCATGAATCCATATTGATGTAAGTGTATGGCAAATGCATTAACATTCTGATGAGGACCAAGACACAAAGTGTCAAGGCACTCATGGGGGTGCAGGGTATTATCTCTGTAGTAGAAAATCCTGGAAAACACTGATTACAAGTAATCAAAGTCAAAATATGTACCACCTGATAGGACACAGTGTGTTATACTTTTGTGATACCCTTGTCCCAGTTTATGTATTGATCTATGAGAACACAAAGAGCTTAGAGAGAGTCTATAAAAATAACTAACCTGGGATATTAGCCATATAGCACAAGATAACCATGGTACAGCCTACATACCTAAAGAAACTAGGTAACATGGAGGGTAGAAGAAAGGATACTTGAATCCCACTAAGAAGGGGACAGACATGGGAAGTGGAGTGAGAGAAGAAGTGGGTGGGAGAGGGGGGTGAAGAGAGGAACAGGATGGGGGATCATGTGTGGGTAAAGTGGATATGGGCTGTAAGAGGGCTAAGAGAGAAGGGAAATTGGTGTTGAGGCATCTCTGAGACAAGATGAAGACCTGGAATTTTGGAGGTGCCTGGGAAGAGATGAGGTTGAACCTGGTTGAGACTCCTAGCAGCAGGGATATTGAAACTGAAGTAGACACATCCTGTAGCCAGAGGAGGGAGGGGGACCCCAACCAACTCACAAATCCCTCGACCCAAATTTGTCACCTACAAGATATGCAGGAATAAAAGATGGAACAGAGATTGAGGAAATGGCCAACCAGTGACTGGCACAACTTGAGACCCAACCCATAGAAAAGACTCAACTTCTGACACTATTAATAATACTCTGCTATGCTTGTAGACAGCGCACTAGCATAACTATCATCTGATAGGCTTCATCCAATAGATAATGGAAACAGTTGCAGAGACCCACAGCCAAAGAAACATTAGGCAGAATTTGGAGAGTCTTGTGGCAGAGTTAGAGGAAAGATTTAGGGAGCTGGGAGGGGGTAGTACACCACAAGACTTACATAGCCAGCTTACCTGGGACCATGGGCCCTCATAGAGACTGAACCACCAATAAAAGAACATGCCTGGACTAGTCCTAGGACCCCTTCACATATGAAATTGATGGGCTGTTTGTCCTCAAGTGGGTCCCCTAACAACTAGATCAGAGGCTCTCTCTGTCTTGGGCTCCTATCTCTGTTGCCTCCCTCTGGATCCCATTTTCCTAGCAGGGCTTCCTTGTCTTGCCTCAGTGAAAGAGGAGGTACTTAATACTGATGTAACTTGATGTGCCAGGGTGGGTTGGTTGGGGGCTATCTGGGGAAAATGGGCGAGTGGGATGAGGGTGGGAGTGGGGTTGTGAGTGGGATGTAAAATGAACAAATAAATAAATTAATGAAGACAAAATCCAACTGACCCACAGTCATCAAAAGTGACAGGATCATGAAAAAGATGATGGAACTATTCCATATTGAAAGAGACTAAAGAGATAAGGAAACAATACAACACTTAAATGTATCAACTTCCTTGACAATTATGTGAGTAATAACATTGTCAACACAACCCAAATTAAATGCAATACTGTGTCAGCGTGAATTATCAATTTTGATAACTGCACTGTCATTATGTAAGACAAAGTTCTTGTTTGTATAAAATCAACACTAAACCATTCTGAGTGACAGGGCATAAGAGCAGCAGCTTCCTCTCAAAATGTCCAAAGTAAAAGTGCAATTAACTATACATACTTGGAACTATCTTCAAGTTTGTTATTGTTTCAAAATCATTATGGGGAAGCTGCACGTGGTCTTTAACTCCAGCACTTGGGAGGCAGAGAAAGGAAGATCTCTGTAAGTTCAAGGCCAGCCTGGTCTACATAGGGAAGCCCAGGACAACCAGGTTTCTGTAGAGAGAATTTGGGTCAAAAAACCAACTAAATAAAATTGTAAGGAGAACAATGTAACTGAAAACTGAACAAGATTAAAAACAATGCTGATTCTCCACACTGGCAGTCTGGGTAAGACTATGTCTGTAAGAGACTGAAAAATGAAATGACATGACATTTTGGAGCAGCAAGAAGATTCTCTAACTACAGCCCACAGTCTTTTTTTTTTTTAATTGTGTATGTGTGTGTATGTGGGGGGGAGAGTTCATGATGCAGGTAAAGGATGAATACTAGTGAGCACATGGGAAGGTCAGAAGACAACTGTGCAATCATTTTTGCCTTCCACCTTTTCAGGAATTCAGGGATCAAACTCAGGTTTCCAGGCTTGCCCAGCAAGAGCCTTTATCTGCTATGTCATCCTACTGACCTGCAAGCGATTCTCTTAAATGACCTCAATTGGGTAATAGTGAGAAAAAAATGTGAAGGGTCCCTTCTCTTAAACAATTTCTTAGGGATGAATAAATAATAAAAAAGAGATGAGTAGAATATTAGTACATTACTGCTATCAACGACTAACAATCATCCAAACACAACCTAAGCACCTCCTGAGACAAGGGGCTACAGGGCTGGTAGCTAAAATTCCTTGCAAGTGTAAAACTGGAATAAACCTGAAATAAAAGAGCTTTCCCAGCTCTACAGTAACCTTGTTATTACATCCTGATTATCTACACATAGCAACCCAAAGAAATACAAATAGGAAAATAAGTCCGCATGAACCCTGTATACTCCTGGTAGTGCAAGTCCATCAAAGTATAAACAGCAGTGTATCTACCAAACTGTTCCTTATGAAGAATTCTCTGATGAATAAAGAGAACAATTAAATCACGGGTAATCTAAGTGAGAGAGAGCACCTGCAGTGGCTGTCTTTACTTAAGAAGAGTCATTTCATTCTGGAATGCTGGCACATACGTCCTGAAAAACTTTTCCTAGAAATGTGCACGGATCCTGTAGCCTTTTTAAGTACATTTTTAAGGCATTCATTCGACTGGAATGTCCAAGCTCCCCCACTCTACCCGACGTAGGGCAGGCAGGAGGCAGCACCGGACTCTCTGCACTTCCATTCCTGGAGGACTGACCCCAGCATCACTCTTCCTCAGGATGCAGGGCACAAGTGTATCCCTCGGAACTCCACACACTGTGCTCCCGCCCTCCCAACCCCTGCGGCTAGAGGACACAGTCTCGGGTACCAGCAGCCAGCACAGAAGCTCTTGTCTGAATGCTGGCAGGCTCTCCCGACCCACCCACCCCGCCAGCCCCCGGTTGTACCGCCCCGACCTCGCCCCACGACCTCCATCCTGCGGGTCCCTCACACACGACCACAGCCAGCCAAGCTCGACTGCACCGGGATGGCTGATACCCATGGACCTGCTGCTCCTACACCTCGGGATCCAACACTCTCTCCTTCCCGCCTAGCACCACCTAGCTCACTGGATGGCTGCTGGGGGCTGAGGCAGAGCTCAGAGGCTGAGGCGGGGGAGGGGGGAGCACAGGGAAAGGAGGCGGAGCACGAGGGCAGCAGGAGACATAGCCCGGAAAGTAGAGAGGCAGAGCCCGGGGATGGAGGCGGAGCCTGGTAGGGCGGAGGCAGAGCCTGGAGGTGAAGGAGGCAGAGCCCGAGGAGGCGGAGGCTGAACCTGGGGGCGGAGCCTGCGGCAGAGGCGGAGCCCGGGACGGGGCGGGGACAGAGCCCTGGGGTGGAGGGAGGATCCCGGGGCCGGGGGTGGAGCCCAGGGCAGAGGCGGAGCCCGGGGGCGAGGCAGAGCCCTGGGGCGGAGGAGGAGTCCAGGGGCAGGGTTGAATCTCAGAGATGGAGGCGGAGCCCGGGTGGGGGAGGCAGAACCTGGGTGGGCAGAGGCGAATCCCGGGGTTGGAGGCGGATCCCGGGGTGGAGGCGGAGCCCTGGGGAGGAGGCAGAGCCCAGGCGGCGCCCGCCCCACAGCCTTACCTGGCTTCTCCCTGTCTCTGCCTACCAGGATGAAGTAGTCCACTAGCTGAGCCGCAACCACCGCCACCGCGCCCGGGAAGCGGGTTCCCGTTGCCGCCCTCGCCACCACCGCCCACCAGGCCTGGGAGGAGCTCAGCGTTTTTACCTTCAGCGTCTGTAGCCATAACAACAGCGCTTCCATCACGCATGACAAGGGAGGCGCTCACTGCGCCTGTGCTGCACCTCGCGCAAGCCCCTCCTCCACTCCACGAGTAGGTTCTGCCTTCTGGGTCTGGACGCTGTGAGGCCTGAAATTTCTGAAATCTGTTATTAATTCTACAGGACAAAGGGATCTTTGAGATAAGTGTACCTCAAAGCATTTCTCTCCTGTTTTCAAACCCCTTGTCTTAGTTACTTTTCTATCACTGTGCTAAGATATCATGACCAAGGCTGCTAATAGAAGAAACGGTTGGTTGGGTACCTAGAGTTTCAGAGGGTAATTCCCTGAGCATCATGGCAGGGACCATGGTGGCAGACAGGAATAGCAGACGGAGCATCAGAGAGAACAGTGGCTGAGAGCTTACATCCTGATCTACAAGTATGAAGCAAAGAGCTAACTGAGAATTGTGTGGGATTTTAAAACCTCAAAGCCCATCCACAGTGACACACCTCTTCAACAAGATCACACTTCCTAATTTTTCCACCAATGGGGGACCATATTTTCAAACATATGAGACTTTAGGGGTCATTTTCATTCAAACAACCACATTCCTTAATAGCTTCCTATGTAGCCAAGAATTAAGATAAAATATTTGAATGTCCCAAAGCATCCCAGGCACTCAGATTCTTGTGCTGTTTTGTTGTTGCTGCTGCTGTTTTGTTTTTAGGCAGAGTTTCATATAGTCCAGGTTGACCTTCATTCCTGAACTTTCTAATGCTCCATTTACAGGCATGTGTCAACACACTTGCTTTATGATCTTGTTTATTTTTGTATTGTTTTGCTTTATTTTCTTGTTATTGTTTTGCTTTTCAAGACAGGGATTTTCTGTGTAGCTTTGGCTGGTCTGGACTCACTCTGTAGACAAAGATGGCCTCAAACACAAAGATCTGGTGGGTGCCACTATGCCTACTGACCTCCTTTTTTGAAGGGGGGGTATTTTTAAATTTTGTGTAGATCAGTGATAAGAGTATGTTACTTGTATGAATATAAGTGTACCACATGTGTGCTTTATATTCCAGGAGGTCATATGGCATCAAGTTCCCTGAAACAGGAACTAGAGGAGATTGACAGCCACCATGGACATGCTAGGAACTCAGGAAAAAAAAGCAAAGAATGTTTTGTTTTGTTTTAAGATTTATTTCATATACAATGTTGTGTTTGCATGTATACCTGCATGCCAGAAGAGGGCACCAGATTTCACTATAGATGGTTGTGATCCACCATGTGGTCGCTGGGAATTGAACTCATGACCTCTGGAAGAACATCCAGTGCTCTTAACCTCTGAGCCATCTTTCCAGCCCCACAGAAAGTATTTTTCATCACTAAGCCATCTCTTCAGTCCCTCTGGCTTCCTTTTCAATTATTATTATTATTATTATTATTATTATTATTACTATCATTCCTTTCTCCTTCCCTAGTATATTCCAAACAAATTCACTTTCTTTCATTTCCCCTACTGAACTAAAATGTTCTTACCTCTAGGCCTTTTAATATATATATTCTTTATCCCTTTTGGGATGTTAAGTACCTCTTGCTTTTCTTTAGGTTTCATGGTGTAATTTGTAGCAATGTCAGCATTTCTACGCATTTCTATAGGTTTGTTTTTGGTAGATTACCCCACAAGACTGTAAGCTTATAGAGAAAAAAAAATGATGTTTGCATGATTCATTTTTGTGTGTTCAGGACTTAGCATAGTATTGTGTACCTAATTCACAAACAGTAACTATCTGCAGAAGGACAAATAACCTTTTAAATAGTAAATACCTTTAACAAAGTCTTCATAATCTGAGAGTAATACAGAATTCTCACCTAGAGGATGGGAGCATGTAGCATTTTATTTGGTAATGCCAGCCATTGTGCTATCTGTAATAAACTTCTCCTGAAGTCTTTTTATCTTGTTCTGTTACTGCCATTACTAGGAGAGCCTCCTCTATGCCTGTTGCCTTCATTGCCTTCTCTGTGTTCTCTTTTATTTATCCCCTAAAACGTTACTTCCTTTAAGCTTTAGTGAGGTTTAGAAACTGGCTTTATTATATCCAAAGAGTATCTGTATTTTCCTGTTTTGTACAGAAGGTAGGAATACAGCTCATAGGTAGAATATTTGCTTCACATATAAGAGATAAGGAAGGAGGAGGAAGGGGAGGAGAAAAAAAAAGAAACAGGGGAAGCAAAGCATTGCTTTCATTATGCAGATGCACTGCCTTAAATACAGGGGTTAACAGTCTTCTTGTCTCTGCATTCCAAATAAGGTAGAAATTCCAGATACAGCAAAAGTGATACTTATTTGGTGTTAGTTTTTAACCTTGTCACTCTCCTGACATTTACTCTGTACCTGCTTTATATGTAGTTGGTTTTATGTACATGTTCATTTTCTGGGAAGAATCTATATTTTCATTAGGTTTTATGAGAAGTCATAACCTCTGAAAGTGTCCTGAGCTTTGAATCCTACCATAGTTATCCCTAGGAGACCATATCTGCAAAGGTGATTATGCCCTCTCTGTACATCATTTGATGTTATGACTTCAGGATGCATCTCGAACCTTGTTTTCAAGAGAATGTTATAAACAAGTCTTAAACTTGACAGACATTTGTGCCTCATGAAAAAATTTTCATCATAAAATGTCCTGTCTGAAAAGAAGATCTGAGAACATTGTAAAATGCACTCTGTTACTTTCATTTTAGTCATTAACATTATTAGTACTATTTACAGTTTTTCATTATTTTGTTAGAGACCCAAATATGATGACTCTGGTGTAAGAGACTGTGTACACACTGTTAACTAAAAAAAAATAAAACCACACATTCAAAACAAGTAAAACCTCCAAATATTGATAAGAATTAGGTTTAGATTTAGTGCCCAAAAATAATTCAGTTGAAATGTGGGAAAGATATTGAAAGACCATTATTCAGCAAGCGTTTAGAGTATATATGTAAATATGATGAAAGGATGTACACATAAACACAACCTAAGAATATAATATAGGATAAACCTACTAAAATCTGTACATCTAAAGAAACTAATCAAGAGGGAGGACCCTGACTAAAATGCTCAATCCCTATCCCCAAAGGCAAAGAGGATGGACATTAGAAGAAGAAGAAAACAAGAAACAAGTTAGGAACCTGCCACAGAGGGCCTCTAAAAGGCTCTGCCCTGCAGACTATCAAAGCAGATGCTGAGTCTTATGGCCAAATGTTGAGCAGAGTGCATGAAATCTTATGAAAGAAGTGGGAAATAGTAAGATCTGGAAAGGACAGGAACTCCACAAGGAGAGCAACAGAACCAGAAAATTTGAACACAGGTTTCTTTCCAGAGACTCATATTCCAAACAAGTACCATGCATGGAGATAACCTAGAACCCCTGCACAGATGTAGCCCATGACAGTTTAGTCCAAGTGGGTTACATAGTAATGGGAAGAGGGACTGCCTCTGACATAAACTTATTGGCCTGCTCTTTGATCACCTCCCCCTGATGGAGGAGCAGCCTTACCAGGCCACAGAAGAAGACAATACAGCCACTCCTGATGAGATATGATAGACTAAGATCAGAAGGAAAGAGAGGGGAACCTCCCCTATCAATGGACTTGGGAAGGAGCATGCATGAAGAAGGAGAAAGGAAGGTGGAATTAGGAGGGGAGAGGGGTTATAGGAAGATACAAAGTGAATAAAGTGTAGTTAATAAAAGTTAAAAAAATAAAAAATATTTAACACAAAAAAATAAATAATAAAAAAATTCTTGAGCACGCACACAAAAGGTGGAATTTCATTAAGCAGGATATTTTTTTTTTCCTTTTTGTTTTCTTGCCAGGAAAAGTTTGAATATGTTTCTCCCCTCTCCTCTTTTTTGTTCCTGTCCCCTTCCACTCCTGCCTTCCTTGCTCAGTGTGAATTTACAAACATTGCACTTGAATGGATGCAATTCTGATTCTGCGAAAGCATTGCCAAAAGGACCCCTGAAGCCTCACTTCTAAACCTTGAACCCCAAATGCATTCTAGCTATTTTTTTTCTTGCACTGGTGATGCAACTCATTTTCTGGGGGGGGGGTAGATATCCAGACATGGTGAATTCCTCATCTACTCCTCCCCTTTCCCCATGCTTATGTCCTTTAGCACTTTGGGAAGCACATTGACAGAGGTTCCCCACCCATGCAAACCACAATCATACATGTGCTTTCTAAGATTTTCTAACAATTTTTTTCTAGTTGCCAGTCTGTTACCTCGCCTGAAAAATAATCAGCTTGGTTCTCAGGTGACAATCTCTTAAGTGCAGCCAGGCTAATAAGGCAAGTGTCAAAGCACTCAGATGGGTATTCTTGGCACATTGCCAGTAAACTGGCACAGACCCAGGAGCCCAGTGGAGTCAAGCCTTCCCCATTTGGGTTCAGTTCACTTCCTTATTGAAGCCACCTAAGGCTCAAAAAAAAAAAGTTTGAGGGATTGAAGGTGTAGCTCAGTTGATAAGAGGCAGAGCAGAAGGATCAGACATTCAAGGTCATCTTATAGCTGTTTAGTTTCAGGCCAGAGTAGGCTACAGAGAACCCTATCCAAATAATAATAATAATAATATTAATAACCACAATACGTTTTATCTAAGAGCATATTTGGCGATCATTGTTCGAAGCCAGAGCTAACCTCAAGTCACCTACTTTCCTCAGAGAGGAAGCAAGGAGGCAACGAGGTCCGGCCTGGCAGGATTTTCTGCACATAGAACCCTCAAGATTGGTAGAGGCTGGAGAGAGGAGTTCAGCTTATGAGACATGTCCTGGCTGTGAGCCAACATCTGGCTGTCCTTGACTTGGATAGACTGGACCAGGGAAATGAAAGTAAGACCTGATGTGGCTCAGGCCCAGATGGAAATTCATGACAGGTAGGTCACATCCTCAGAGAGACTGACAGAGGGTGCATTGACAGTTAATCCAGTGATGAAGTGAAAGGAAGGGCGAAGAAAGGACAGAAGCCAGACAAACTATAGTGAAGATGGTGCAGACAAACCACCACCTTAGTGGGGCTGCTGCATTGACTGTCATGGGACCCAGAAGGCCCTAACGAGGGCCAGTTCATCAAGATCCATATCTCAAGCCCCTACCAGAAGCAGAACCTGGAATCTGTCCCCTGCCCCAGGTGGAACTCAGAACTCCTCTTCTAGGAAGATTCCCAGAATAAGTAACCTCAGTGCAGCCATTTATCCCCTTGGTTCAAAGTTCATGGTTTATTCTGGAGAGTGATAACTGGGCTGAGCCAGCAGTGCTCAACCCAGGCCTTGCTTTGAGCAATGTCCATGGGACACAGTGGCCAGCTGGCTTTGTGTGTGGTCTCAGATCTGGTAGGAATGTTGGAGATCTGCTGGCCAGGATATGAATCAGACAGAGCTTATCTGTGTCCAGATCACTAAGACTTGAGGCTAGCAGCTGGGTAGAACATATCTTTAACTTCAGGGACCTTCTAGGAAACTTGCCTGCAGAGTTATGCCTTGTTTCTCTATTTGGCTCTAGAAGGGAAGAAAGTGAACTCAAGGATCCATGAAGATTACAAATCAGAGGCAAAAGTGTTTGAGCTGATTCATCATGAATTAGCACATACCTCTGGGCGGGGGCAAGAATTTTCTTCTTCACCCTTGATGAGAATGATGACCCCAGCCAGAAAAAATACAGCCCTCTCACCCACACTGCTGTCTTTCAAGTTTGGGCTCTAAAGCTTCCCACCTTTAGTATGACTGGGCAATATACTTCCAATCTTTGAACTTTACTTTGATACATGAGAACCCCAGTTCGGGAGCATGTATAAGATCAAAAGAGACAGCAAGTAGCACACATGTAGTACTAGTGTTCTCCCTGTCAGTCAATCCTTATGTTTGCAAATGGGTGAATGAAGGTAGTCAGGCCAATTCTCAGGTCACAGCCTTATAAGGATATAGCATTATGAGGAAAACAGAACTATCTGTCTTCCTAATTTTGGCTATTCCTGTATTTCCAAATAGGAATGTGAGTTCTCAATCTTCAGATAACTACCCTCTCCAAACCCTAATTTTCAATTCAGCTGTTTCCAGCTTTGCCCTTATTATGAAATCTTGCTAGCCAGGACCTAACCCTTCCAGGTATACTCTGTATGAAGAGGTAGGGATCAAGGCTCAGCCAGGTGCTAAGTTGGCAGGGGGCAAGGCCCATTTGAGGCCTCAGCTCCCCAAGTCTAAGGTCTAGGTTAACCATGTGTCCCGCCTGTCCCCCAGTTCTTGCAGCTCTATCCTGAAAGCGCAGACCAGCACCCTGGGTGTAGTCTCTCAAGGAAAAGGATTCCTCTAACCCAAATTGTTCTGGCTTTCTTTTCCTTCTCACTGCATGAGCCCTAAGCCAGGAAATAGGGCAGCGGAAGTCCTGCACCAGTCTAATCTCTCAACACCGATCTCCGAGATGCCTGGCCACAAGGGACCTCTACCCTTACCCCTATACCCACAGGCAAGCTTCTGGGCAGGCCTTATCTTAGAAGCCAGCACACTGGAGGAAAGAGAAGCCTCCAGGGCAGAGCAGGCCCTGACAGCCCCTTAGTGTATAAAATGCTGGAGCTGGCTTTGGCTGTTCAGTGGTTTATTGGTGACACTAGGCAGGAGAGCTCCAGCGTTACCGCTCCTGGTGTTTCATCGCAGTGAGTCTTGGACTTGGGGGTTTTGCCAGAGTCAGCCAGACATCTCAAACTTTCTCCTATTGCTTGACAACTTACTCCTTCAGCAGATAGGGACCGCTGTTCTCCAGCATGTTGGGGAGTGGGGTGTGGCTTTGCCAAATCCCCAAAGCTTGGAGACCTGGACAAGTGGATCCCACAGGGATCCACTGTAGAGCACACCTCATGTCCCAGGTCTAACTCATGCACCCTGCTCTATCTCACCTGAAATCTGTGGGCCAGGATCCTAGGACTTGAGTTGGAGACCTCTGGAAGCCTGGCACTCCGGCTTCCTTTGCTTTGCTTGTCACCAACCTGACCAGCCAAAAAGCCTCTGGGTGCCTCTCTGCTCCAAGAAGAGAAAATCAGCAGAACCAGGCAGAGCGCCTCCAAGATGCTCCTCCTCCTGCCACTGCCCTTCCTTCTGCTCCGGGGCTGTGCAGCTGGCCCGTTTGAAAACCCTCAGCTTCTTGCTCCTTTCCAGGGTATCTGAGCATCTGCACAGAATGAAGCTGGTTTCCATCATCCTGATGTTTCTGGGTTCACTCGCCTTTCTAGGCGTGGATGCTGCACAGCCAGAGGATGTGTCCTTGCAGTGAGTTTGGGGCAGTGTTTTCTTCAGTCCTAATACATGGCGGTCATGGAACAATGAGTGATGGCCTGGAGGGGTTAGAAGGAAGTGGAGATGGGAGCTGGCCGGGACATCACTTGAACTCAAGCCAAACACACCTGCTTGTGTTTTCTAGGTGGGATAAGCTGGCACTAAGTAGTGGAGAGATGGAACTGCAGGCATCCAGCAGCGATTCCTCAGAACTCACTGGTGGGGAGACAGTTCCTATGGAGACTTTTGTTCTGGACCAGGAGAAGGAGAGCACATCTAAAACTCCACAAGCCAGGTAACTACACCCTCTGCAGAGGATGTGCCCTTTCGACTACCCAGGCCCCGGGAGGATTGTCCAGGCCAGACTGCAGCTCTGGTGGAAGGAGCAGGTCACAGGTCCTCAGGTTCTGTTTGGCCCTGGTCCGAGGTGCTTAGGGCCAAAGCCCTGGTTGGTTAAGTTTCAAGTGTCCTTCCTTCTCTGCAGCACTCCAAGCTCAGCCCACTTTCGAGTCAAACGCTACCGCAAGATGATGAACCCTGGCTCCCACAACTCTCGATGCCGCTTTGGGACCTGCATGTTGCAGAAATTGGCCCAACAGATCTACCAGTTGACAGACAAAAGGAAGGACCCTGTTGCCCCCAAAAACAAGATCGGCCCTCAAGGCTATGGCCGTTGATGCTGGCGTTCCCTGCCGGAGGTCCTCCAGGCCCAGTCTGTGATGTCCTCGCAAGAGCAGACACAGGCAACCGCAGCCTCCGGGACCCACTGAGTCATCCCTAAGCGCTTTAGGATTTAGTTAAGGGTGGCAGCATTGAACAGTTGGGGTACTTTCCCTTTGGCACCTGCTTTGCACCAGGGAGGACTGAGTCAAACCTGCAGAGATCTGCCTGGCTGCCCCTAACGGAGGTAGAGGAACCCAAGATCAAGCCAGGCTCACCACACACACTGAGAAGTACAGACTGTTACTCTTCGGGCAGGGTTCTGAGCCGCTGCCTAGCCTGCTCACAAACTGGTTTCTCACGGGGATAATAAGCCTCATTACTACTTGAACTTTCCAAAACCCAGTGAGTAAAAGTGCAATGCTTGTTATACAAAAGTAACTGTCATATTTAAGTTTGTTTGTATCAAGAGGTGCTTTTTTATAACTTCAAATATGTAGAGATATTTTTGTACATTATATGTTGCATTAAGGGCATTTTAAAGGAAATTATATTGTCACCATCCCCTACTTTAAGAAGTGAAGGTCTCAGCGAGCTATAAGGTTGTTTGGTTGAGTATGTGTGAGTGTGTGTGTGTGTGTGTGTGTGTGTGTGTAAAGTGGAGAGTGCCTGATTACCACCTGTGGAAGAAGAAAAGACATTATGTCTCTTATAATCTATTTACTTAAAATATGTGACCTGGGAAAAAGCAAACCAATAAACGGTCTCAATGCTGATATATTTTCAGTTCATGCATCTAAGGAAGGGTGGTCTTGGTTTGGGTTGGCCTGTGGGTGCTGGTATCTTGCTTCTTGTTTTGGGAAGACAGAACTTCAGTGTGGGTGTAAGCCAACATTTCTTTACACGGCTTTATCTGTCATGAGTTCTGTTGTCCATATGGGTGTACAAAGCGCGTGTCCTGGGTTCACCACCTTGTGTGGCGGCCAGACCAGGTGAGATAGGGTGAGCCCCAGTAGGTAGGCAAGCCTGGGCTTCTCAGATTGCACAACACACTCCCAATTTTATGGGGTTGCTCACCGAACCTCAGCTAAGGCATTCTTTGGAGACTTTCTAAGTAGAGAGTTTATGCTGCAGCTGCAGGTATTAAATAGCTACTCAGGCAAAGCCAGCAAAATGTTTTCAAGTCTCTGAGAAACTCTCAGCTAGGAGCCCAAGTCCTCACTAGACTCTAGCATCCATGAGTGGGGCTGTATCACCCTCTGCTGTTTGTCACGCATCGTCCCTGAGAGTGGTGGACAGTTTAATAAGTGCAGTTTAATAAGTTCTCCTATGTGGGAGTCAGCACATAGCCTTAATGAAAGAGGAAAGAAAGAAATAAAAGCGGTTTGCAGATACCAACTGCCCCCCCCACAACTACATGATGGCTTGCTGTGCCAGGACAGTTACTCAGTGCCCTCATGCTGTGCAGCGAGCAGCTGCTGGCCAGAGACCAAAAGACAGACAGACAGACGTGCAGCCAGAATCGTGCGCCTCTGAGGGCCTGAGACCTTCAATGTTCCTTCTCCCCCTCCAGGCACCTCTTCCTTTCTCTTTCCCAAGTCTTTTTCATGCTCCCTTCCCTTGCCTCTCTCTCCCTTTCCTTTGTCCTTGCTTTCTGTCACCTCCAGAGCAGGTGAGGAGTGCTAGATTCTAAGCTTGAAGGGCAGGTGGTGCCATATACATGCCTACCTAGTAGGCTGTGTATTGTCTTGATCAGCCAATCCTGGAAGATCATTTATTGTGCTTTCCTGAAAGATTTACTGGCCATTTGGAAACTCTGAGTTGCTTGTGTCTCTAGCTAGTTTAGAATATCTGGAAGCTCTTTAGTTTGAAGGATGGAAGTGTCTGAGAATGGCATTAAAGAGCCCTAGCTAAGGGGCAGGATCTTTTCTTCCTTGCAGAAGAAGTGAATTATACACAATGAAAAGAACCGGGCCTGGGTCTGAGTCTGCACACAACCTGATAGAGGCAGCTCCTGCTTCAGAAGAAAGTAGCCTACATAGCATGTAGAATTTCCCCACAAGGCTTCAATTGTTGAACCCTTGATATAGGTAGTATCAGTCCCATCCAGTTCCATGCCCTATTTGATCTTAACAATTTCATGAGGCTCCCAGTGAGAGAAGATCATAAATTCAGCAACAGACCATCCTGATCCCAAGTACTTCTTGCTAAGCAGTAACTCAGAGCTGTGCCAGGCACTGAAGAGGCACAAGGCATGTATGGAAGAGGAAATGACTAGAAGCTCCAATCCTGTGCCAGTGGGTTCACAGTGGTCTGAAGGGCCTATGGAAACTGACAAGAGCAAAGACCACTTTGGCTTCATTGACAGTGGCCCAAGCTACTCACTCATTTCCAAAGTTTGTCCCATAGCCACAGAGACATCCAGCCAAAACCTCACTCTGGCAGAACTTCAACTTACCAGACAAAGCTGCCAAAGACCGGTTGGGCACCAGCTTAAGGGCAGCTGCAAGCAAGGAACAAGCATCTAGCCTCCATCTGAGGGAGTCTAATGACTTCAGGGAATTCAAGGCAAGTATAAGCACTGTGGTTCAGCTGCTCAACTAAAGTCTTTCCCATTGCTAAACCTGTGACTTGAGACATTTTGGAGGAGACAGAGACCCTCTTATGACCAGCCTGGTACAGTATTAGGGATTACCTAAAGGTCTTCACAAAGCCTTGGACCCTACTCTGGAAGATGTTCAACTGACTTTATGGATATATATCCATCTGTATACAACAGCATTTTCATTTCCTGCATGGATTATCATTAGATGAAAACATCACAATTTGTTTAACTGTTCCTGTCTGCTGTTACACAATATAATTTCCTTTATTTTTCCCATTAAAAACTTTTCTTTTGCATTTATTTTTGGGTCATTTTATGACTTATTTAGGATAAATAATTGGAAGCAAAATGTTGGTGGGGTGAGGGGGGCAGAAGTAGGAGGATCTCTATGAATTCTAGGCTAGTTTGATCTACAGAGCAAGTCCCAAGCCAGCCAAAGTTACATAGAGAGACCTTATCTTAGAAAGAAAGAAAGAAAGAAAGAAAGAAAGAAAGAAAGAAAGAAAGAAAGAAAGAAAGAAAGAAAAGACTATGATTTGTATGATTTGGGCTTGTGGGTGTGGGCATACAGGTGGGGGCAGAAGACAGCTGTTGGGAGTTTGTTCTCTCCTTCCGATGTAGGCTGGGGGTCAGTGGGGAGAGTGCAGGAGGTCAGTCCTGTGCAGGGCTTCTGCCCACTGATCCACCTCACAGGCCCTTATGGTTCTCATACTGTCCTTTATACCTTGAGTACTTAAAAAATCCTTAATTTATTATCTTGCTCTAATAACATGGTTATAATTGTCAGCTGAATCTTCTTCATGCTTCATTTCCTACTATAATCTGAACTTTCTGGTTCATTTTATTAAAGCTTGATCTGTGTTGTCTGTGTGGACTGGACAGAGGTGAGTCACTCCAGAGAGGCTGTTTGCTTCTTTTTGACTGGTGTGTGTGTGTGTGTGTAAAATATAAAATAACTTTTTCCTTCTATGGAGATCAGACAATGTCTTGATCCAATTATTTCCTATTGTATGGAACACTAACATTCAGCCTGTGTCTTGCCTCAAATGGTTCAAATAGCAGTAGGATACACTTTGAGTGCAAAAGCTTAAACAGAATGACTCCATGTCTTGTTTGTGTAAGTAAACAACTGGCACAGAGAATGAAGCAAAAACTTATAAATAACACACACAGCAAATACTAGCACCTATGAAGTTATCAAAGTAAATTGGGAACACATGGATATATCAAAACCCTGTCAGAATAAAATAAAATGAAACAGGCTTGTGAGTATACCAAACACACAAGACCAACAAAGGATGCAAACCTTCAACTGGTTCATGTAAAAAGAGGAACTCCTTGCCCTGGGGAATGGCACTCATCAACCTGTCCTTAGACCATCAGGTATGCACGTCTTCAAGGAGCACCTGAATGCCAGATTCCTTCCCCAGGGCTTCTGCTCTGTGCTGGATCAGCTTTGTGACTGTAGTGACACCAGTTCTTTGCAATAACTCTGGGCTCTATCACTAAGGTCATTGGAGTCCTGTTGTCCTTTTAACCCTTTATTTACAATTCTGTAACATTAAATATATGTGTGTATGAGAAGTGTAATGTGTGGTCTGAGAGTTAAGATTAATAATTGTGGTTGGAATAAAAGACTTGTGTTTGCCCTTTTAAGGCTTTGGCTACCGAGTGATATCTGTAATACTTGGTGATATAACACCAAGGGAACTGATATAGCTGTTAATTTGTTATTCAATAATTAAAAGCATCCATCTGTATGTATGTATATATGTGTGTATGTATATATGAGTCGCTATGAAGGGCTGGCTTGCTTGGAACTCAAAGCAATAGCCTGCCTTTGAATCCCCACTGCTGGGATAAAGGAACTACAAACTGGCTCAGGGATAATTCTGACATAGCTCCCTTCTGCCACCTTCATAATTTACATCTTCAATGGTCTATATGCAGTCTTTTTCTGCCTTAATATCTTAGAACATCCACTTTTTAAAATAATGTCATGTTTTGTTTTGTTTGTTTGTTTGTTTATTCTTTAAACATTTTAATGTAAAGGAATTTATTTTTGCTTATGATGAGAGGCAGGGATTTCTCTCTCCAAACTGCCAGCCAGTTGTTTAGCATGCATATGAAATAAGATGCACACAGCCTTGCAAGCTGCTTTCTTCAGTCTCCACAAAGAAATCTGAAGTTCTCTGGGGTGACAATGGGGAGAAAGCTAGCCAGGCTCTGTCTTCTACTTCCAGGAAAACAGCTCCACTCCTTTTCTGTTTTATATGTTGGGGCTTCATGTCAGGTTTACATCTGCTTGTAAATGGGTGCTATGATAACTTCTCCAACAGTAAATAGTTGAATGTTTCTGTTCCTCTCGTTCTCTTCTGTTGCTCAGTTTCTCATTTCCTGCACTACCTTAACAATATTTGAAAGCTTATTCTGAAACTGTTCAAACTCACGCAAAAGGTACAGATGATAAAATGAAGATTCTTATATTATTAAAACCCAGCAAATAAAGTTGGTTGTGGTATGGGCCAGCATCCTGTCAACTCTATTCTTTTGACTGCAGGAAGACTGACTGTCATCCACAGCACCCTGCAGGTCCTGCTTCAGATGATCCCAGAGTGACTGCTGAACACCACCCTCCACCTCCAATCCAGATTTCTCTACTCCACCAAAGACAGTCATGAGCTACCCTCACATTGTTAGACAGGCGGTGGTGGTGCATACCTTTAATCTTAGCACCCTGGAGGTAGAGGCAGGCAGATCTCTGAGTTTGAGGCCAGCCTGGTCTACAAAGTGAGTTCCAGGACAGCCAGAGCTATACAGAGAAACCTTGTTCTGAAAAACAACAACAAAAATGCTCACTCAAGTTACACAAGTTGCACATGGTCCAGGATTGCCAGGCTCTTGTTGCTTTTTCATTGAGCCTAGTTGGTAACCTTTGGTGTCAGTTTGATGGACACCAGTTAGAACAGCGATCCTTAACCTCTTTAGCCTATTACAAACACATGAACTTTGTAGAAACTCTGATAAGACCACCTTGCCAAACTAACTGAACTGGATGCTCTCTGGGCATGGCATGGCACCATTGCTATTTCGAGTGTTTAGCTCCTGAGACCACTCCACTTTGTTTAGCTCATACATTGTCATACCTAGGCATCTCCAAAAATGGATCCATAACAGATTAGAACAAAAAGTGACTGGTTTATTTGTTTTAGACTCAGGGCTTCATCTAGTGGAACAGCCAGAAACAAAAGGGTTAACTGCAGCCAGAAGGGCAGGTGTTTAGAGAGAAGGCAAGCTGCAGCAATGGGAAGAAAACCAGCTTGTGATGAGGCAGCATTCTGTTCTGGTGGCCTGTGCAGGCATCCGGGAGGAGCTGCAGTGTGCTACTGGGCACCGGGAACAGCAGAGAGCAAGTCAAATTGTGTGAATTTGTAGTTCCAAGCCTCAGGCAGGAAGACTGTAGGTTCAATGCCAGCCTGGGATGCATACTGAGACATTGCTGCAAAAATCAAAGCAACAGCACAAACTTAATAGTAAATAAACAAATGAAAAGAATGAAAGAAAGCCTTCTAGAAGCAAGCACACCAAAAGAAGTCCTCCTTGGAATTCAGAAAAAGAACTGGAAGTACTGATGAATTGTATCCACCATTCATATGTTAAACTCTTAACCTTCAGACTCTCAGGACCTGACTTTGAAAGGAAATTCAGAAAAAATTAAGAGGGCTGGAGCCAGGACTCAGCAGTTAAGAGTGCTGCTACTGCTGCTGCTGCTCTCATAGTAAAACCAGGGTTCAAGCCTGCACATGCCTTCAATCCCAGCTGTAGGCAGGCAGAGGGAGGCAGATCTCTGTGAGTTCCAGGCCATTCTGGTCTGCAGAGTAAGTTCCAGGACAGCCAAGGCTACACAAAGAAGCCCTGTCTTGAAAAACCATTTTTTAAATAAGAGAGAGAGAGAGAGAGAGAGAGAGAGAGAGAGAGAGAAGAAGAAGAAGAAGAAGAAGAAGAAGAAGAAGAAGAAGAAGAAGAAGAAAGGAGAAACGGAAAGAAAAGAAAAGAAAACTTATAGTGAGTATCACAATGCAATATCCAGATTGAAACCAGAGAGTTGGGGGTGGGGAAATCAGCATTTGAATTAACAAGGGTAAGGCATATACATTTTAAAAGAACATTATACCAACATTTCCCCCTTTAAGTCCAATAAAAGGCTCCTTTTCTTTCAATACAATAATAATTATGAAATTATGAAAACTGTTAGGTAAGATCTACACGTGCAATGTCTAGTCCATGTGTATTTAGCACATGGAGAGGGTATCTTAGGAGAAAGTGTCTGATTATCCTATCTATCTTGACAAGTTTAAAGTTCTATACCTAAATTAACTTTTATCCTTATTGGTATTACCTATATAAAAAGATTTCTTAATTTCTAAACAACTTAATCTTCCTGTCTCAACTCTTGTGTAAACAGGACACAAATAAAGCAACTAGATACAATGTTGTGCAATGGGAGGAGCCAGAGGACAGGAAAGAGGGGAGGAGCTGGAGAACAGGAAGGGGTGAGAAGGAGCTTGAGGAGAGGAGAGCATGAGGAGAGCAGAGCGGGAGGAGAGAGCTTGGAGGTCTTAAAGCATGAACCAGACCTAAGATTTCACAAAAAGCAAGTAAAATGTGGGAAATCTAAATGTTAGGAAACTGAGGGCTTGGAGGTTTAGGAGGGAGTAAATATTGCCCAGCATTGTGTTCTAGGTTAACTAAAAAAAAAAAAAAAAGAAAAGAAAAGAAAACTACAGTCTATTCCCCACCATCCACATCATGGCTCACAAACATCTATAACTTCAGTGCCAGAGACTCTGCTGCCCTTTTCTGCCCTCCAAACCCAGTGGCACCTAGCATGAATTTGGTGTACATGCACACACACAAATGAACACTCACACACATAAACTTGAAAAACGAACAAATGAATAAATGAATGTTTAAAACAAGAAGAAAATAATAATATGAGTGTGTCTTAATCTAATCTGTACCTTTTTGTTTCTATTTATTTTTGTGGCCATGAATTTAAGACTCTTTCAGCCTCCTGAGTGCTGGGATTAGAGATGCGCCCACCATTTTCTGTGTCCACAGGAAGGCCCATCCCTAAGTACACAGAGAGAAGTTAGCTATCTGTAAGCCAAGGAGAAGGGACATCCAACCCACAGAATCACAAGAAAACATATGTCTACTGCTTAATTTACCAGCCCTTAGTATTTTGTTGTGGTCCCAACAATTCAATACTTGTTGAAGGAATTTGCAGGAACAGGGCATAGCTAACACCTCAGAGACATAGTACTGTGGCTAGATCTCAGACAATTATGTGACAGGGTCACTAATTCAGGACAAATAGAATTTCGTGTGTGTGTGTGTGTGTGTGTGTGCATGCTCACATACATGTGTTCCCATGATTATGCCAGAAGACTGTCCAGTGTCTTTCTTTATTGCCCTCATTTTTGAAACAGAGACTCTCATTGAACCTGGAATTGACCAGTTCAGCTGGACTGGCTGAGCAGGTAAGCCCTAAGGTACCCCTGTCTATCTTCTCGGTACTGGGGTTAAAGGCATACTGCTACTCCTGGCATTTTATATACAAGTTGGGAATCTGAACTCAGGTCCTTGTGATTGTACAGCAAGCACCTTACCCACTGACATATCTCCCCACGCCATGGTTTTTATTCATTCATTTAATAATGTACAGCCTTTGCATATACTTTATACTGGGTCCTGTTCCAGGCATCAGGTATATTGCCAGTGGGATGCTCCAGATGAGAGAGGATGTTGGAGTGGATTGGAGTGATAGAGAATGAGGTATTGACATTGGAACAACTAGCCATGGAGGTGATATTTGTTAAGTCAGCTTGGCCTTGAATATACTGCTCACAGAGGGGATCAGAGACCCTATTTACAAAGAAGAAACAGAGAGTTGGATCAAATGGGTTATCTATACCCATTCCAAGTATACTATTTTTTCCTAGAGGAGGAAGCTGATTTTCTGTGCCTATAGTTTCCATTGGCCCTAGGTGAACAAACTTAAATATTCCCAATGAAGGCTCCATTTCGTTTCATTGATTTTATAAGCAATATTACATCTGTATCTAAACTTTGCTGGTTTTTCTGAAAGGCCAAAGCCCCCCCCCCAAAGTGGGAAGCTGGTGTTTCCATGCAGTAATTTCCATGCCACTGTAGACATCTGTGCCACTCTAGACAACAACCAGATACCCTAATACAGACCACACTCATGGTCCAGCACTATATGACCTGGATTGAAGAAAAAAAGGACCAACAACAAAAATGTCCACCAAACTAATAGTTTGGTTCCAGATAAAAATCCATCCAAAATTCTCTCCACCACTTTTTTATTACATGATAGACAAATCATTAACACCAAGTCAGAAGACTCTCACTAGTATCTAGGAAGCTTTAGAGTAAACTATCAGGTTAGACCTGACAAGCTGATAACAGGAAATAGCCAGGCCTTTAAGATCTTGCTCTTAGACACAGGCACCCCTGTCTGCTTTATCACTGTGGAGGACTCTTCACTCACCTCATTATTTGAAGCCCTGAATTAATGTGAGAGTCCAAGAGAGCCTGGGTGACTTATACTCTGGCCTTGTTTCATTTGGCAGTCAGTAGAGAGGACAGTAAAGGGGTTGGGTGTTGAAATCAGGCAACCTTGAATTTGAACACTGACTCTCCCTCCTCCCAGCCCTGTAATTGTGGACAAATGCCTTTAACATCAGTCTCTATTTCATTAGCTATAAAGCCAGGGAAATCATGTTTACCTTATGGGCTGGTAAGGGTGAATGATACAAGGTGTAGGAAAGCTTCAACCCCTGGTTGGCAGTACAGTCAATGCTCATTAACTGGCCACTTTTAAAAGTAGTAACAACTAAGGATGCCCTCTCCTAAAACAAAAGGTGTCTGTTCTTGTGTGTGTGTGTGTCTGTGTTTGTGGTGTTTTCCTACATTGATACAGGTGCATGTGCCTGGTGATATATGTGGAAACCAGAAAAAGAGTTTGAGTGCCTTGTTTTGTCCTTTCCCTTCTCAGTTTCTTGAGACAGGATCTCAAGAGCTATGCTGGCAGTCAGCAAGTCCCCATCATTGTTCTGTCTCCCTCCCCACCATTCTCCCAGCACAGGCACACTGGATTTTCACATGGTCCCTAGGATCTGAACTCAAGTCTTCATGTTTGCTCAACAACCACTCTTACCCATTAAGCCATCACTCCAGCCCATTCTTGTTCTTTTTCCAACTGAGAAGAGAAAGCTGAAGCAGTTGATAGACTGGTTTGGCATAATTCATATGCAAGAACCAGACTTGAGGATTTCTAACACCCCACCCCAACTCCAATATTCTAAGATATTTCATTCAGGGAGAGATGAATATCAAAGAGACACAGAAAAAGGCAGTCATGTTTTCTAAGCAGTTCCTCTGGAGACATGCTCCCCAGAACTTCCAGTTCTACTTACAAGAACCAGTTATTCAAAGAGACCATGGCTTGGAAAAGGAAGTCTGGACAGAGAAGACCAGCTAATTTCATGAATTTCATGGTGCAAAATGATTCTTTCTTTGTAGACATTTGACTCTTCCAAGATGTTTTCTTGGAAGGTATGCACACAATCTTGTTTTCTGAGAGATCCTTGAAAAAAAATCTGGTGTATTAATGATCCCTCTTAAAATACCAAATATGGTGGCCAGAAGGGAACTTTTCTTTCTGAACAATAACCAAGAAGGGAATTCTAATGAATATTTTGGCACACAGATGTCATTTTCTGGCTCTTTCAGGACCCAAGAGCAGTAGGTCATAATGAAAGCTGCTGATGGCAACTCTAGTCAATCCAAATGTTTTCTCCATGCTATCAGTTCTCTACATGAAATGATTTAACAGCATGTTTGTGTAGTTGAATGTATACACAGAGTGAAAATTAAATGTTGATATGAAGTGTGGAACATTTCTGTGAAAGATATCGCTTATTACATTCAATGGATTTGTATAGAGTTTTCCTCAGCTGATAAAGTGAAATGACCCTTTCCATGAAGAGAGATGAGAAGTTCATCCTGAAGATGAGGCCTATCTGCTTCCCTCCCTCTTTGCCTTCCTCTTCACTTCCTTCTTTTTCTTGATAGGATATCTTGAAGTTCAGTCTGTCATTGAACTCTGTATATAGTGGAGAGTGACCTTGAATATCTCACCCTTCTGCCTCCACTTCCCAAGTACTGGGATCTTGAGAATGTGTTGAAACCCTGGTTTCATGCAGTGCTGTTGATTCAATACTGGGATTCAGATGCTAGGTAAGTACTCTACCAATTGAGTCACACTCCCAGCCTCAAGACCATGTTTGATGTAGGAAAGTAAAATAAGCTCATTTGTTTGGAGTCAAAGCCACACAATAAGGCAATGAATGTCATCCCCATCTGGTATACCACCTATCCGGAGGCTCTTCTATGAGCTATTGATGCTGTATGTTCGTGCTTGATTGTGTAACTTAAAAAAAGGTCAAGGCTGCTCATTTTTCAGTTTGCATTCCATGCCAGAGTCAAAAAAAAAAAAAAAGTAACCCTCTGCTTCCACCTGCTGTTTTCTTTGAAATACATTTTGTTGGTTGATCTTTGTCAAATGTCTTGAAGAATTTGGGGGCTGTGAAATGTTTGTTTATATAGCTCTGTACTAACAGATCTGATATGTTATGTTAGGTGCTAGGATAAATTGTATGGTCCCATGGATGCTTACTCTATGTTAAGCTAGTTTAATGGCTATGTGCACCATCCACTAGAATAAGCTTGCTGAGACTCAAGCGGACCTAGGGAGTACCTATAGGGTCTTGCCCAGTGAGACCCCCAAGCAAGGTCCAAGACTTAAGAGTTTGGGTATCTCTTCCTCATGGAGCATCGATAGCATAAGAGGCATAACTGAAGGAAGCCATAATTGGTTCCCACACAGGACTGTTCTCTGATGGGTATGTCAAAGGTTAGCATTCCCATCCCACCCCACCCTGGAAGCAAAAAATGCTCTTTCTAGTAGAACTGGCTGGCAGGCTTCAGATGGAGTTCACTTGTGATGTCTTCGGGTGTTTTATCTTTGTCTTCTTTGAGGAAACTGAGGCAGATGAAGGAAGAAGCATTTTCCGGGAAGTGAAGATAACACTCCCAGGTGGAAGACTCTAGGTTACATATGGAGATATTGGTAAAGAGTTCACAGTCTGGAGAGCTGGACTGGCCTGATAGGGGCTCTTAATCATCTTATGGGAGTCATAGAGGATAGAGATGAGCTATCTTGACTGTTCTAGAAAGTGGGATTTTCCTCTTTACCGTCTTCGGGAAGATGTAATCATTTGCAAGAGTTTCTTTCTTGTTGTCCCTTAGGAGTTCTCTAAATTGTAATCTTTTTATTGGCAGAGATTAATGTGCCTGATAAATGGTTTTTTTGTAGTATTCTTTTTAATGTCACATCTAATATTTTTAAAATGACATAGAGCATTAAGGAAATGACCTTGGAAATTTTCTCCTATCAGATGGTGCCTGATAAAACAAGGTATGAGTTATTGCACTCCTGTGTCTTGCACTACAGCTCATACACAAGGGCACATTTGTTGAATACCTGAGCCCAATCACCTTTCCACATATCTTCAGAAGTCCTGGTGTGGGTGGAGGTAGGAGGTAGGAGTAGGAGGAAGCTTCCCAGGATAACTGAGACGGACAGTTCATGGCAAACAAACCCTGAGTGCTTGAGTGTGATAAGGAGAGGGAAAGCCATACTGTATAAGCTTCAAAATACAGATGCATTTCCTACAGAGTAAAAATGACTCTCAAAAAACTAACAAGAAAGTCGTACCATAGAAAATCCCTTCCTCCCATGTCTGGTTCTCCAACTCTTGCCCTTGTTAATGTGGTTCACAAGCCTGCTCTTTATACATCATACATTTTCTTGTTTATGTCCTGTTTTTCTGTAGGGCTGTGTAAAAGCTTTGGGAACTTTCCAGCCTGGCACAAGCCATGTCAAGAGGCCAGTCATTAAAGTAGTATTTTCTTGGAGGGTGGGAGCAATGGGATCATGGAAATGGAAATTAAGAGAACCCAAGTTGAAGGAAAACTCCTGAAGGTCTAAGGTAATGACTCAATTGTCCCCTCCTCCCAAGGTACTCTTGACAGTTCTTATTTCTAGAAGATTCTGGGTTGTCTCACTTTTCTTTTCCAGTCAGGGAAACAACTGTTCAGGTGAATAATAAGGTGAGTGCTTACTGGTATACTTGATTTGAGAAGTGTGGGAGCCCACTATTCCTTGCATCTGTTGTGTCCTTGGCTTACCCCAGAAGCCTTACCCCAAACTCAAAGCTCCAGCCAGAAAGCGCAGCCAGCTTCCTCACTTTGAGTTTGTTGGGAGAGTAGAGACAGCTATTGCTGAGAGAACTGAATATGAGCAGTAGGTTGTACAAATGAACCGATTAGTCATAAGGTCACCACAGCTGCAGCCTGAGAAAGGTTTTCAATAGAAGGACATGGGTAGGATCCATGATGAACAGCTGGACAAGGCTATGCCTTCTTTAGCAAGTTTGTCTGTTGATGAGCAAGAAGTCTGTTGGGCAGTGTTAAGGCAGGATTGTTTTGTAGTGTTTGCCATGCCAGCTTTCATGTCTCTTGTTGTGTCTGGTGAGTAAGATGCTGTCAAGAAAATACAGTGAGGCTTCTCTGAGCTGAAAAAGAGCACTTTTGCAATTTGCCTTTTGTCCCTTCCGTCTGTTCAGTCTGTAATCTTAGTCACTACAGACTGTTTAAGTGAGTCCCCTAAAGCAAAGCTGCAGATATGCTATTATTTCAGCCATAACAGGTTTGACATGCAAGCCAGCTCCTAGTTATCACTCATGAGGGAGCAAGGGACTGTAGCTATACACTCCCATGTATTTTGAGGCCAACTTTAAGAACATCCATAAAGCATGAAATGCTTCAGATGATGCATTGGTACCACACATCTTGGAAATTCAATATGCTGCAGAGGCAAAGGGTCTTTGCAAGCTCCACATTCCTCAGGACCCAAAACACATGAGGGTTTGCCCTCATTCATTACCTCTCCCTTTGCCCCGTCCCCACATGAGTGTGTGCAGAACCTTAGGGAAATTTCCCGGAGGCCACACAAAGGGGTTAGAGGACTTTGAGAATGCTCTGAGAAGGAAATAAAAGCCTTAAACAGAACATTGTACCATGCCTTGAAAAGTCATCTAGTTCACACTTGTGTCAGAATCTAAATATTGTCTGAAAAATGGCTAAATTTGCCAGGATCGTGAGCACTGAAACCACTCAAAATAGCTCTCAGGAATCTTGAAATCCAATGTGGCTCTGGTAGGGAGTGGCACTCCAACCCATAGCTGCTTATAGGAAGGATTTACTCTGAAACTCTTGGAAATGGCAGATGCCTCTCATCTTCAAGTGAGTCAGTCTCTCTTTCATCAGCTTCAAGTGTGGGAAGGGGACTTGTGCCTATCAAGTAAAGTCCTTAGTACTGTAGGCTCTGAGCCTTTTCTCCCAGTTGTGTCAGAGTGTTGTGTCTTAGTATGCAGCAACAGCAGCTACCAGCTTTCCTCTGCTTCTGACCCCACCCTGGATTGGCTAAATCCAGGTTCTCTTCTGCCAGGCAGCTGCAGGGTAGAATTCCAGAGCTGCCCCAAGGCAGTTCCCAGCAGTGGATGGTGCTGCACTACAGAAGTCAGTTTGCAAGTCCATCCTTTGGAATCTGGAAGACTGTTCCTCAGGAGAACGTTATGCAGTTTGGCAAGGTTTCCAGGCTAGCCCAAACCACTGAATAAATCCAGAATGGAGTTAGAAGGAAATGCTCTGATCACACCATTGTAGGTGATAGAGACATTTCCTGTGTCCTGTGGGATGCACTGTGATGTGTGATTTTAAAGTTACCTGAACCCCTGCTTTGTAGGGTGTTGACATAGTAGCTCCCACACTGCACTTTCCCTTGGGCTCAAGTACAGACTGAATCATAAAGAGAAAAAAAAAGCTGATTGCTGGCACTTCTTTCTCTGCTTCCTGACTTCACACATGATGTGACCAGATGCCTTATGCTGTCACCATAAACTTTCCACCCACAATGGACTGTACTCTCAAACTGTGAGCAAAAATAGATCCTTCCTTCCTTAAACTATTTTAGGTGTTTTTGAAATTTATTTTAATTTTATGTGTGTGGATGTTTGGCTCACATTGTATCTGTTCACCACATGCATGCACATAGAGGCCAGAAGAGAGAAGCAGATTCCCCCAAGTTGGAGTTACATATTGATATGAGCTACCACATAGGTACTGTGGACCCAACCCAGGTCCTTTGGAAGAGCAGCCCATGATCTTAACATCTGAGTCTGCCCCCGCTTTTTATTCTTTGTTAGGGACTCATGTCATTTGCTGCTTCCAGCTCTTGAATGCTGAGATTAGAGGCAGAGATCCAATGTGTGGCTCCTTCCTCTCTCTCTTTTTCTCCTCCTCCTTTTCTGGTATTCTCCCAACTTCTCATCAGGGCAAGGATAGAGAGGGAAGTGAGAATTGAGACAGATCCCTGGGCAGGGAATAACTATTAACTTGAAGGGCAGAGAGGAACTTCTTTTAGAGAAATTATTGTTTTACTAATTATAGTTTATTCACTTTGTATTCCAGACGTAGCCCCATTCCTCATCCCCTCCCAACCCCACCCTCTCTCTTTCATCTCCTCCCATTTCTGTATGCCAGTCCACTGATAGAGGAGATCCTCCTCCCCTTCCATCTGATCTTAGTCTATCCGTTCTTATCAGGATTGGCTGCATTGTCTTCCTGTGTATCCTGGTAAGGCTGCACCACCCTCAGGGGGAGGTGTTCAAAGAGCAGGCCACTGAGTTCATGTCAAAGACAGTCCCTGTTCCCCTTAGTAGGAAACTCACTTGGACACTGAGCTGCCACGGGCTGCCTCTGTGCAAGGGTTCTAGATTATCTCCATGAATGGTCCTTGGTTGGTGTATCAGTCTCAGAAAAAGCCCCCTTGTGTCCAGATTGTTTTTCTCTCCTTGTGAAGCTCCTGTTCCCTCTAGATGTTTCTATCTCCCCCTTCTTTCATAAGATTCCCTCCCTCTGCCTAAAGTTTGGCTATGAGTCTCAGCCTCTGCTTTGATACCATGCAGGATAGAGTCATTCGAAGGCCCTATGTGGTAGGTTCCTTTCCTGTTCCCCGTTTTATTCCTCTTATGATATCCATCCCATTTGCCTTTTTAATGAAGATTGAGTATTTTACCCAGGTACCCCTTCTTGCATAGCTTCCTTAGGTGTACAGATTTTAGTATGTTTATCTTATATTATATGTCTAATATCCACTTATAAGTGAGTATATACCAGGTGTGTCTTTCTGCTTCTGGGATACCTCACTTTGGATGATCTTTTATAGTTCCCACATTTTGCCTGCAAATTTCATGTTTTCCTTGTTTTTAATTGCTGAGTAGTATTCCATTGTGTAAGTGTACCACAATTTCTGTATCAGTTCCTCAACAGAGGGACATCTGGGTTGTTTCCAGCTTCTGGCTATTACAAATAAAGCTACTGCAAACATGGTTGAACAAATGTCCTTGTTGTGTACTAGAGCATATTTTGGATATATGCCTAGGAGTGGCATAGCTGGATCTTGAGGAAACACTATTCCTAATTGTCTGAGAAAGCAGCAGATTGATTTCTAAAGTGGTTGTACAAGTTTAAATTCCCACCAGCAGTAGAGGAGGGTTTCCCTTTCTCCACATCCTCTCTAGCATGTGTTGTCACTTGAGTTTTTGATCTTAGCCATTCTGGTGGGTGTAAGGTGAGATCTCAGGGTTGTTTTGATTTTCATTTTTCTGATAACTAAAGATGTTGAACATTTCCTTAATTGTTTCTTTGTCATTCGATGTTCCTCTATTGAGAATCAGAGAGGAACTTCTACAGTTTTGTTCTGGTAACAACTTTGCTCACAGCATCCTAGGTTTCAGACTAAATGGAAGATTTAGAGTCCTACAGAAGTTTGGTAAGACTGGTCTCTTGTGTCTTTGGTGGAAGTAGGAATCTAGGAAGGACAAAATGCCTGGTTAAGATTAAGGCATGGGAGTCTGGAGTATATATAATGACTGAAAAGCATGACTTCCACATTTAGGCCCAGGTTCCAAATGAGAAGAGACTATAATAACAGAATCACTTAACAAAGCCAGTATGGTGGCATTTTCAGGAAAGAACCAGGTTATCTGGTTAGTACCACTTTGTTATCTTTATATGTATAGTGTTTTGTTATATTTCTTTGTCTGTTCTCACATACTGTTTTCAAAAACATGCCAGAATGGAGAACAGAAAAGGCATGTGAGGAAACATTTCTTCACAGTAATGAGGTCAAGCAGGGGGTGGAAGGATTGTGAGATGGCTCCATGGTTAAAGATGCTTTTTGCCATACCCAATGACCTGAATTTAATCCACAGAACCAACATGGAGAAAGCTGACTCTCAGAAGTTGTCCTCTGACCTCCACATGAGTGCCATGACACTTGTATGTGAATGCAGAAATACTTCTGAAAAATAAATAATTGTATAAAAAATGGTCAAGGATGCCGAGTTCCAACAGGGAAATGGATGCCTCACTGTGAAAATAGTGTGTGGTCTGCCTAGAACAGGAACAAAATGCCACCATCTTATCTGGACTGTAGATTTATGGCTGTGTTGAAGAATTGCCCTAACCTTTGTTTTTATCAGCCACATACCTTTAATGCCTCAGAACAAATTTGTGGTCAATTAAAAGCCCAGTTGTTTTTATTTTATTTTATTTTATTTTATTTTATTTTGTTTTATTTTATTCTATTATTTTATTCTTTTTTTACATGAATTACTATCAATCCAGGTATCCCTGTGAATCTGTGCTCTTGAGGGTTTTTTGTTTTGTTTTGTTTTGTTTTGTTTTTGTTTTTTATTCTGTTTTTGTTTTTTTTTAATTTCTTTTTGGAAACTAAGTGCAAAAGTTTACAATGGTCCTCATTGAAAAGCAGGCCAGCTCACATCTTGCGTCTTTATCCAGCAGCTAAATTTAAACTTTTTCTTACCTTTGTATAAGTCAGACTTTAAAAATGTAAGTCGGGGCCGGGTATAAGACAAGTGACTGGGTCACATGGCAGGCTCCTTTGTGGGGCATCCAGTGTATCAACTTCTGTAGGGAAGGAGATTCAGACAGCTGGAAACCCAGCTCATAATAGCTTTATACCATTCATCTTCTGGGGCTCTGTCATCTCTGACTCCAGAGAGACTTTGTGTAGTATTTTAACATGATCAAGTAACACTACCCTTAACATTTCTACCTCTGGAATTTTGTCCCTGCGCTCAATTCCTTGCAGGTAGAGGATGCTCAATAAAAGTTTGTGGAATTACATTGAATCCTGTGACTGATAAGTCTCTCAACCATATATTTACAAAGGGGAGCAGAGGTGCATTTATCTTGTTTTTTTTTTTTTGTCTCCTTTTTTTAAAATTAAATTTTTATTTTTTATATTAATTACAGTTAATTCACTTTGTATCCTGGCTGTATCTCTCTCCCTCATTCCCGCCCAATCCCACCCTCCATCCTTCCCATGCTCCTCTCCTCCACTGATAGAGGAGGTCCTCCCCCCTTCTGTCTGACCCTAGCTTATCAGGTCTCATCAGGACTGGCTGAAAAGTCCTCCTCTGTGGTCTGGCAAAGCTTTTCCCAGCCTCAGTGGGGGTGGGCAAAGAACCTGCCACTGAGTTCATGTCAGAGACATTCCCTGTTTCCCTTACTAGGGTACCCACTGGGATACTGAGATACCATGGGCTACATCTGAGCAGTGGGTCCAAGTTATATCTATGAATGGTCCTTGGTTGGAGTATCAGTCTCAGTAAAGACCCTGTGCCCAGATATTTTGATTCTGTTGCTCTCCTTGTGGAACTCCTGTCCTCTCCAGGTCTTACTATCTTTCCCTTCTTTCATATGATTTCCTGCACTCTGCCTAAAGTTTGGTCACGAGTCTCAGCATTGACTTTGATACACTGCTGGGTAGAGTCTCTCAGAGGCCCTCTGTAGTAGGCTCCTGTCCTGTTTCCTGTTTTCTCCTTCTTCCAATGTCCATACCTTTTGTCTTTTTGAGTGAGGATTGATCTTACCCAGGGTGCTCCTTGTTGCTTAGCTTCTTAAGTGTATAGATTTTACTATGTTTATCATATATTATAGGACTAGTATCCTATAAGTATCCACTTATAAGTGAGTATATACAATGGGTGTGTTTCTGCTTCTGGGATACTTCACTCAGGATGATCTTTTCTTTTTTAATATTATTTTAGTCATTTTATTATATTTGTGAGATAGAATTTTATCCTGTAGACCATGCTGATCCAGAACACAGTGTGTAGTCCAGGTTGACCTTGACTGCACAGTGATTCTCCTGCCTCTGCTTCCCAAGTGCAGGGGTTGAAGGTACAAATTATGACCTCTTTTTGTTCTTATAAAACAGAGTTTCTCTGTGTAACCTGCGTCCTGTACTCACTTGTAGACTAGGCTGGCTTTGAACTCACAGAGATCCGCTTGCCTCTGCCTCCCTGAGTGCTGGGATTAAAGGTGTGCACCACCACTGCCCAGCTTTATTTCATTCTTAAAAGGTCACCATTAATGAAGAGTGTACTTATATATGTCCACTAGACAAGACTCAAATTCTTTAAAGAATTTTTAAAATTATGTTTATTTTATGTGTATGTCTATGCACATGTGTATCAGGTCCCTGAGGATGCCAGAAGAGTGCAATGGATCTCCTGAGACTGGTGTCAGGCAGTTTTGAACTGTTATGTGGGTTCTGGGAATTGAAAATGGGTCCTTTGAAAGAGCATCCAGTGCTCTTAGTCACTTAGCCATCTCATCTCACCAGGCCCCCTAGACTCAGATTCTTAAATGCTACAATAGGTTAGTCATCTATACTGTAATTCCCTCCTGCTTTTATGAAATAGGATTTATGGATGCACACAAAGTGGAACAAATAGTGCTTAGCTCCCAGTTCCACTATTTTTAAAACTTATTTAGTTTTTTTTGTTTGTTTTGTTTTGTATTTTTTGAGATAGGTTTTCATATAGTCCTTGCTTTCCTCAAACTTTTTATGTAGTTGAGAAAAAAGCTTGAGCTATTGATTCTCATGCTCTGGCCTTTCAAGTGTTGAGATCATGAACACACATCACCACACCTTCCTTCTGTTATTAACACCTTAAATCAGCATGGTGCATTTGCTACAACTACTGAATATCATCCATCCAACCATCCATCCATCCATCCATCCATCCATCCATCCATCCATCTGCAGTACTGAGGGTTGAATCCAGGTGTCACTTGTGCTAGGAAGCTGTTTCAGTACTGAGCTATATCTTCAGCTCCTGTTACTTTTTAATTTATTTTGTTAAGGGGTTTTATGAAACCCAAGCTGGCCTTGAACTTGCCACATAACTAAGAATGATTCCAAGTTTCTGATCCTCCTACCTCCATCTCCCAAGTGCCAGTTGCCAGGCTTGTGCTATTATCCACAGAATACATGGTGCGGGTGATCAACCCCAGGCTTTGTGCTCCTGAAGCAAGCATTCTACCATGTAGACGCTATCCCCATCTCCTTTCCCTTGCTCTTTATGCCCAGGTCTGCAGGCTTCTACTGGCTTTTGTTTCCTTCTCCTGGAAGTGCAAGCTTGCCTCCCTTCAAGACACTGAATTCACTTTTTCTAGGTGGTCCAGATAGAAGATGTCTTCAGTCAGGAATTAGAGAAGAAGAGGAAAAGTTTAGAGAGCATTTATGTGGTGATTGGTTCTATGTAAAAGTAAGGGAATCTGTGAGACCAGATTATAAGTTTGAGGTCAGGCTGGTCTACATTGAGAGTTCCAAGATAGCCAAGGCTACATAGCTATCTAAAAAAAGTCTCATTTATTGTTTTGTTTTTTTTTTTTTTGTCTTAGAGCCTGTGCTGTTGGTGTTCTGTTCACGAAGTTGTCTCCTGTGCCAATGAGTTCTAGGCTCTTCCCCACTTTTTCTTCTAACCAATTTAGTGCGTGTCTGGTTTTATGTTGAGGTCTTTGATCCACTTGTACTTTAGTTTTGTGCAGGGTGATAAATATGATTTATTTGCATTTTTCTACTTGTAGACATCCAGTTGTCCAGCACCACTTGTTGAAGATGCTGTCTTTTTATCACTGTATCATTTTGGCTTTCTTGAAGCTCACTTTGTTGGCCATGCGACAAACTGGACTCAAACTCACAGACATAAGCCTGACACTGTGTCCTGAAGGCTGGGATTAAAGACATGAGCCACTACGCCCTGCCCTATCCACACACTCATATAAAACTTGAATTTTTTTCTCTTCTTGCCTTTCATTAGCCTGCATTATAATTAAATCTGTTTATCTGTATCCTGCCCTACAGGGAAACAAACAAAGCTTGATAGAATAGGGTCTATATAGGCAGTACCTATTAGTTTATCACAGTGCTCCTTTACATCTGGACACAGCAACTTTTTTGATAAGTAATTATCATATAGTTTCTGGAGAGGTTTGTGTGTCTATGAAGTGATTATTATATAGAACTATGGTAAGATAATAACAAACTACAGTAGATGCTGGATTCAAGTCCTCACTCTCAATCAATCATTTAGAGCCACTTTTGGGGAGTGCCACAAATATTATGCAGAGCTGTCTTGAGACAAGCCCTAGAGTCTCTTCCCCATCTAACCTGTTGTACAATACTAGGAAGAGACCACAGATGCAACCGAAGGGAAGAAGCATTGTTAACCTTTTCTTATGCAAAGTATTTATCCCTTCAGGATTTCCATGTTCCTGATTCATGTAAAGCATTTTCATTTAATAATGGAACACTGTTGAAAATGGCCAACTTTATGCCTTGGAGGGCTGGATGGCACCCAATTTATAATGGAGAACTTAGCTCCCCTTATAACTTGGTGATTTGTGGTCACGCATCTACAGTCATTCTTCAAAACACTTCTGTCACACACATGAAAAGATAAACCCACAAAGATCTCCATATACTGTTCAGTGAACAGCTAGGATTTCTGGGAAATTGGTTGCTTGTTTGGAGGGAGGGATGTTGGCTGGTTGCTTTGGGTTGGGTTTAGTTTTTTTTTTTTTTTTTTTTTTTTTTTTTTTTTTTTTTTACAGGTTCTTATGTGGGTATCCTAAACTTACTATGTAGCTGAGGCTGGCTTTGAAATACTGAATCTTCTGCCTCCATCCCCAGGCTCTGGGCTTACAACCCTATGTCAGTCATGTTCTATTCCTCCTGGGAGCAGTTGTCTGGTACAGTGACAGGGTGAACTTCCAGAGATTTGGTTTCAGTGAGGATTGGCTAAAGCCCCTTGGAGCACCATCTTCTAGGATGTTACACATGTGTAAATTAGATTCACACATGTTGCTGTATTTCTCATCACCAGTTTTTAGGGCTCCAAGAATCAAGAATAGAGATGTTTATTTTTAACTATTGCTTTTAGCAATTCACTAGGAATTTGTTTTTTCTTCTTGCTGCTACCACTTTAGGTTTTGCTGGCCTACAGGTCTTATTGACAAGGCAGGAATTGGGAAATGGCACATTGGCATGTATTTGAAGGCCACTTGGGACTCCTAAGTTGAACAGGGATGAAGAGCTCTCTTAAGTTTTTGAAACAGGATGTCCTAGTTAGGCTTACTATTGCTCTGAAGAAATACCACAACCAAAGCAACTTCAGGAGAAAAGGGTTTATTTGGCTTACATACTGGCATCATTTATTTATCGTTGTATGTGTGAATGAGTGTATGAGTGTATGAGTGCTGCCAAGCAAGAGAAACTTAGAGAAAAGTGTTTTAGACTTCTCTCCTTGCTCTTTGGAACTGGGTGTTTAATTCAGGTTATCATGTTTGGGCCAGTAAAGTGCCTTTATCTGCTGAGGCATCTCATTGGCTCTTATTCACTCATTTTTGAGATAAGGTCTCACAGAGAGTGTGCTGCCTGAGGATGGCCCCTTAAGGCCTACCTGGGGTATTTCAGCAACTTCTTCTGGGCTGGATTTTATTCCCATGCTCCATGTGTGTCTGACTCTGTGGGATATGCTGATCCTGGACCCAATTTCTCACAAGCAAAAATGAATGAGAACAACAGTGCTGTTTTCCTACATTTATTATATCTGGAAATTTGCCAATTATCTGTTACATGATGAATTTAAACCCGCGGCTCATGAGGGTTCTACTTGAGGGAAAACTAGATATTATGTTTGTTTGTTTGTTTGTTTGTAAAGACTGGGGATTTTTTTGCATGGTCCTTGTAGACCAGGCTGACCTCGAACTCACAGAGAGACCCCTGACCTGTTTCCCTTAGTGCTGGGATTTACAGGTGTGCACCAACATGCCTTGATATTATAGATATTCTTGATATTGGCTGAGTATTAAGGGAAATACCAATTTATCCCTGTGGGATAGGACAGAACTAAGGCTGGAAGTCCACTGAACAGACACTGGCAGGTATTTTTTAGGACACATGATCTTCCCTCCTTTACTACTTGTCCTGTTTAGAAACCAAACTGTGTGCCTTTCCACCGTTTCTCCTAACAGTGTCTTCTGTGAACAAGAGGCCACCATCTCAGTGATCCTAATTTATCCTTTCTTGTTTACCTGTGTTGATGCGTCTTAGTCAGGATTTCTATTGTGGTGATGAACTACCATGACCAAAAGCAACTTGGAAAGGAAAATGTTTACTTCAACTTAAATTCTGTAGTTACTAGACAGAAATTCATGATGAGAATTCAAGGCAGAACCTGAAGCAGAGGCCATGGAAGAATGCTGCTCATTGTCTTTAATTATCATGACTTGCCAAGCCAACTGTCCTCCTCCTCCTTCTTCTTAAATTTTTAATGATGGAAACAAAAATGCACCTAAAAGTGAAGCTTCTGGAGAAACCACTTGTTCTTCCCTGTCTTGTATCTATCTTCAAACTTGACCTTGGCCTCCCACCTTGCCTTGTACATCAGAGCTACATCGCTAAAAAAAATCCCTGTTGACAACAGTCTTGTCCAAGGGGATGTCCACAGTGCACCTTGTGGGCACAAGGTGATTGTAGTTATAAATTTTCACAAAGGCTTGATCTTTCATCTCTTGGCAATTTTTGTCTTCTCCATGGCAGCTGTCACTTTTGGGGAATAGCAGTCAATTCCAGCCCCCAGGGCATGGCTGTAAGAGCTCTCTGAGGTGTCATTATCAATATTCTTCACAACGATGGCTTTGCATCTGGAGTGGCATCCAGTCAGGACCAGCACCACTTTCCCAAGTTTCATGAACTTTCCCATTTCAACAGCAAGCAGCCAGGACCCAGCAGAGAAGAAAGAAGGACATTTTTTGCTCGAGCCAGCTTTGTAACAGCATCCAGGACCACCCAGTCCAAGAATGGCACTGACCATAGCAGCCTGGAGAGACCCCATATGGACCATCATTTAAGAATACATACCACAGGGCTTGCTCACAGGCCAGACTGGTGGAAAAATTTTCTCAGTTGAGGTTCTTCTTCCCAAATGACGCAAGTTTATGTCAAGTTGATGTAAATTAGCCAGCACACCTTTCAGTATGAAGAGGATTACAAGGAGGATTTCTACTAAGCCAGCAAGACATCTCAGTCAGTAAAATCACTTGTTGCTAGGCCTGATAAACTGAGTTTAATTCCTGGGACCCACATGGTGCATGGAGGGTAACCATTCCCTCATGCTGTCCTCTGACCTCTGTGAAGGAGAGTCTCTGGAAAGAAGTTGGGTCTGCAAAGATTCATTGCTTAGAAATGCAGTGATGTGCAGAGATGGGAAAGTTGCAGCCCGGTGCCAAATTGTATCTTATCCTGCAAGTAGTTTTTGCCTTCCATTAGCTATTTCCTTGCCCACCTATGTGTTGGAAGAAATGTCCTGTAATTAACAGATAAAAAACATCTGCTCAGTTAACTGAGCAGACCACTAGCATCCACCAACCCTGAAGCTGATGATGTCATCAGATAGCATCTGATACCTGGGGAAGTGACTCCAGCATCTTGCTGTCACTGTCTCTTTGATGAACCCAACAGTGTATTTTAAATTGGCTCTGGTTTTAGGGTTTTCTTTATTCTGAAACTATAAAACATAAACATAAAACTACATTGGTGAAACCTGGGCTGACTTATCTGCATGTTTCCTGGGCCTCTGTCACTCAAATTTGGCTCCAAAATAAAGTGAGGTTTTTTTTTTCCTTTGAGGCCTGAGCTGTGCTTTTTGTGTCCATGTATGCACCACTACATCCTTGTATCTTTATATTACCTCTCCTGCCTACACAATAGGAAAATGAAATGTAGTTTCTACAAAAAGATTTATTTAAATTTTTTTCTATTATTTATTTTATGTGTATAGGCATTGTTCCTGTGTATCTGGGCACTTTGTGCATGTTTAGGGTCTGTAGAGACCAATAAAAAATAATAATAAGATTCCGTGTAACTGGAGTAATCAGCATTTGTGAGGTGCCATATGGGTGTTAGGAATTAAACCCTAGCACCCTGGAGGGACAGCCAGCATTCTTAACATTCAGGCCATCTGTCCAGCCCAAGACCCAGTTTAAAAAAATGTCTATATGTGTATGTATCTGTATATATGAGTTTAAGAAGAGGTCAAAGAGGCTGTGGGATGCCCTGAAGCTGGAGCTACAGGTTATAAGCCCTCTTTGGTGGGTGCTAGGAAGTGATACATGCTTTTAACTGCTTAGTACCTATTTTACTCCAATAAAATGTAATTTTCTTTTCTTAATTTTTATTAAGTTTATCCACTTTGTATTCCAGCTGTAGTCCCCTTCCCTACATCCTCCCAATTCCACCCTCCCTCCCTCTTTTTCTCCCATGCCCCTCCCCCCAGTCTAATGATAGGGGAGGTCCTCCTCCCATTCCATCTGATGCTAGTCTATCAGGTTCCCTCAGGACTGCCTTCTTTGTCTTCCTTTGTAGACTGGTGAGGCTGCCCCCCACTCAGGTGGAGGTGATCAAAGAGCCAGCCAATGAGTTCATGTCAGAGATCGTCCTTGTTCATATTATTGGGGAACCATCTTGGACACTGAGTTGCCATGGGCTACTTCTATGCAGGGGTTCTATGTTATCTCCGTGCATGGTCCTTTTTTGGAGTATCAGTCTCAGAAAAAAAAAAAAACAAAAAAACAGTGCCCTGCTTTTTTGCTTCTATTGCTCTCCTTGTGGATCTCCTTAAAATGTAATTTTCAAAAGCAGGTGACTCATGGATTTGTAAATTAACATAGTAAAAATTATCAAAAGCCATTTACAAATTCGATGCAACCCCAATCAACTTCCCCTCCATTTCTTTCTTCATGGAAACAGTAAAACAAAAACAAAAACAAACAAATGAACAAACAAAAAACAAAACAAAAACTACCTTAAAACTCACATGGAATCACAAAAGACCCTGGATAGCTGGAAGAACCATGAACCATGCTGAAGGAATTTCCATCCCAGATCTCAAGATACATTACATAGCTATACTACTAAAACAGTATGCTATGGATACAGAAACAGAACTGGAAACTAAGGGAATAAGACTGAAACCCAAACATGAGTGTATTTAGCTGCAGCTATCTAATATTTGACAAAGAACCCAAATAACAAACAAACAAACAAACAAACAAGCAGCAATCAATCACTGGAGAAAAGACAGCATCATCAAAAGATAGTGCTGGGAGAAGGGGATGTCCACAGGTACAAAAATGAAATTAGAGCCAAACCTATTACCTTACACAAGAACTGACTACAAATGGGCCAAAGACCTAAATTTGAATCCGAGAACACTGAAACTTCCAGAAAAAACAAACAAACAAACAAACAAACAAAAACCAGGCAATATCCTGCATGGTGTAGGTGAAAAAAAAAAGACTTTCTCAATAGGACTCCATTTGCTCAAAAATTAAAGCCAACAATTAGTTTTATGAGTGGGACCTAGGAAAACTCAAACGCCTTTGCACAGCTAAGGAAATGATGGAGTGAAGAAGAAGCTCACAGAATGGGGGTGTTGCCAGTTATACATATGACAGGATTAATATTAAGAATATTTGAAAAACTCAAAAAATAAAACAAACAAACAAACAAACAAAAACCAAAGAGACAAAAATAAAACAAAAACAAAGTATTCATTAAAAAAAATTTGGGTCTCATTAGGAGTGGCTGCATTGTCTTCTTCTGTGACCTAGTAATGCTGCTTCCCCCTCAGGGGGAGGTAATTAAAAAGCAGGCCAATCAGTTCATGTCAGAGACAGTCCCTGTTCCTATTACAATGGAACCCACTTGGATACTGAACTGCCATAGGCTACATATGTGCAGGGGTCTTAGGTTAAATCATGCATAGTCCTTGGTTGGAGTATCAGTCTCAAGAAAGAAGGAAGGAAAAGAAGACCTCCCCTATCAGTGGACTTGGGGAGGGGCATGCATGGGGAGGGTGGAGGAAGGGAAGGATTGGGATGGGAGCAGGGAGGGAACCACAGTGGGGATACAAAGGGAATAAAGTGTAATTAGTAAAAAAAAAAAATGGGGCCTGGGACCGAAACAGAGAGTTCTCAAAAGTAGAAAAAAATGGCTAAGAAATATCTCAAAAATATATATTATTCCAAGTAATTATGGAAATGTGAATCAAAACAACTTGAAGTTTCATTTACCCTACTAAGAATGTCTAAAAGCAACAAAACAATAAACAAGAATGCTAGAGAAATGCAGGGAAAAATAAAGCCTTATTCATTGCTGGTGAAATTGCAAACTGCTCCAGCCACCCTGCAATTCAGCGTGGAGACCCTTAAAAAGTTAAAAACCAACCTACAGTATGAGTCAGCTATACTACTCCTTGACACATGCCCAGAGGACTCACATCCTACTCCACAGATCCCCACATAGCCATGTTCACTCACAATAGCTAGGAAATGGAAATACCTCCGCAGCGCAGGTAGCCTTAACTCAAAAACATCCTGCATCAGCCTCCCTAGTTCTGGGATTACAGATATGTGTTACCATGCCTGGCATTTTCTTCTGAGTGTTTTCTATCTGCAGCCAGTTGTCTCTTTGAATATGCAGAATGTGGTTATGCAGCCAGACTCTCTTTACCACGTACAGCATGATGTTTTGAATATACATGTGTAAACACACACACTTATGGAATTATTCAACTGAACTCATTAAAATAAAAATTTCTTCACATATTTGTGTGTCTGTTTAATTATTAATTCCTTCACATTTATTTAGTTACTGTGCATGTGCACAGGCAGGCATAGAATCCCAAGCCAAACCAACTTGAGACAAGCAAGGAGTTCACTGACAGAAGTGTTTCCTCGAATTCAAGAACAAGTTTGCATCAGCCCTTAGGTACTGGCCCAGCTCTGCATCTCCTGTCCCCATGCCCTACTGTTTACCACCATCATTCCCAGATAGGTAGTTGGCTGAAAAAATTGCTGGGTTGTTTTTCTTGTCAAGGTTGATTTGCTTCTTTTCTTAAAATTTGTTTTATTTTATTTGGTGTGTGTGTGTGTGTGTGTGTGTGCATGTGCCCATGAGCACATATGTAAGTTAGGCCACAAATGTGTGGAATAGATGCCTTCTATCTGTATGTGGGTTTCTGAGTCTTGAACTCACTGTGTCAGGCTTGCACAGGGCATCTGCTGAGGGATTTCCTCACCTTTGGTTCAGGCTTTCCACTTAATAATAATGACAGCAAATATAAGCTAATTAACAATAACTAATATGTTATTCATTTTGTACTGCCACCCCATGCTGTGGGGTTTGGCACAGGATATGGGGACTTCATGGGTTGTGTATGCATACATGTGTTGTATTTGTAGTCTGTAAGGTAAGTTGAACTTTAAATTTTTATTTATATGCACTAATTGTACAAAATAATTGGTTTCACTGTGACATTTTCATATTTACATATATTGCACTTTGATCATAGTTTCTTCCTGGAATTGTAATTTAAAACTTGTTTAGAAATTAAATATAATTCTTTCTTTTTCCTCTTTCCCTTCTCTCTCTCCAACTTTTCCCTTGTACCCATTCCCTTGCCTTTTCTCAAATTCCTGGCCTCTATTCTTTCATTGTTGTTAGCTATTTGTATATATATTCCTAAATTTATAAATACAGCATGCTTGCTCTACATAACATAAGCTGTGTATATGATTTCAGGACTGACCACTTGTCATTAGATAACCAAATTGGAAGCTCTTCCTGAAGAAGACTATTTCCCTGCTCTCAGCATTCCTTAGTTGGCTGTAGTTCTTCTTGCATTGGGGCCCCTTGAGCCCTCCCTCTTGTCTACATGTGTTGTCCTTGTTCAGGTCTTGTTTAGGCAGCCATGTTGCTGAGGCTTCATTGATGTAGCTTCTCTGACATTTCTAGGAATGCCTTGTTCCTCCTACTCTTAAAATCTTTCCACCCAATCTTCCACTATGATTCCTGAGCCTTAGCTGAAGGAGTTGTGCTTTAGATCATTTGTGGCTCAGCTCTACATCTCTGCATTTTGATCTGCTGTGGTTTCCTATAATGGTCTGTTGCAAGGAGATGTGTCTTTGCTAAGAGGTAAGTTCTATGCTTATCTGTGGGCAAAAACATTAATTTTATCCATGCCTTATCAATGAGGAAACTGAGACTAAGAGAAAAATAAGTAATTGATTCATGTAAATGGCTGACTTAGAATTTTAAGCTAGACCTTCTTGTTTTTAAAGACGTTTGTTTCTTCTTTTCTCTTAGCTTTTTGGGGCTGGGTCTCACTATGTGTGCCTGAATTATCCTGGATTTCACTATGCAGGTCCAGGTTAGCTTTGAATTCTCAACCATCCCCATGCTTCAGTTCTGAGTAAGGATGTGAGTCAATACACCTGGATTCCAAGGGCTAACTTGTCAGGTGATAAGATAAGATACCTGCCTCACCTTGACCTCCCTTTAGTTCTGCTTCTCCAGGATATGCTCACACACCCAAAGACTTCCAGGTGTCAGCTGATTTGCTTGAAAGCCAAGCTGGGATGAGTTAGCTACTTTTACTGATTTTACCTCTGGGTTTGGTGTGCCTGTCTCTGTGGGATTCTCTGACCCTAAGCCCAATTTCTCATGTATAAGAATAGATGATTCTGAGAATCATGGAAAGTCATTGAAGCAAATGGTTTGGTCTATAGTGTTCACCGCCGACTTCTGCCTCCAAATTTGACCCCTTGTCAATTAATTATTAAAGAATGTGTTTTTTTTTTAAACTGGTCTCCTAAGAGTCTTACTAGAGGGATAATTAATTGGATATTCTTATTTTCTGCTACATATTATATTTTTGTTTGTTGGTTGGTTTATTTGGCAAGAGATATGGAAAGATATGGAGGAGGCTGCGTTTTGGCCCAGCAAGATGGCTCGAATGTAAAAGCATTTATCTCTAAGCCTGAATACCTGAGTCCAATCCCTATGACCCACATGGTTGAAGAAGAGAATCCACTTTCTCAGATTATCCTCTGACCTGCCATGTACACAAAATTAACAAATAAAATGTAATATAAATGTAGTTAAAAGCTGGATGTGGTGGTGTGCATCTTTAATCCCAGCACCCTGGGAAGCAGAGGAAGGCGGATATCTGAGAGATTGAGGCAAACCATGTCTATAAAGTGATTCCAGGACAGTCGAGGCTACACTGACACACCCTGCCTAGAAAAAACGTTAAGCATTTTTAAATTATGGGTGTACTGTTTGTGCACATGAATGGAGATGTCTGTGAGATCCAGAAGAGAGAGCCCCTGGAGCTGGAGTTACAGAGGTGTGCTAGTCCTCCAAAATGGGCTCTTGGAATTAACTTGGATCCTTTTCAAGAGCAATAAGTGCTCTGAACTGCTGAGCAGTGTCTCCATCCCCAATACAGTATGATTTTAAAAAGGAGGGTATGTCCATGGAGAGAGAGAGAGAGAAAGAGAGAGAGAGAGAGAGAGAGAGAGAGAGAGAGAGAGAGATGGGGATAAGGTTGTGGGTGTATGGTAGGAAATTCTGCTCTAGGAATTTTAGAAAGATTAGAGATGGAGCAAAGGGAAAAAGAAGACAGTGGAGACAAGTGATTAATGATTTTTTTATTTATTTAGCTTAAAAGTAACTTTTGAATATACAGTTTCCTCTTGATATGCACAGTTGTTTAGTTTAAGATTCTCCCACACAGATCTAAATCTTTGGGTGTCCCTGTCACATTTGCTTATTAATTTTTTAGGCTAGCAAGAAAATGTACTGGGTTTCACCATGGCATCTTCAAACATATTCCAGTCTTTTACATTAAAGAATTTAGCATTTGTGTAAAGCAAACCTTTTACAGACTTTAAAGTTGAAATAATCTTCAGGTGTCACTGTTACATAAGTAGTCACTTGAGTATTTCTTAGGAAATAGAAACAAGTAAAGATTGTCTGTGCATATTCAGAATACATGAAGTTAAAAAATGTCCTTCCTCCTTCATTTCCTTTCTGCATCTTCTTCTCCCTCCTTTCCTCCCTCCTTACTTCACTCTCTTCCTTCCTTTTACCCCTTCCTTCTATTTTCTTTTTCTTGACAAAGCAGGTCTTGCTAAATGTAATCTCTTCTCACTGATGCTCACTGTATAAACCTGGCAGCCTTCAACTCCCCTGCTCCCCCCCCCACACATCAGCCTCCAAAGTGCTGGGATTACATACATGGGCCACAGACATGAGCCACCATGGCTGCTTTTGATTTTCTTCCTCAGTATTTTCCACCTGTATTCAGTTGACTTTGAAGATATGAAACATGTGGGCATGGAGGGCAGGCTGTCTTTAGGATGTTCAGCATGAAGCAGTTTAAATATTTGTACTTTTTGGAATGGCTAAATATTGTGATTAAAATATTATATTACTTCATATATTTTTAGTGATATATGAAGATTTAAAAATTATATTCTTCCTGGGTGGTGGTGGCACACACCTTAGTCCCAGCACTTGGGAAACAGAGGCAGGCAGATCTCTGTGAGTTTGAGGCCAGCCTGGTCTACAGAGTAAAGTTCCAAGACAGCCAAGGCTACACAGAGAAACTGTGTCACGAATAACCAAATATATATGCCAAGCCATTCTCTGAGGACTCTGTTGGATATCCTGGCAAAACAGTGATCTGTGGAGATGTTTGTCTGTCTTCACTACAGCTGTCATATTACATGAGGCTGTAGCAGAGTTCTCTCTCTCTCTCTCTCTCTCTCTCTCTCTCTCTCTCTCTCTCTCACACACACACACACACACACACACACACACACGCTTTAAACACAGCACTCTTTAGCCTGCTTGGGAGACTGCTGAGTAAGTGTTGATGTAATCTGTTTTTTTCAGAAACTATAACATGCTTCTGAGTTAAGCATTTGCTCAACTGGTCTTTGCCAAAGACAGCTGGTGCTTTCTGTCACTTCCTGTTGACAATGACTGTGTTCTAGACTGACTAATTTCTCTTTTGCGACATCATGAGGCTTGGGAAGGCAGGAGCCTCTGACTTTCTGATTGTCATCTGCCTGCCTCTTAGCACAAGGTAAGGCACAGAGAATGCACTGGCAAAAGCTTATGAAATGGATAGATCTATGCAATGATTCCTGAGTCCTCTCTTTCCTAATTCTTTACACTCCTTAGCACAGGCCCCTGCTCACCACAGGTTTCTCCTAAGAGCTTGGAAATGGAAGTTCACTTTGAAAGCAGCTCCATTGTTTGTCCGGTTAAACCTTCAGCTGATCCAGAGCAACTGGCTGCATGTTTGGACACTTTGTACACACGGTGTTTTTGTGATCTGTAACATTTCCTTTCAGATTAAGTACATAACTGAAAGAGTCAGCACATCCAGAGTAGCTAGGATCCTAGGTTTCAGCTTTTCCTACTCTCCATTGGTGTAATTCAAACTATGACTTCCACAGACCCTGACTTTCCTCTATCCAGAAAGATGGAACAAGTTGTGGGTGGATGAGATTGGACCTAAGGATTTTTTTAATTTAGGTCTGGAGAGATGATTTCATGTACTATGTTGCTCTTGAGGAGAACCTGCATTTAGTTCCTAGCATCCACACCAGGAGGCCCATGACTGCCTGTAACTCAGCTCCAAGGGGTTTACTGCCCTCTTGTGGATTCCCCAAGCACCTGCATGCACATGTACATACTCCACCTCCATTAAAAATAATATAAATTAAAAATAAGGTTTTGGATCACCTTTATGGAGAATGTGAAACAAAATAAAATTTTCATTTGTAAGAATTACATATCAAATTAATCAGACCCAAAGTCTAAACAACTTAATGAACTTATACACAGTTAGGACTGGCATTAAAAGTAGAAGCTGGTTTAACCTACTAAAATCTCTACACCTAAAGAAACTAATCAATAGGGAGTACTCTTGCTAAAATGCTCAATCCCTATTCAGAAAGGCAAAGAGAATGAACATCAAAAGAAGGTGAAAAGAGGGAACAAGTCAGGAGCCTGACACAGAGGACCTCAGAAAGGCTCTGCCCTGCAGACTATCAATGCAAATGCTGAGACTTATGGGCAACCTTTGGGCAGAGTGCAGGGAATCTTAGGAAGGAAGTGGGAAACAGTAAGATCTGGAGATGACAGGAACTCCATAAGTAGAGTAACAGAACAAAAAAAAAATCTGAGCATAGGTGTCTTTCCAGAGACTCATATTCCAACCAAGGATCATTCATGGAGATAACCTAAGACCCCTGCAAAAATGTAGCCCATGGCAGTTCAGTATCCAAGTGGGTTCCATTATAATAGAACAGGGACTGTCTCTGACATGAACTGATTGGCCTGCTCTTTAATTACCTCCCCCTGAGGGGGAAGCAGCATTACCAGGCCACAGAAGAAGACAATGCAGCCACTCCTTATGAGACCTAATTGACTAGGATCAGAAGGAAGGAAAAGAAGACCTCCCCTATCAGGTGGACTTGGGGAGGGGCATGCATGCAGAGGGTGGAGGAGGGGAGGGACTGGAACAGGAGGAGGGAGGGGACCACAGGGGGGATACAAAGTGAATAAAATGTAATTAATAAAGAATCATTAAAAAAAAACTAAACAAAAAAGTAGAAGCTCTGGGGGCTGAAGAGATGGCTCAGAGGTTAAGAGCACTGGTTGCTCTTCCAAAGGCTCTAAGTTCAATTCCAGGCAACCATATGGTGGCTTACAACCATCTATAATGAGATCTGGTGCCCTCTTCTGGCATGCAGAGATACATGCATGCAGAACATTGTGAACATACGAATAAATACATAAATCTTTTTTTTTTAAAGTAAAAGTTGTGAATGTTCTCAGTATATTTTACACTTTTAGCATGAAATCCATTTTATGCATGTATCCGCCATCCAAACCAAAAAGTCCAGACAGGGTCTCATAATGTAGTTCTGGTTGGCCTGGAGCTTGCTTTGTAGACCAGCCTGGCCTTGAATTCACAGAGCTCCACTTGCCTCTATCTTCTGAGTTCAGGCATTAAAACCATAACACCACCATGCTCTGCTATGTTTTGATTTTTAAAGACAAAGATAGTGGCAAGCCATGAACTCCTAACCTTCCTGCTTCTACTTCCTAAATGTTGGAATTACAGCTATGAACTAACCCATACTTCATGCTTTTCCTGCTGTGGGCTGAACCCAGAGCTTTGTTCATGCCAGGACAACACTGTACTGGCCATGCTCCAGCTCTAGCCATAAGAAAACAAAAACAAGCAAAAAAAAAAAAAAAAAAAAAAAAAAAAAAAACAAAAAACAAGTAAATGAAACCTTAATTCAGAATGAGGAAGTTCTAATAACTTGGCTCTAAGAACCTGACATTTTTGCTTGGCAAAATTAGGTCAGTTGTTGTCATGAATTATAGGGTTGACTTTTCCAAACAGCTTTGTCATAATTTTATTTTGTTGCTGTGATAAAACACTTTGACCAAAAGCAACTTAAGGAAGAGATGGGTTTATTTCAGCTTGCACTAACAGGTCACAGCCCAGAAACCATTGGCGCCTCTGAGGATTGCGCAAGTCTTTTCCTCCCCCTGCCAGCTCGGTGGCATATTTCTAAAATCCCCATCTGCACAACATAAACAGGAAACTTGCAGCAAAAAGCCTCGGCGGTGCAAATTCCAAGCTTCCAGCCCAGGACGGGAGAATCCCATCCGCGCTGCCAGTGGCAGACCCCGCACCCCTCCATGCACTTCTCCCTCCGCTGCAAAAGGGAGAGAGGGTGGAAGGAAAGACCCCGCTCCAGGTAAATAGAGAATAGGGGAGGGGGGCGTTGAAGCAGAGGCCCGGCCTCTAAGAGCTCCGCCTCGGTGGCAAGAAAGCACCCTGCCGCCCACTTCCCTAGCAGTGTGTCTGAGCGGCCTGGGAGGGACCTGAAGGCCGAGCCCTCTCGGATGGGGCGGAGAAGGGGCAGGCGCGAGGCGCAACGCAGGCGCAGTGCGCGCCTCCATTGTCAAGCGTGATGTAAGCGCCATTGCTATGGCAACAGCTTCCAAAGGGAAAAGGCTGAGCTCTTCCCTTTGGGTTGCTGCGGCGACAAGGGTTGGCTACTGGAACCCGCTTCTGGGGCGCGATGGCGGCGGTTATGGCTCGGCTGGTAAGAATGTGGGGGGGGGGGCGCAGACTGGGCTCCGCCTCCGCCCTCTGCCTCCGCCTCCATCCCCGGCTCCGTTTCTGCCCACCCAGGCTCCGCCTCCGCCACCGGGCTCCGCCTACAACCTTGACTCCGCTTCCACCCCCGGGCTCCTCCCCCGTCTCCGCTCCAGGCTCTGCTCCCACCTGCGGGCTCCTCCCCCTCCTCCACCTCTGCGCTCCGCCTCAGCCCCCAGCAGCTACCAGTGTGCTAGGTGGTGCTGGGCCTGGGATCGCGGCTGGGAGACGGGGAGGAGAGAGGGTTGGGTCCCGAGGTGGAGGAGCGGCGGGTCCACGGGTATCAGCCATCCAGGTACAGCCTAGCTTGGCTGGCTGTGGGCGTGTGTGAAGGACCCACAGGACCGTGGTCGTGGGACTAGGCCTGGGCGATGCAGCCGGGGGCTGGGCGGATCGGGAGAGCCTGCGCAGGTTCTGCCAAGAGCTTCTCTGGAGGCTGCTGGTACCCGGGACTCCGCCCTCCTGCCTCCGGGGTTGGGAGGCGGGGGAGTATTCTGCAGTGGCCCTAGGGATATACTTGCGCGCTGCATCCTGAGGAAGGGTGATGCTGCGGCCAGTCCTCCAGGAAAGGAGGCACAGAGAGTCCAGTGCTGCCACAGCCTGCATGTGGGTTCCTGCAATTAAACTTAAGTCATGAGGCCTGACAGCAAGTGCCTTTTTCTGTGGAACCATCTTGCTGTTACATATTTTCAGTTACATATTTTTTTCCTTTTTTTTTCTTTCCTTTTTCTGAGACAAGGTCTTACTATGTAGTCCTAGATGTACTTGAATTATCTATATAGATGACACTGACACTCATACAGACCCACTTGTTTCTGCTTTCCAAGTGCTGCAATTAAAGGTGTGGGCTTGTGTACACACACACATGAAATGGGGAAATCTGAATAAGAATGGTGGCTTCTTATATGATACCAGCATCCTAACAGTGATACGGCACTGTAAGGATGCAGCTTGTCTGCTGAAGATAACGTGGTAAAGGGATCCATGGTGTCTCTTATTCCTTTAAATGTTGGTAAATCTACCACTTTATCAACATAAAAACTCCAGAAACCCACCATTAATCCCAGCACTCAGAAAGGTAGAGGCAAGTGCATCTCTGAGAGTTCAAGGCCAGCCTGACCTACAAAGCGAGTCTAGGACAGCCAAGGTCACACACACACACACACACACACACACACAAATGTTCTCTTGAAAAACAAAGAGTCCAGAAACCATAAAGAAGATAAAATGTACTTTAAGCATCTTGATTTTTCCTTGACATTGATGAGATAAGGAAGTTCTTTGTCTATACAATTTTGGAAAAACATACTTTTTAATGATAGAATCATATATCTGAGGATCAGCTTCATTGACTTTATTACTATTGAATACTTACTGCTTTCAGTTTTGTGCTTTTTATGCTAATGTTATTATTTACAAGGACAAAGCTTTAAAATCACTGATTTTTATGACAGCTTGATAATTCATTATTTAAAACTATATTTTTGGGGGGCATGGTGAGATGGCTCATTTGGTAAAATAAGTGGTTGTTGTGTAATGAGGGCCTAATCCCTAGCACCCATATAAAAATATCAAGGCTCAGTGATTCACAGCATCTGTAACCCAAGGGCTGGGGAGGCAGAGACTCCTGGAGCTTCCTGGCCACATAGTTTAGCCGCATCAGTGTGCTTCAAGTTCTGTGAGGACATAAGGTTGACAGTAATGGAAGAAGACACCATATCTACCTCTGTTCTCTTTACTCATATACCCACATACATTATCCCCCCCAAAAAAAAACCTCATTTAACTTTATATTTGGATGATGGTGGAAGTGTAATTTGTCTCTAAAATACAAAGTTACTTATTTAATTACCTTTACTTTTCTTACTCTGTTACTTTGTTTTAGTTTTATTGAGATTTGTCCTTCATGTTTATTTTTTGTTCTACTGTTTTAGAAATAACCCATCTAACTAGGGATGTATTTTAGTAACAGAGCTCTTCTCTAACATGTGCAAGGTCCTAAGTCTTAAGAAATGGCACAGGCTCTTACTATTTCCCAGTTCTTACCTAAAATTCCATTCACTTTGCCCAACAGTTGCCCATCAGGCTCAGCATCTGCTTTGATAGTCTGAAGGGCAGAGGCTTTCAGAGGCCCTCTGTGGTAGGTTCCTAGGCTGTTTCCTGTTTTCTTCTTGCTTCCATGTATGTGGACCTATCTGCATTGCCCACATGGCACGCCTGGGTTGACTACCCAGAGGCTATTTAAGCTGTGGGCTGGCTTTCCCCAGGGTCCGAGGATTGTTCAAGGTTTCTGAATAAACTGCATTGAAAAAAAATAAAAAATAAAAGCCTAAAAAAAAAAGAAATGGCACAGGCAAAAAATTATTTGCTGGCAAAATTATAGATTATATAGATATAAAATTATATATATTATTAAACTATATTAATTTTCATTAATATTCACTTGAAGTCCTGTATATTCTAAAAATCAGTTGGCTTCAGTATATTAGAAAAGTACTTGAAATGGTTTGCAACTATTAAGCAGTATATTGCAGGTGACATAAGCAAAAGTATGTTCTTCCATAAGCAAAATACTGTATTTTGAGACTGAATTTGTGTGTGTGTGTGTGTGTGTGTGTACACCGCGGCGTATGTCTAGATGTGAGAGGACGACTTGCTGGAATGTGTTCTCTCCTACAAAACACGTTCTGGAGATCATCAGGCATGGCTGCAAGCACCTGCTGAGCTGTTTCTCTGGCTTTGAAAATGAGAGTTCTTAAGAACCAAGAATTAACAAAACTGTGACTCAAGTGGCAGTGAGCTGCACACAGAAGGACCTGTGTGAGGAAACTCAGGAGTACTTGCTGTGGAAATAATGGTATGGACGCTAGAATTAGAAACCTGAAATTAGTAAAGCTTCATGCTAAATTACTATGAGGGATGAAGTAGGAAAAGTGGTTGAAAGTAACAAAGATTCTAACCTCGGTAACTGGTATATAAATTCAAGCAAGGGGAGAAAGGGGAGAAGTAACTGAGTTTGATTTTGGACGTGTTAAATATGATTGTTTTTAATCAAGATGGAACTGTTATTTGGGTGTTCAGATACATGAGCCAGGAGTAAAGACAGGTGAAGAGGTGAAGATTGGAGATTTATTTAGTAGTTATCAATAGTAAGTTTTTTTTTTTGGTCAGGCAGCAAGAAAGGTATGCGTAAGTTAGCAGAATTGCATGCAGGGTGCAGGGAAGTGGTTGTAATTTTAGTTGAGGATCTAATGATGCCCCCCCCGACTCTTTTGTGGGTAATTATAGCTACTTTCATTAAGATGCTAACAGACCCATCATGCCCTGAATTGTGATCATCACCATCCAGGTAAAGTGTAAAAAGATAGGGCAAATAGAGACTAATCATTAATATCTGGGAATCATTAGCACAGATAGAGCTGTGACATTTCCATAGATGTCTTCAGAATGTTGTCACAGAGATAAGAATAAATTACCAGGCCCCAGGCTTTGGGGTACACCATTGCTTAGGGGATGAAAGAAGAGGAGCAGCAAATGGATTTGGTGAATTTGGAAGGGAAACTCAATTCTCACTAATAGACATTATTTTTCTTATAGGTGATATGAGCTTTAATTTTTGTCTAGTTACATGGCTGTGCAGAAGAGAAAGATTGTTTTCAAATTAAAACAAACTTTTTAGATTTCTTTTTTTGTTGGGGGTCATCAAGACAGGGCTTCTCTTTTTGTGTAGCCCTGGCTGTTCTGGAATTCTCTAGACCAGCCTGGCCTCAGACCCATAGAGATCTGCTTATGTCTGCTTCCCAAGCACTGGAATTAAAGGTGTGCACCACCTGGTGAACATTCACTACTCTTAATCACTGAGCCATCTCCAGCTCTCTTTAAATTTTTAACAGATATAATCATGTGACTATGTCTGGATTAGTTGACTATAAGTGGAATGAAGAATATAATGTTTCAGAAGTGTTCTAAGGAGGAAATCATGTGTATTCCCAGACCTTCTTTAGCTGAGACTGAAGATGGACTGTGTGGTGGTGGTTCAGGCTTTTAATCCCAGAGATTGGGAGGGGAGGCAGAGGCATTTGGATCTCTGCATTAAAGAACATCCTGGTCTACAGATAGAGTTACAGGACAGCCAGGAAACCTACACAGAGAAACCCAAACTAAGCAAGCAAGCAAGCAAAGGACTAGAGATCTAGCAGTCATCTTGGGTGGGAGTAATTTATGAGAGGACAAAGGCTGGCAGACAGCAGCAAAGGGCAGGAAAAAGGTTTCAAAATCTGTAGCGCCCTTCTGGTACATTTCTCAGTTGATGTTCCCTATTCCCAGGTGACGATCACTTGTGTCAAGTTGACAAAAACTAACCATCCAGCTTGTCTACATAAATTTTCCTGTCTTTATGTCTATTGAGATACACACTTAGTTTTTCCCCACCAAGGCCATGTGATTTAGTGGAGATTGATTTGTATTTCAGCTCCAAGGGTAACTTCTGATTAATCTTGATCGATAATGGTAATCCAGCTCCCTCTTTGGGGAGTGGCTCAGAATCCAAGCTTAAATCTAACAGTGTGTGACTGTGCTTCACAGTCACTATTGACTCAGGTCAACAAAAACTTAACCTTGTCCCACCAAAGGAGTCCGTGGGTTGAGACAGCTCCCTCCTCACTGAATGCAAGCCAGGAATTGTGAGACACACAAGCAACTAGAATCCATCTCTCTAACATGGGGAAAGCCATCTAAAGACCAGCCCACACATGCAGGAAACCAGAGGGGAAAATTAAAGCATCCGAGCCAGCCCTGGTCACAACATGGGTCACAATGCCTTCAGACTTTCTGTTCCAAGATAACAAATGCCCTCAGGAACTAAGCTGGGCTGAATCAAGTTCCTCTCATTTGTAGCTAAAAGCATTCCAATAACAACCTGTACCCAGAAATCCAAGTAGCCACAGTTAGACTTCAAACCTTGTTTTCTTGGCCTCAGCTTCTTAGCCTAGAGATAAGCACTTCACAAAGGTATGGTTTTGCCCCTGACTGAAAATTTACTCTTTCTACTAATAATGAGACAGGAAGAGACCTTTTTCCGTAACAGTGGCAAGAATTTAAGTTAAGTGTTAGAATTCCTAGTCTAGTATAGAAACCTAGAGACTGTGAAATGCTCTGCTGGAGGTAGGATGTCTATGTCACACCCACTCCTCCCGAGGCTTGGGGAGCATCACACAGAGTAAGGCAGAGTGCTTGAGAGAGTCAGAGGTAGTGGAGTACTACTATAAAATAGTATTTCCTGGACATGACAGGGTCTTGGTACACATGAATTCTCAGCAGCTGCGACTACATGTGTAAGACTGGAAGAAGATAAAGCCAGGCAAAGATCCTAGCATGGGGGTGGGAGTGGTTCACAAAGTCCCACACCTAGCTGAAGAACTATTGGCAGCTGGAGGAGGAAATGCAACCCTAGGGATGCTACCCCTAATAGATTGCCCATGCCCCAGGCATGGTCTCATGTACATAGAGGTAGCAATAAGTGGACACAGTGGGTTTAAAAGGCCACATGTAGTTGGGGAAAATTGGAAGTGGAGGTTGGTATATAAGAGGAGCTGGATAGGATGAAATAATGATGATTTAATCAAAACACAGTATGTAAACTATAACATTCTCAAACAATAAACATTTTAAAATTCAAGTCTAATTGCTATTGAATATTGTTGACTATAATTTACTCACTGATTTTCAAGCTACTATGTGTTTCTCTTATGTTTCTAACAGCATGTGTCACCCTAATACTACTTGAACCTTTCTAATACTTAGAATTAATTAGAAGCCTGTAGCTGACCATGGCAATCAAAAGTATTTACTGAAATAACTGCGGGCCATAAAGCTAGGTGCCTGCGTATTCTAATGACAGCATTCAGATTACTAGAGCTTCAGAGAGAGAGGGTCACTGAAAAGCTTAAGATTCTATTTATAAGTCTAGCAAAAACGAACTGTAAGTTCCCAGGATGATTTTTACTGGTTCCATCCATTTGCCTGAAAATATGATTTAATTTCCATAGCAGAATAATACTCCTTTATGGAAATATTCCACATTTTCCACAAAGGAGATTGTTAATCCTGTCCATTGGTCCTTGAAAGTTGCTGTGACTTTAATCATTATATTGAAAGACAAACTATCAGGGTGACTAGCTTCATTCAGACTAGAGGTCTCCCTCTATCTTCTTTTACTTGCTGGTGATTTAAATTGTAATGTCCCCGAGAAGCTCATATATTTACATGTTTAATCCCCAATGAGGAACTGTCTGGGAAGGGTTAGGAGGTATGGCCTTGTTAGAAAATATAATTCCTGTTGGAGTTATATTATAGGAGGGTGTGCTTTGAGGTTGATAGGCCAATAGAAGTGACCAGACAGAATGTAGTCTCTGACTCTCTGTCTCCTTCACTTTTTGTCTTTGTTTCTGTTGGTCTTTGTCTGTTTGTCTCTTTGTCTCTGTGTCTCTCTTTCTCTCAGTCTCCATCTCTCTCTCAACCTCTGTCTCTGTGTCTTTCTCTCTCTCTTTCTCTGTTGCCTCTTGTGGTTCAGTATGAAAAGCTCTCAGTTCTGCTGAAGGATGACAATAAGATGAGTGCTTGTTGACATGACATCATGGATGAACTTTATAAAACTATAAGCAAGGTCCCAATTAAACACTTTTTGTTCAAAGATGTGCCTTGGTCAGGGGCATTTTAACAGTAAGCAATTTACTGATTAAGGACATAGCTGTGCATTTAACAAATACAAATTAATACAAATACAAATACAAATCTGTGATAATGTAAAAGTCACATATCAATGACATGTGACTTTATTAATGACCACAATATATGACGCTTTCCTTGGCCCTTTTAAAACATGGCTACTGAAACTATTACTGGCTATCACTTGTTTTATGACATCATTCTCCCTCTCAGCCAATCAGCGCCTGATGGAATCTTGAGATTTCTATGGAGATGAGTAAACAAGCTTTCCTCAGTGTCCAATATCTCTTGATCCTGTGCACATGTGACTTTTTCTTGTGAAACCCAACAAGCCTTTGTGTCATTCCTTTATCCAGATCCCATACTTTTACTCCAATTTTCCTCTGTGACAATATCAGGTAGGAAATGAAACTTTAATGTTTATTTAATTGGACAGCTTCCTAGGTAGGGCAGCTTCAAAATGATATGGGATTAAGGGGAATGTACAGAATGACAAGATGGTCTCTTGCTGTGGTCTTGGATCTGAAATTTCCTAGGGTTGTGACTTTCTTTTTTTTTAAGTTTTTTTTTTTTTTAAGTTAATCACAGGTCATTCACTTGTATCCCAACCGTAGCCCCCCTCTCTCTTTCCCTCCCAATTCGACCCTCCCTCCCTCCCTTATCTTCTCCCTGCCCCTTTCCAAGTACACTGTAGGGGAGGTCCTCCTCCCTTTCCATCTGACCCTAGCTTTTCAGGTATCTTCAGGACTGGCTAAAATGTTCTTATCTGTGGCCTAGCAAGGGTACTCCTCCCTCGGGGAGGGGGGGAGGGAAGACTCAACTGAGCAATTACTCACATACTCACTAAATATACCTTAACATTCTTTTTAATATAATAGGCTGGCAAGGTCCAGGGCTCCCTGGGGTATCAGATAAGAGCCTGTAAAAGAGAAGGAAACCAGAGAATTCCTGGGACTGGTTTGGCTGAAACAGAGGGGGGGTATGGTAATGAAGAACTGAGGAGCAAGATATTTTTTGACAGATGGTGCTGTTCCACACTAGTGTTGCCAACCCTCTATGAGCAGGGTTGCCTTGGCTGATCTGGCTGGGTTGGAGGCTGTGTCCTACTGTATAGTCAGTAAGCATCCCTCCACTTGGTATTTACAGTTAAACCTGGGCCTTCTGGACAGAGAAATAGGTCCATGCTTCCCATCTAGGACATAAGAGCATCTGTGTTTCCTGCTGTGGTCCTCCAGACACACTCTCTAAAATTAGTCTTAGTGCCAGGACTGCTTGTTCAGAGGTTCCACCTGATACATTGGGTCTGAGTTAGCTGGGTAACCACTAGTTCATGGCTAGAATTCTCTACTAAATAACGAATTCCTGGAAAGCATGACTTACAAAGTAAAACTCTGCCCTCCTTTAGCTGAATCTTTTCTCCATGTTAAAAGACATTGGAAAAAATGTCAACATATTATTTTTATTGATTATGTGGGAATTTCCTATAATATACACTACACTCCTTTTCCATTGATTCCAGGTTCACATTCCTACCCATGGGTCACATTCAAAATAAATTAAAAAGATACATCAGTTCCAATATGTGTTGTTTATATACTCATTGGACCATGGTCAATGTCTCAGTGCCCATGCCCATAAAGATAACTGAGTTCATCCTTGCCCAACACTGGACTTACTCCCAAGTAGAAACCATTGCTACTGAAGAGCTCTATACTTCATCAACTAGATCACAATTTTTCTTCATTTATTACAATTTGTTCACTTTGTATCTCCTCTGCTGCTCCCTCCCTTTTTTCCTCCCAGTCCTATCCACGCTCCCTCTTGGACTCCTATGCCCTTTTTCTAGTCCCCTGATAGGAAAGGACTCCCCCCTTATATCTGACCCTAGATTATCAGGTCTCATAAAGGAGTGTTACATCATCTTCCTTCTCTTGCCTGATTTAGAATGTTTTGTTCTTCTTATATCCTCCATTCCCTCTACTTCTGAAACTGTTTCTGCCTCCTCTTCTGCAGGCTTCCCAGAGATCTGAGGGGAGGCAGAATTTCATTGGGAAAACCCATTTAGAGCTGTGTGTTTTAAGGTCTTGCACCTCATAATATCTGACTGTGGATCTCTGTATGCAATCTCATTTGCTGCAGAAGGAAACATCTCTGTGGATGAAAGAATATGATGCTGATCTATCAGTTGGCAGAGAGCAACATATTTTAATAACAACAGCCTAGGTTGTTTGGAAATTTCTGTAGGACTCCCTGGCCCAACAACTCAATTAACTGCAACCCAGTCCCACTAGTGAAAGACTGGTTTGGTCACAATAGATGGCTTATTGGAACTTTATCCCCCCTTATTAGGAGACCACCTTTGGATCTCCTTCTTATATTCCAGGAAGTTTCCACCTCAGTGGGTTTCCATATCATCTCTCAGATGGCCCTCTATTCAGGCTGTATCTTCAAGGATTAACTTCCTCTATCATATCTCTCTTGCCACTCCTCACCTCATCCACCTATTCTCTTTCTTCACAGGCCCCAGTCCACCTGTAAAATACATTTTATTTCCCCAACTCAGGAGATCCAAGTGTCACCTACTAGCTCATTCCTCTATAGCTACCCTCACTTGGTGTATGGATTGTAGGTTGGTTATTAATTAATTAATGAATAATATCCACAAAAAATATGTACCATATTTCTCTTTCTGCATTTTAGTTACTTCATCCAGGATGATTTTTACTGGTTTCATTCATTTGCCTGAAAATATCATGATGTCATTTTCTTAACTGAGTAACACTCCTTTATGTAAATATTCTACATTTTCCCCAAAGGAGATTGTCAATCCTGTCCTTTGGTCCTTGAAAATTTCTGTGACTTTAATCATTGTATTGAATGACAGACTATCAGGATGTCTATCTTCATTTAGCCTAGAATTCCCTCCATCTTTTATTACTTCCTAGTGATTTGAATTGCAATGTCTCCAATAAGCTCATATATTTACATGTTTAGTCCCCAATGAGGAACTGTCTGGAAAGGTTTAGGAGGTATGGCCTTGTTAGATAATATAATTTCTTTTAGAGTTATATTATAGGAGGGTGTGCTTTGAAGTTGATATGCCAATGAATGTGACCAGACAGAATGGAGTCTCTGTCAGATTATGTCTTTGTTTCTATGGGTCTCTGTCTGTCTGTCTCTCTGTCTATCTGTGTGTCTCTCTGGCTTGCTCTGTCTGCCTCTTGTGGTTCAGTATAAAAAGTTCTCAGCTCTGCTGAAGGACAATGACAAGATTACTGCTTGCTGACATGACATCATAGATGAACTCTGTAAAACTTTAAGCAAAGTCTCAATTAAACACTTTGTTCAAAGAGTTACCTTGGGGGCATTTTAACAGTAAGTAATTCACTGATTAAGGGCATATTTGAGCATTTAACAAATATGAATGAAATCTGTGATAATGTGAAAGTAACATGTCAAGGACATATGAATTTATTAATGACCACTTGAAAAAAATATGTGACACTTTCCCTGAACTAAGAGTCCTGGACACAGGAACTGTCATCTCTGGGTTGTATGCTTTCAGCTACTCAGATTGAGGCATGTAGGGATGCTGAGCCTTTCTCTCAAGCAGGGTGTCAACTTGTCCATTTTAAAACATCGCTACTGAAACTATTATGGGCTATCACCTGTTTCATGACATCATTCTCCCTCTCAGCCAATCAGCAACTGATGGAATCTTGAGGTTTCCATGGAGATGAGTAAACAGGCTTTCCTCAGTATCCAGTGACTTTTTCTTGTGAAACCCAACAAGCCTTTATCTCATTCCTTTATCCAGATCCTATATCTTTACCTCTGTGACAATGTCAGGTAGGAAATGAAACTTTAATGTTTATTTAATTAAATAAGCAGGAAAGCTTCCTAAACAGAGAAGTTTCAAAATGATGTGGGATTAAGGGGAATGTACCAAATGACAAGATGGTCTCCTACTGTGGTCTGGGATCTGAGATTTTCTAGTTTTGTGACTTTCGACTGAGCAGTTACTAACATACTCACTAAATGTACCTTCACATTCTTTTTGATATACTAGGCTGGCAGGATCTAGTGTTCCCTGGGATATTGAGTAAGAGCAGGTAAAAGAGATGGAAACCAGAGAATTGCTGAGCCTGTTTTGGCTGAAACAGAGAGAGAGAGCAGTGTAGGAAAAGTAGAACTGAGGGACAAGTTACTTTCTGACAGCAGTTGTTGTTCTACACTAGTGTTGCCAACCCTCTATGAGCACAGTTGCCTTGGGTGACCTGGATGGATTGGCAGCTGTGGCCTACTCAGTGGTCAGTGAGCAAACTTCCTGATCCTGGGTTTTACTTTTAAAACTGGGCCTTCAGGACAGTGAAACAGGTCCATATTAAAGGCCTAGGACACAAGAGAATCTGGGATTCCTGCTGTGGTCCTCCAGACAAACCCTCTAAAAGTGGTGTTAATGCCAGCACTGCTTGTTCAGAGGTCCACCTGAGCTCATGGGGTCTGAGCTATATGGGTATCCACCAGTTCATAGCTTGAATTCTCTGCTACATAGTGAGTTTTCCGCCCCTCTGGAACTTCTGTGACAGGGAAGCCATTGTAGGGAGCAGTTTAGCCTTCTGGAGCCTACCAGAGAGTAGGAATCAATTTTGGCCTCTCTGGAGCTGCTTCGGCAGAGAAAAGCCCAGGAAAAGCCAGGTTTTGGTTCTACTTCATCTCTCTGTGTGATAAATTGTCCATTACTTGGTTTTGTGTCAAAAACTACTGCTTCACTTCTGTGACTAATTGTGGTTTCATGTATGTCTGAAAATGCTTGGTTCTATAATTGTTTGAAACCATGGTTCTTTTAACTTCTTTGATTTCAGTTTTGGTCCTGGGAAATTAGCCTGGGTACAAGCTGTGATTTATTGTATTTAGTTTTACTTTTGCCTGAGATGGACAGCCCCTTCTCTGTGTAATCTACTGTTTGTTGAAATTGTCCAAAAAACATACCTCTGCAACAAAAACAGACACTACCTCTGAATAAAGGGCTGGAAAAGGTGTTTCAAGCAAACAAACACAGAAAACAAGCTGGAGTAGCTATCTTAACAACAAATAAATTAGACATTTAAACAAAATTAAGAACAGCATAAGGAGGGAAACTTCATTCTCATCAAAGGAAAAATACACCAGGAGGACATCACAATTCTGAACATCTATGCCCCAAATACAAGAGCACCTAAATTTGTAAATGAAACATTATTAAAGTTCAAATCACACATTGATCCCAACACCTTCATTGTGGAAGACTTCAACACCCCACTCTCAACAAGGGAAAGATCACCTAAACAGAAGCTAAATAGGGGAATAAAGGTATTTACAAAGGTCTTAAATCAAATGGACCTAATGCATGTCTACAGAAGCTTCACCCAAACTCAAAAAAGTATATCTTCTTCTCAGCACCCTATGGAACCTTCTACAAAATTTACCATATAGTCTGACACAAAGCAATTGCCTCAACAGATACAAGAAGATTGAAATAATCCTTTGTATCCTATCTGACCACTACAGACTACAATAAGACCTCAGCAACAACAGAAATAACAAAAAAGGCTTCACATGCATGGAAACTAAACAACTCTCTACTCAATGACAGCTGGTTCACGGAAGAAATTTTAAAAAAAGAAATTAGAGACTTCCTAAAATTTAATGAAAATGAAGGCACAACTTACCCAAATTTATGGGGCACAGTTATTTCTGTTTTTTAAGCTTATTTTTTACTCATTTTATGTCATGATTAGAGTCCCATCCCTCCTATTCTACTTTCCTCCCTCACTCCCAACCCTTGCCTGTTCTTCAACAAAGAGAAGCTCCAATTCCCATACACACCAGATCATCAAGTTGCATCAGGAAATAGCATGTCATCTTCATCTGTGATCAAAATCTAGTGAATCCATTTCCAATGCAGACCCCACTTCCCTTACTAGAGGACACACATGAAGCCTCTAAGCCACCCATCGGCTACATCTTGGTAGGGGCCTAGGTACAGTTGCTGCATGGAACTTGGTTGATGCTTCAGTCTCAGCAAGCTTCCCTGGGGCCTGGTTAGTTGGCTCTGTTGGTATTCCTGTGGAGCTCCTGTCACCTCCAGGTCCTTCTCTCTTTCTTCCCTCTTTTCCACAAGACTTCCTACTCATCGTCATTTGTTGGCCTGTGAGTTTCAAGATATGTTTTGAAGCACTATTACATAGCGTCTTCCAGAGTACATGTCACAGGCTCCTGTCAGTAACCTTAGCAGAGTATCATTTACAGTAACAGAGGTGGCCACTCTCCCATAATATGGGTATTTAGTTGGGTCAGGCTTTGGTTGGGTATTCCTTCACTCTTGGCTCTAACTCCTCTATCATTTTCCCTACACATCTTGAAGGCAGGGTAAATTTGGGATTGAATTCACTGAGGGTGTGCTGGTGTTCCTCTCCCTGTACTAGGAGACTACTCTAGTTAGAGGGTGCACTCTTCAGTCTCTATGGCCTCTGCTATTAGGAGTCTCTGCTTGAATTTCCTTCATATCCTCTCAGGAGTCTATTCTGAGTTAGATCCCCAGGTTGTCCTAGAGATATAACACCCTCAGGCCATTTCCCTAAAAGCCTTCTGTCCTCTCTCTCCATTTCTGATCTCCACTCTCTTAACTCTCTACACCCCCCTCTCCTGCTTTGTTCCCCCTCTTCAACCACTACTTGTGTCCATGCTGACTCTACAACGAAGTGAGATTTATGCATCCTCCCTTGGATCCTCTATGTTGCTTATCTCCTATGGGTCTGTGCCTCATAGTATACTTATCCTGTATGATGTGGCTAAAATCCACATGTAAGTGAGTACACACCATGTGTGTCATTCTGGATCTCTGTTACCTCATTCAGGATGATCTTTTCCAGTTCCACTCATTTTCCTAGAAATTTCATGATTGCTTTGTTTTTAATGGCTGAGTAATATTCCATTGTGTAGATGTGCCACGGTTTCTTTAACCATTCTTCAGTTGTGGGACATCTAGATTGTTTCCAGGTTCTGGCTACTACAAATAAAACTTCAATTAATGTAGTTTGATTATGATTCCTTCTTGTTGAGCATCTTTTAGGTATATATCCAGTAGTGGTGTAGCTGGATCTTGAGATAAAGCTCTTCCCAATTTTCTGAGAAAGAAAGAGTGCTTGTAAAAGTTTACATTCACACCAGCAAGGAAGGCATGTTCCCCTTTGTCTCCATCCTAGCCAGAATATTCTGTAACTTGACATTTTGATCTTAGCCATTCAGACTGGTATGAGATGGAATCTCAGAGTCATTTTGATATGCATTTCTCTGATGATGAGGGAAGGTGAGCATTTTAAAGTGCTTCTAAGGCATTCAAAATTTCCCTATTGAAACTTCTTTGTTTAATTCAATGCCAATTATTTAATTGGATCCTTTTTTATTGGTGTTTGATTTCTTGGGTCCATTGTATCGTTTGGATATTAGCACTTTGTTGAAAATAGGATTGATGAGGTTTTTTGTTTCCTAGTGTGTAGACTGACATTTAGTTCCATTGATAGTGTGTTTTTCCTTATAGAAGTTTTCAGTTTATTAATTGTTGATCTTAAGGATTGATTTGTTGGTATTTTGTTCAGGAAGTTGTCTCCTGTACCAATGAGTTCAAGGCTCTTCCCAACTTTCTCTTCTAACAGATTTAGTTTATCTGCTGTTATATTGAGGTTTTTTTACCCACTTGGATTTAAGGGTTGTTTGTTTGTTTGTTTGTTTGTTTTGCAGGGAGATAAATATATATCTTTTTGCATTTTTCTACATGCAGAGATACAGTTAGACCAGCACTATATGTTGAAGATGCTGTATTTTTTTTCCATTGTACAGTTTGGCTTATTAGTCAAAATTCAATTGACCAAAGGTATATGGGTTTATTTCAGGGTCTTTGATTCAATTCCTTTGATCAACCAACCAGTCTATCTCTATTACAGTACCATGTAGTTTTTATTACTATTGCTGTGTAGTATAACTTGAAGTCAGGGATGGAGATAACTCCAAAAGTTCTTTTATTGTATAGAATTATTTAAGCTGTTCTGGGTGTTTTGTTCTTCCATATGAAGTTTAGAATTGTTCTTTCAAGGTCTGAAAAGAACTGTGTTGGTATTTTGATGGTGATGCACTGAATCTGTAGATTGCCTTTAGTTAGATGGTCATTTTCACTATGTTAATCCTACGGATCCAGGAGATTGGGAGATCTTTCCATTTTCTGATCATCTTCAGTTTCTTTCATCAGACACTTAAAGTTCTTTTCATACATGTCTTTCACTTACTTGGTTAGAGTCACACCAAGATACATTATCGTATTACTGGCTATTATGAATGGTGTAGTTTCCCTAATTTCTTTCTTTGCACATATGTCCCTTATGTACAGGAGCGCTACTGATTTTTTTTAATTAATCCTGTACCCAGCTACTTTGCTAAAGCTGTTTATCAGCTGTAAGAGTTCTCTGGTGGAATGTTTGGGGTCATATACACACACTAACATCCCATCTGCAAAAAGCGTTATTTTGACTTCTTCCTTGTTGATTTGCATGTTCTTGACCTCCCTTACTTTTCTTATCGCTCTAGCTAGAACTTCAAGTACTATATTGAAGAGGTATGGAGAGAGTGGGTATCCTTCTCTTGTCCCTGATTTTAGTGGAATTGCTTTGAGTTTTTCTACATTTAGTTTGATGCTTGCAATGAGCTTGGTGTTTATAGCTTTTATTATGTTTAAATATCGACTTTATATTCTTGATCTCTATAAGACTTTCATCATGCTGGGATGTTGGATTTGGTCAAAGTAATTTTCTGCATCTAATGAGATGATCATATGATTGTTTTTCTTTGAGCTTGTTAATATGGTGGATTAGATTGATGAAGATTTTGTATCTTGAACTGTACATGCATCGGTGGGATCATATATATTATGTGTTTCTGAATTCACTTTGTATTTTCTTGAATAAATTTGCATTGATGCTCATGCCTAAAATTTGTCTGAAATTCTCTTTCTTGGTTGGGTGTTTGTGTGTTTTAGGTATCAGGGTGACTGTGGCATCATAGACTGAATTTGGCAATATTCCTTCTGTTTCTATTTTGTGGAGTAGTTGATCATCATTGGTATTAGCTCTTCTTTGAATGTCTTGTAGAATTCTGCACTACAGCCATCTAGACCTAGGCTTTTTTGGTTGGGAGATTTTTATTGACTCGTATTTCCTTAGCGGTTATTGCACTGTTTAAACTTTTTCCTGATCTTTATGTTGTGTTGGTCAGTGAAATCTATCCAGAAAATTGTCCTTTTACTTTAGATTTTTTAATTTTGTGGAATGAAGGCTTTTGAATTATGACCTAATGATTTTTTGGGGGGGGGGTGATTTCCTCTTTGTCTCTTGTTATGTCCCCACTTTTGTTTTTGATGTTGTTTTGGAACTCTCCCTTTGCCTTGCAGTTAGTTTGGATAAGTGTTTGTCTATCTTGTTGATTTTCTTCAAGAACCAGTTGTTGGTTTTATTGATTCTTTGTATCAGTCTCTTTGTTTCCAATTTAGTGATATCAGCCCTGAGTTTGAATATTTCCTGTCATCTACACCTAGTTGCTGTGTTTGCTACCTTCTGTTTGAGAGCTTTCAAGTGTGCTGCTACATTACTAGTACAGGATCTCTCCAATTGTTTTAGGTAAGCATTTTATTTTCTAAAAATACTAAGAGCTTTTCTCTTAGCATTTCTTTGTGTCCGATAATTTGGGGGATGTTGTACCTTCATTTCATTGACAACTAGAAAGTATTTAATTTGTTTTTTGTTTCTTTCCTGACCCTGTGGTAGATGAGTAGAGTTGTTCAGTTTCCAAGAGATTTTAGGCATTTTGTTGTTTTTCTTGTTGTTGAAGTCCAACTTTAATCCACGGTTGTCTGATAAGATTTAGGGGGTTATTTTGACTTTCTTATATCTGCCGAGGCTTGCTTTATGACTGAATATATGGTCAGTTTTGGAGAAGGTTCCATGAGCTGCAGAGAAGTGTTCTGTAGATATCTGTTAGGCCCATTTAATTCAAGATGTCTGTTAGTTTCTTTATCTCCTTATTTAGTCTCTGTCTTGATAAACTGTCTCTTAGAGAAAGTGGGTGTTGAATTCTCCTACTACTCATGTGCGGGATTCAATGTGTGATCTAAGCTTTCATAATATTTATTTTATGAATGAGGCTCACCTTGCATTTGGGTCATAGATGTTCATAATTGAGTGGTTGTTTGAGTGGATTTTTCCTTTGATGAGTATGAAGTGTTCTCTTTTGATTACTTTTGTTTGAAAGCCTGTTTTATGAGATACAAAATGGCCACTCCATCTTGCTTCTTGGGTTTCAACATTATTTTTAATGTAATGACCAACACCTAAAAACAGTCTTTGTCTAGTATCCCTAATGACCTATCAAGACACCCAATCAGAAATACTCTCTACAAGACAATACACGGCGAGCAATGTTTCCTAAGATCAAGAGAGGGAAACAGAAGTGAAGAAGTTCAACATCACAAACCTAAAATTAACAAGTACAGAGAGCAAAAGCTAGAATCACAATCATCTCAAACCCAGTTACCTAGATACCAGTAAGAAACCAAAATCATTAACAATCAAGACACCAAATCCCAACAACTCTACCAGAGCAGACCCTGAGAAATTCAATATAGCCACATACCAACACAATGACCTCAAAACATAAATAAATCAAGGATCTTACAGAGGATATGGATAAATCCTCAATGATGGCTATGAACACAAACAGTGAAATAAAATGCTGAAGGCAGTTGAAGACATCATATTAGAAAACTAATCAATAAAATTAAAAACTGAAATAGACCTAGAAATAAAAAAAATGGAAAGGTTAAACAAAAATTCAAATGATAAGCCTCACCAACACAGTCTAAAACATGAAAACGACTCTCTCAAGATTAGAACAAATGCACCTATGTTTAGCAAGTCTTTTTTTTCTCAGCAAGTGAGTTCAAGGCTATTCCTTAACTTCTCATCCATCAGGTATTCTTAATTTTACTGAGGTCTTTAATCTAATTTTGAGTTTTGTGCAGAGTGATAAATAGGGATCTACTTAAATTATTTTGCATGCATACATACGCTGTAGCACCACAATATTTTGAAGATGCTTTCTTTTTCTCAATGTTTATTTTAAGATTTATGAATTTAAAAATTTCAGGTGTTCATAGGTATGTGGATTTCTGCCTGGAGGTTCGATGTCATCATTGACCAAACTGTTTGTTAACTCTGCCAATACCATGTTGTTATATACTACTGTAGTTTTGCAGTTCAATTTAATCTTTGGATAGGTGATCCCTCTCCCAGTTATTATTTAGGATTGTTTTAGCTGTCATGGTTTGTTTGAAGCTAAAAATTGTCATTTCAACATCTGGCAAGAATTGTCTGAAATTTTGATAGGAATTGCACTGAATGTGTTGATTGTCTTTCTTAGGATGGAGAGATTTAGTCTATTAATCCTAGTTTTCTAAGAGCAGTGGAGATCTTCCTAGCCCTTTCCCAGACATAAAGATAAACAATCTTCAAAAATACAGCAGAAAACTGAAAGTCTTCTGTATGACAAAGGACACCATCATTCTGACAATGTAGCTGCATACAGAAAGCTAAAATACTTTTACCAACTACACACCAAAATAAAGCTAATTTTCAGATGTATAAATAAGTAAAAAAATAAATATCAAGAAACTATATAATCAAAAGAATACACATATACAGTTCTAAATAGAGAATTCTTAAAAAAAGAAATTCAAAAGGCTGAGAAACATTTAAAAATATGTTCAAGATCCATAGTCATCAGGGAAATGGAAACCAAAATTGGTTTGAGATATAGTCTAAAGAGAGTCACAATGGCTAAGAATATTCAGACATTGCTAGTAGGAGTACAAACATGTTTAACTACTAAGGACATTCTTATGGCTGTTCCTCAGCAAGATGGGAATTTCTCTGCCTCAAGAACCAGCTCTATCATTCTTGGACATATATCCCAAGAATGTTTCATCCTAAAATGGAGATATTTGTGCAAACATGTCTAACCAACATTTCCAGAAATTTGATATAACCCAGATGTCCATCAACAGAAGAATAGATAAATAAAGTGTAGATATTTACACAACAAGATATTACTCAGTCATTTTATAAAGTCAATTATGAAATTTGAAATTAAATGCATATCTACAGGTAAACTAGAAAAAAGTCAGTCTGAGTATAGTAACACAGGTCAAAAATACAAATATGGCATGTATCTACTTACATGTTAATATTATTTGTAAAGTGAATGATAAGCAACCTACAGTATATAAAACCAAGTAGGATACACACAAAGTAAATGATTAGTGTTTGAGAACAAGTAACTAGATCTCCCTAGGATAGGGCAATAAAATAGTTATTTATAGATGGAAGATGGGCTTATAAAGGAGAATCAGTTGGAAGTGGGGAAGAAAGAGGACATTAAGTAAAGTAATATGAAGAAAGACAGCAAAAATGAAATGTCATTTGAATGTTACTGTAGTAACCTAATACAGTAGAAGCTTCCAAAAATATATACATATTTGAAGGTGATCCAAATGAAATAATATGAGAGAGTCCCAACAGGATGTCACTTGTCATTAAATGAAGACTGGGCTATATTTACTTGAGGTGGTGGCCAAAGGAGTCTTATTTGAATGCCCAAAGAAGCCACACTTTTGTCAAAATTATAATTTTCTTTCCATAAATTAACTGGAAGTCTCTATCGCTGAATACAGCACTTATACAACTCACTGAAAACAGAGAAATTAAGCTGGTGCCTACATAGAAATTTCACTATATAGGTATATTTATAGATAGATAGATAGATAGATAGATAGATAGATAGATAGACAGATAGGTTTGTGTGTTTGTGTGTGTGTAATCTGTATATATTTTTAAAAATTTCAGTAACCAAAATTTTGTAACATTATACATAGGAGACATTAGTTATTTTGTTTGTTTATATATAAGAATTAACATTACATCATTTTTTTCACTTTCTTACCTTCAATGCCTCTTGCAGTTTTAGCTCTTTTGACATTTCATGGCAGTGTTTTAATGAATGAATTTTACCTAAGGTAGATATAACAATTTGATTTGCATTATATTGTTTATATCATATTATAACAATAATATCTAATAATAACATGAAAGAATATCAATAGTAATTATGATAAATAGTATTACAGTAAATTAGAAAAAAGTACAGAGATGAAATATTTTTCTTTTTGATTGTTGTTATAAGACAGTTGACTGAGTCCAGCCATCTCAAGCCTTCTTCTGCCGGGTTCAAAACTGAGTTCATATTCACAGGCTCCAAAACTTACTAATATCCTGATTCTCCAGGTGGTTCATGTTTGTCTTTTAATCAGGAAAGAACGTAAAGAGGAAAGTGGCTGGTAATCTAAACTAAGTACACAATTCGTAAATGTGTTACCTGTTATGACTTAAATTGACTATGAGCAGCTTGCCCCCTCTTTTGGTCTTGTATAATTCTGAATTTGGTGCCAGATGTCCAGGAGGAGATCTGAATGCAAAAGCTGAGTTGAGAACCCTGAACCTTGGTGTCCTGCATAAGGCTGGGTCACCAATTTTTACTTTCATGTTCACAAGTATAATTGGAATCTCTCCCTCTCAAGCTCCTCCCACCCCATGTCCTTCCTCTAATCCACTGATAGATGGATCTAATCTATCTAATCCACTCCTCTACTACTATCTTACTGTAGCCTATCAGGTCTCATTAAAACTGGATGCACTTTCCATGTAGCCTAGTTTTGCCACCTTGACTGGTGAAAGTGATCAAAGAGCCAGCAATATGATCAAAGCATGACTGCCCCTGCTTTCTTTACTAGGAGAATTCAAATGTTCAAACTACCTCTCACAGTAGCAATCCAAAACAAACAAGCTGTTTTTTGATGACCTACAATTTTGTCTCAGACTATGGTGTTCTCCAAAGTCACTGTGGACCATGATTAAATCATACAGGTTGTGGAAGAAAGAAAGAACCAAACATGTTTTTCACCCACATAGAAGAACCAGGTGCAGAGCCCTAGGGCTACAGGATTCCAAGAATACATGGATGAGAGGGAAATGGAACAATAAAAAGACAGCAAATTCAGAGCAAGTCTGGCTACAGTGACAGGAATATCTCAGTTCTGTGACCCTCAGATGTCTGGAATTTGCTGCAGTGTGCTGGCCCATCATGAGAACCATTGGGTGTGCACAGACTGAGAGCCTGAAGCAACAGTAGGAAGCAGCTGTAACATTCAAAGTCTTCTCTGACATTGTTAAGTCTGAGCCTGATCCGCCTTGATGCAGGGGTCTGTCTCTGTGTAGTGAAGAGCCTGACATATCCCTTCCTTTGCTTTGCCTCAGCCTCCTCCTGCAACCTGTGTATACATCAATGGAGTTGCCTCTGTTCACTTGTGGTTATAAAGGAGAGACCAACACCTACATGTAGGCAGATGTTAACCTCGCTACATTTATCCCCATTTCCATCCCACTTGATCTATCCCAATACCTCCAGATCCTTTTTGACAGAAAACCAACTCTACTATGGAAGTTTGACCTGTGAGTACTTGGTCGTTCTGGTTAAAAGATAGTACATGACCTGCTTAACACATGTAATTCCATTGAGAATAATGAACTAGATACAGAACAATGTGAAAAACAGTTTCACATTTTTTTCTCCTTCATTGTGCCTCTGCAAACATTTCCACTTCTTTTTGTTGTGTACCAGGTCAGAAAGACAACAGGGATAGAAAAAAGAACAACTTTTGTGTCTGCTCCATGGTGTGATTCCATGGTGAGACTTACATATTTTTAACACACTGGCTGTAATATATCAAGTTAAGTTTCCATTCTTCTCAGGTCTATCTGGTCATCTAAATGTCTTATGTTTGAATATCTGTTTCTTTCCAGAGACTTGGAGAGTTTCTGTTAAAGTGAACTTGAATATCTCTATGTGCTCAGTACAAATCTTAGAATCTCTGGTTTCACGTGTTCTGCCTTTAGTATCTTTAAAGTATCTCAGAGTTTAGATACTGTGGTCATACTTATAACTTATTTATTTATCACATGATATTGTAATGGAGTGTTCTGAAATTCATGTCATTCATGCCCATATTCTGTTCTCTGCTTAGTTAGCTCTGCTGGAATCCCAGTGTTCTCTGATTTGATTAGAGGTTTTATGATTTTCATTTGCAACCTTTTTATCTGTCTTTCTCCTCCCTCACAATCTCAATTTTCTCTTATGGTTTGTCTTTTATGGTACTCAGTATTTACTGTGTACAACTGTTTATTCTATCCCTCATCCAAGTTCTGGTGGAGACTGCTGATTCTTGCCTCAAAGCCCAGTTGAAGTCATTGTTTGGCTCTGTCTTCTTTTCTGTTGTTCATCTCTTTACTTTCTGAAGTATTCATCTGCCACTTTATCTCTCTGAGAAACTCTGAGTTGGGTTTTGGTTATTTGATACTGTGGAGGACTCATTAGGCTTTTTCAAATTCCTGTTTTTCAGTTGATGCTATAATTGATACATATGTTCATCTGAAGATCAATTTTTGGATTAGGATGGTCCTTTGTAGAAAAGTTCCTTCTTGAAACTTAAGTACATATTTCCTCTCTGAGAAGGAAATAAACATAAAAACCTCTGTTCCTGGTAGTTGTATAGTTATGGAGTATTTGTATAGAAACACACACACACAGACACACACCTGGATTCCTATTTTTGGGGGGGAAGTAAAGAACACTTAGGAATGCTTTCACAAGATAGAGAAAGCATAGTTCAGTAGCCCAGTGCAGCCAGAGAGAGAAGGAGTCCCAACATAGGAGGAAAAAAAGAGCCTATCCTTAGAAATAGATAAAAGACAGAAAGGACTGAATTGTTAATTGACTGGTCTTAATCTAGATTCTGTTTGACCTGTGATAGGTGGATCAAGTCTCAACTCCTTAAAGTTTAAATCAGAGTTGTATAAAGTTTATGCACTGTTATACAAGTTCTGAATATATTAACATGACCACATTCTATAATCTACACTGAAATTTTCACTGTAGGAAAAGCAGGTAACAAGTGTCTGTAACCAGTTGGGGTAGACTGATGCTTTACAGATCACCTAGGACACCAAAAAAGGATAGTTCTGGGCTAAAAAATGAACAGCCTTTCTTCTCTCTGAATATGTAATGACAGATAAGATTTCAGCACAATGAGAAGCATTGAAGTATATCTTCAGCAGGAATGAAAGGACATTTAAAACTTTGATCCTGTAACTATGAGAAAACTAGCAGTGCTTTCACCTGGTGGTTTTCATAGTATATCAAAACTCCACTGATTAATATTTTAAAACTCTGAAATTTTAAATGCTTTGAGTCTCATTTTTACATACTTTAATCCACTTTTTCGGACATTTACAACTTGCATTTATAAACCTTAAATCCCTTAGACATTCAAAATTTTGAACAACTTTGAAGTGTTTGTTTCCCCCACCCATGCATTTACCAGGAGACAGATTTGTTTGATATCTTGGAGAAATGATTGACAAGCAAGGTCTTTTAAGTGAAAGAACCATAAAATGCAAACTGTTAAGTGTTAGTAGCTTCAGTTTGAACCTCATTTAAATCTAATTTTGTGAGATTAGAATTTTCATTGTGAAGCCAGCAAGGGAATGCCTTTTTCAGCAGGGAATCCAGATATCTGTAGAAAAGAACAAGGCCTGGCTTTCATGCATAATATGGACTGACCATGCAGCTACAGCCTTGTTCAGAGGAGCTGCCTAAAGGTTCATAAGCTCTGATAAAGTTCTATAGTGACAACCTGCTGTAAACATGACAAGAGATCTGAGAGTGGTAAATTTAAAAAGGAAGTAAAATCCAAATGGCCTCTATATCAGTCAAAATGACAGAGACTTACTGGATACCTGGGAACCCAGTCTGGGATCCTCCATGGTATTCTCAAAGACTTTGTAGGGAGCAGAGGTTGACAGTCCTTGGATAATACACAAGTTAACATTGTCTTCAGCTGCCACACAAGGCATCATGACTCACAAAACATCAGACTTGTGGAGCAGGAACTTAGAAAAGTAACCTACCTTGGCCAGGCACAGTACAGCATTTAACTCAACAATGTCCAAATGTTGGGTAGGTATTCATTGTTGGGTGAAGCATGTGGCAATTCATGGTTCAGTTGTCATCATCATCACAGTTGAAATATGATCAAAGGAAAGGCCATTTCTTCCTATCTTAGCTACCAACTAAAGATGTCTGGCAGAGACATAATTTCCATTACATTCCTTAAATCCATACTCAGAAGAACTCTCTGAGGACTTTGAGGGAGAGCACCTAACTTATTGCCATATTTTTTCACTTGAATACTTTTTATTAATTAATTCATTTTACATCTTGGTCATAAGTCCCACCCTCTTGTCCTCCAATCCTCCTCTCTCTCCCATATATATCCTCCTCCACTCTTCTGCCCCCTACCTACACACCCCAGCCCCTGTAGTCTTATGATGACTGAATTTGTGTTACTGCCCTGAGGTCAGTTAGGTCAGTTCCATCAAGGTAAAGTGATCGACAAACATAAAATATAGTCCATGTCCAGTCCACTAACTACTATGCCAGCATGAAGCCTATGTCAGCACATCAGCTACTTATACGTATAGGAGCTAGGTTGAGACCATGCATTGTCCTTGGTGGGTGCATCAGACTCCTGAGGACACTCTGGGCCTTGGTTGATTGGCCCTGGTGAACTTCTTGTGGTGTCACTGTCACATGAATATAAATGAAAAAGAATACAGATATAACCATCTGAATTGATTCTTTAGTTTTTACTATCGCTTTTATGTGTTTGGAAAAACATAAGCCCTCAGCTCAAATGGAAAAAAGATGGAATTTCTTCTATAAATTTGAATAAATTTGAGAGTCTGTGAATACAATTTAGGTTATCCCAAATTCCATGATACAATGTGGAAGCAGCTTCATGAATTTTCATAGTAACAGAATAAATAAAGAAAACTATATATCCAATACAGCACTGGAAACCTCAGAGAGGACATTAACAGCAAAATGGGGCAAGTTATCATAAAGGCCCAAGATGACTATGTGATGTCATTCTTGTCTTTTCGATTGGCAAAAGCCAGTAGTGTGCTGGGTTACTACATGCTAAAATGATTTTATTCATTCTGCTATAGGAGATATATGTATAAATATAGATACAGATACAGATATAAATATAGCTATCATCTTAACCACAGAGGTGTCCAAGAAATGGCTACTCAGGGTGCTGTAGGTAGTCCACACTATAGTAATGAGCCTCGCAAACTACAACATTGCAATCTCTCCACATCAATGAGGTTTGTATAGCCAGTCTTTGCAGACACAGCTCTTTCCAGGAGTTTTCATTGATACATATATACATTCCTACAGTTCCATATTTAGTATGGAATAATCCATAAGGAAGACAAATTCTCTTTCTCTTGGTTGTTGCTAATTGCCTGCTTTTGCCCAATAGATTCTCTCTTAACAGAACATTCAGCCACCGAGCCCAGATTAATGTAGTACAACCAAATGGAATTTCTTCCTGGTGATGGCAGGTCAGAAGGCAGAATCCTTTCTTCAGTAGAACCCAGTGGACTTCAGGCTAATGATTTCTGTTAATCTCCCTCTGTAAGAGTCACTCAGACTCTTATCTACAACAGATTTTGAAACAAGTTTCTGAGGACCCATCCCCAAGCACTGAAGGCTATGTGTGACACAGTTCAACGTACCTACCTGTAACAAAGTTCCACTTTCTCCCATTGAGAACACTTTTGTACTGTCTTAATGTATTTGGAGGTTTTTCTCTCTTTTATATGCTACTTTAACTTACTTTTCCCCCTGCCTTACCCAGGAAACTCTACTCATTCATTTAATCTGCAAGCTTAGAAAACACCTTTCCTTTACTACTTTTTTTTACTACTTTTTGAATTTTTGTAAATATTTATTATTATTTTTACATTATGTTTATGAGTGTTTTACCTACATGTTTGTGTGTGTCCCACTTGTGTGCTTGCTCCCTGCAGAGGCCAGTGGACGACATGGATCCCCTAGAAATGGGGTTACACACTATTGGAGCCTAAACCTGGATACTGTTTTCAGGGTTCTCCACAAGAGCAGAAACTAGTCATAACATATCATTTTTCAAACCCAAGAATCCTATTTGCACATGCTTATTTATTCTTATTTCATGTACTTGAGAGCTCACCTTCTTATATATGTTTGAATACCACAGGTGTGCCTGGTGCCCAAAGATGCCAGAAGGGCTCTTATGAACTGCAGCTAAACATGTTTTCAAGGCCACCCTGTGGGCACTGAGAATTGATGCTAGCTTTTATTCAAAGTGGTCCATCTATATACCACAAAGAGACACTTTAACACTAAGAGTGCATATAAACTTGTTGGAATTTTTGCAAGTGAGTATGAAATAGAATAATTTCCATATACATGGACATGAAGCTCTTACTTATATTCCTAGTGAACACCTTAGTGAATCTTCCATAATCTTGTGCTTGCATGAGCCGAAACATCATAAGCACCTATGTATTCAGTACTCATATGATACAAACAAGTAATATTTTATGCACACACTGTACACCAAAAAATGTTAGAAACAGTTAAACTTCTGAGAGTTTAGGAGCCGTTTGATGATATTCCTGGGTTGTCATGGGCTTATTCACACAAGATTTACATGTCACAACAAAAGTCAAAGGCTAGGACCTCTAGATTCCTGTATTTGATAAAAGACTTTTTGAGAAAAATGTACTGACAATACCCATAATTCTGTTCTTCTGGTTTAGATACAATTGGAAAAACTATCAATATTTGCTGACCTTATACTTTGCCATTGAAGAGATCAATAAGGACTCAAACCTGCTTCCCAATATAACTTTGGGTCCCCACATCTACAATGCCTTTAAGTATAACAAAAAAAAAAAAAAAAAACAAAAAAAAACTTTGGAGGGCCCTCTGATGTGGCTATCTGGAAGGAGTGATTATATCCCTAACTACAAGTGCAACATTCAACACAAAGCTCTAGGAATCCTTTCAGGAAACAAGCCGGGATTTTCTGCTGCAATTGCAACACTGTTAGAGCTCTACAATGTCCCACAAGTAAGTTAGAAACATATTTTTAAGCATAATCACATCTTAGACCTGACCAAAGCAAACAAACCAACAAAAAACAATAATAGAACAAACAAAAGAAAACAGAGAAGTGGATTATGTTTAGTGTAGGCTGATTTCAAATCTCAGTGAACAAAATATTTTGATATAGCAATACTTAACAGATGACAGAGTGTGGTGAAAAGCATGGACATCAAATTCTGGGAATTTCTAAGCAGATCACTTAGTAGTATCAATGATTCTATCTCCAAACAATAGATTATTTACTGCAGCTACTCATTCTGTATTTGATCATAAGTCAAATTCTACAGCAAAGATACCTAAGTACCCAATCTAGCATATAAACATTTCAAAATTCCTACAGTTGTCAATACCTCACATATGGAAAAAGAAAGTCCAGCACATGTAACTAAGTTTGGAAAAATGTTTAATGCCATTACCGATGAAAAACTTTCAAGGAATTAATGATCTCATTCAGAAAAGTAGATTTCAGTATAGCACCTACAGAGACCAACCACTTAACTGTATCATACAATTGACTCTTGCCTGGCTGCACTAAAGAAATTCATCTGTCAGCAGACATTACTACAAACAGAGAACATACTTGGTGAGCACAAGAGTCAGCAATATTTAAGATTTAAAAAACCCACATGGTAACTCCCATTGTTATCACTGAGTTAAACAATTCATAAATGTGTTTTAACCTAGTGTAATAAAAAATAAAAGACAATAATTTACATTTGTCTGATTTTTGTCTCTATCAACTCTATCAAGAGGGATGATATAGTAAACCTTGGAAATGAGGCCCCACGTCATCACAACTTGAACCATTTTAACTTAAGAAACTGAATCTCTAAAAACTTTGTTAGTCTCTTTTTGTATTTGCTTTCCTAAAGACAAGGTTCTTGGAAATATGGTGTTATGTGACTAGAAAGTACCTGTTAATGCTTTCTCCAGTTTTCTCTACATCAGATACTATTTTGCATTATTACTGCAACAAGAGAGATCTATCTTGCCTTTCAAAGCCAGTGAACAGCTTATTGGCTGCTTAAGACACCTTAATAACTTTGGAGTCTATGGTATTTGTAAAAGACTGTATTCCACCACATAATTTAGGGACAAGCTAATCTCACAGAAAACATCCTCCTTAACAATATTCAGTCCTTTAACCCTCATATTTGAATTATGAAGTCACTTCCTCATTCAGGGTGATGATTCCAAATACATGAAACTCAGAATCACTTTTTTCTTTGCTTCTTCACATATGGACCATTTGATTCCATGCTTAGTGACAAAGATACATCCCCATCCCTTTATAAGATGTCTACTAAAGACAGAGGTCTAGCCCAAGGGCTGATCTCTTTATTGTTCCACTTTGGCTGGAAGTGGGTGGGCCTCATTGTGTCTGATGATCAGAGAGGCAGGGAGTTTCTCTCTGACCTGAAAGTAAAGATGGTATCAGAAGATATCTGTGTGGCCTTTACAGAAAAACTCCTAGATAATTTTAATGAAAATGTAAAATATGGTTATGGTTTGCAGAACTTGAAACAACATACATGAGTAAATGTGAATTTATTCTATGGTGATATAGATGACTTGCTGTTCTTCTGTGTAGACATTCATAATATCTTTTAACCAAAAGGAAGGTGTGAATATTTGCAAAGCCACACTCAACATACTTAGAGTCTATAACAAATGTAAAGCATGTTTTAATAAACCTATTCAGCGGAAGCTCATCATTTTTAAAAAAGAGAACTATCCCTGGCTTCAAGCACTTTCTTGGGGCCCTTACACCCTCCCATTACCCAGGAGATGTTTACTTCTCTAAATTTTGGATTGATAATTTTAATTGTTCACCTCCTGCTTCTCGATGTGGAAATCATAAACCCTGTCCAGTGAATATTTCCCTAAACACTAAGGATAAAATAAATGATATGGTGACTATTTCTGAGCCCAGCTATTCCATATGGAATGCAGTGTATGCAGTGGCCCATGCGCTACATAAAATGCTATTGAGCAAAACTGAAATGGGATGTAAAGAAGACAGAAACACGAACTGGCTTCTACCATGGCAGGTAAGCCTCACTCATAAGCAGGGGAAGCTTTGAATCTTACATTATTAGTAAGTAATTTGCTGTGGTCAAGCCAATAAAATATTTTCATCTTATAATTAAAAATATAAGTTAAAATCGAAAAGGTTTTAGGTTTCTCTCCATTTAGTTGGATGTTGGGTATAGGCTTGACTGTATTTTTTCTTTACTGTGTTTTGGGATGTGCCTTATATCCCTGATCTCTCCAAGATTTGTTAAACATGAATGAGTATTGGATATTGTCAAATGCTTTTTTGGCATCATGTGGTTTTTCTTCTTTAGTTTGTTTATATGATTGATTACAATGATGGATTTCTGTATATTGAACTTGCATGCCTGGGATGAAGCCTACTTGGTATGGTTGATGATATCTCTCATGTGTTCTCAGTTTCAATTTGCAAGTATTTTATTGAGTATTTTTGTATCAATGTTCTTAAGAGAGATAGGTCTGAAGTTCTCTATTTGTTGGGTCTTTGTGAGGTTTAGGTATCAAGGTGACTGTGGCTTCATAAAATAAGTTTGGTAATGTTCATTCTGATTCTATTCTGTGCAATAGTTTGAAAAGTATTGGAGTTAGCTCTTTTTAAGGTCTGTAAAATTCTTCACTGAAACCCTTTGGCCCTGGGCTTTTTTGTAAGGGATACTTTTGAGACTGTTTAAATTTCCTTGGGGCATATAGGACTACTTAATCTATTTACCCAATCTTGATTTAATTTTGGTAAATGGAATCTATCAAGAAAATTGTCCATTTCATTTAGAATTTCAAATTTTGTGGCATATAGCCTTTTGTAGTAGACCTAATGATTGTTTGGATTTCCTCAGTATCTCTCTGAGTATCTTCATCATTTCTGATTTTGCTGGTTTGGACAGTTTCTCTCTGCCTTTTAGTTAGTTTGACTAAGGACCTTTCTATCTTGTTGATTTTCTCAAAGAACCAGCTCTGAGTCTCATTGATTCTTTGAATTGTTTTCTTTGTTTCTAATTCATTGATTATAGCTCTGAGTTTGATTATTTCCAATCGTCTACTCCTCTTGAGTGTGTCTGCTAGTTTTTTTCCCCCTTAGGGATTTTAGGTGTGTCATTAAGTTGCTTGTATAAGATGTCTCAAACTTCTTTCTGGCAGCACTTTGTGGTATGAACTTCCTCTTAGCACTGCTTTCATTTTGTCGCATAAGATTTTATTACTATAGCTTTGTAATACAACTTGAAGTCAGGGATGGAGATACCACCACTTGTTCTTTTATTATAGAAAAAAAGTTTTAGCTATTCTGTTTTTTGTTTTTGTTTTGGTGTTCCATATGAAATTGATAATTGTTCTTTCAAGGTCTGTGAAGAATTGGGTTGGTATTTTGATAGTAAGTGCATTGAATCTGTAGATTGCTTTTAGTAGGATGGCCGTTTTTACTATGTTAATTCTACTGGTCCATGAGTATGGGCAATCTTTCCATCTTCTGATATCTTTTTCAGTTTCTTTTTTCACAGATGTGAAGTTCTTGTCATAGAGGTCTTTCTCTTGCTTGGGTAGTTACACCAAGATATATTATATTATTTCTGGTTATTGTGAAGTATTTTGTTTTCCTAATTTTTAAGCCCATTTATCATTTACAGTCATGTAGAGTACTGATTTTATAAGTTAATTTTATAGCAGCCAGTTTACTGAAGGGGTGTGTCTACTGTAGAGCATCTCTGGTAAAACTTTGTGGGTCACGTATATATACTACTGTATCATCTGTGAATAGGGATATTTTGACTTCTTCCTTTCTGATTTGGACCCCTTGATCTTTGTAGTTGTTTTATTGCTCTAGCTAGAACTTAAAGTACTGCACTGAAAAGCTATGAAGAGGATGCACAGCCTTGTATTGTTTCTGACTTTAGTGTGATTGCTTTGACTTTCTCCCCATTTAATTTGATTTTGGCTATTGGCTCATTGTTATATTACCTTTATTATGTTTATGTTTGGGCCTTGTATCTCTGATCTTTACAGGGCTTTTATCATGAAGTGGTGCAGGATTTCATCAAAGGCTTTTTTGCATCTAATGAGATGAACATGCTTATTTACAATTTCTTTCAGTGAATTACAGTGATGGATTTAAATATGTTGAACTATCCCTGTATCCCTGAGATGATGCCTACTTGATCATAGTGGATGATGTATTTGATGTGGTCTTAGACTGGTTTTACCAGTATCCATGAGTATTTTTGCACCAAAGTCCATAAGGGAAATGGGTTTGATCTTTTCTTTCTTTGTTGGGTCCTTGAGTGGTTTAGGTACCAGTGTGACTGTTGATTTATAGGATGATTTTGGCAATGTTCCTTCTGTTTGGTATTGTACAATAGTTTCTGAAGTATTGGTGTGAGCTACTCTTTGAAATTCTGGTAAAATTCTATGCTAAAGCCATCTGGTTCTGAGATTTTGTTTTGGTTGGGAGACTTCTGATGACAGTTTCTATTTTCTTAGGTGTTATAGGACTCTTTAACCTGCTTACCTGATCTTGATTTAACTTTGGTAAGTGAAATCTATCAGGGAAATCTTCCATTTAGATTTTTGAAACTTGTGGAATAGTCTTTTGAAATAATATATAATGATTCTTATGAGTTATTCCTTTTCATTTCTGATTTTTTTATTTGGATACACTCTCTCTGACTGTTTGTTAGTTTGTTTAGAGGTATGTGTATCTTGTTGATGTTCTCAAAAAAACAGCTCTTGGTTTCACTGATTCTTTGTATTGTTTCCAATTTTTCTGATACTGATTTCATCCATGAGCTTGACTACTTCCTGATGCCAGTTCCTCTTGGTTGTTTTTACTTCTGTTTGTTCTAGAGCTTTTACATGTGTTTTTAAATTTCTACTGTAAGAATTTGTTAATTCTTTTTAGGAAGGCACTTAATGCATTGAAACTTTTCCTTAGCACTGTTTCATCGTGTCCCAGAAGTTTCGTTATGTTGTCCCTTCCTTTTCATTGAATTCTAGAAAATCTTTAATTTATTTCTTCCCTGACCCAGTGGTCACTGAATTGTTCAGTTTCCATGATTTTTTTTAGGTTTTCTCTTGTTTCCACTGTTATTGAAATCTAGCTTTAATCCATGGTAGTTTGATAAAATACAAGGGGTTATTTTAACTTCCTTGTACCTATTGAGGCTTGCTTTCTGACTAAGTCAATGCACACTTTTGGAAAAGCTTCTGTGAGGTGCTGAAAAGAAGGTATATTCCTCTTTGTCTGGGGGAAAAATTCTGTAGATGTCCATTAAATCCATTTGATTTGTGTTTCTGTTAGTATAATTGTTTCTCTGTATAGTTTCTGTCTTCATGATATGTCCTTTGGTGAGTGTGGGGTTTTGAAGTCTCCCTCTATGACTGTGGAGGTATTAGTGTATGATTTAAGCTTTAGTAATGTTACTTTTACAAATGTAGGTGCCCTTGCACTTGGACCAATATATTCAGAATTGAGACATAATCTTGGTGGATTTTTGCTATCATATGTATCATTTTGCTATGATATGTGTCCTTTCATATCTGTTTTGAATAAATTCAGTTAAAATATTACTTTATTAGATATTAGGATGGCTTCTTTCAACTTGCTTCTTGGGTCAGTTTCCTTGAAAAACATATTTCCAGCCCTTCACTCTGAAGTAATGTCCTCCTTTGTTTTTAAGTTGTGTTTTTTTCTTTTGTATGCAGCAGATTGATGAGTCCCGTTTCAGCATCCATTCTGTTTGTCTTTTTATTGAGGAATTGAGTGCATTGATGTTGACTGATATTAATGATTAATGATTGCTAGTGCCTGTTATTTTGATTTTTATGATTGCAGCAAGTTTTTGTGTGTTTTTTCATTTGTTATGGCAGCAGCAGTGTTATTTATTTTCTGTTATTCTCTGGGTGTTGTTTACTTACTTTGGTGGGGGTTTTCATTCTAGTATCTTCTGTACATTTGTGAAGCATAGACACATAACATTTTCAATTCCACAGCACGGCCCCACTTGCTGTGAAGTCACTACAGTTGAAGCCTTAGTAACCCTGTCCACTGGGTGCTGCCATTTTTGATCCTCTTCAACTCTACATCTTCTAAATGGAAATATTTTTTTTCTGGTGCTGGAAAGGCACAGGACTTTTTTCCAACTAAGGACATGCTCCACACTATACTATCTTCCATCTCATAGACAATATTTCTACTTGTGTTCATTGGCTCTTCCATTATTTCTATGGGGAATAATGTTAATCTCACTAAACAACTGGGAAGACAAATAAACAAACTAAGAACTTTCAAAAAGAAAGCCATGGTAGAGAGAGGGAAAATGAGCTTCTCTTTAAAGTCAGCCAGTAACCTGTGTCGGCCACTCATATCATATGATGTCTCTCTTCAGCTGCATCCATTTCTGAGGAAAATTAAATTTATAAATGCTGCTGGAAATAAAATAAGCTTTGATGAGAAAAAGAATATTAGGGAAACATATGATATACAAAATTTTATTGCATATAATTTTCAAAATGCATTACTACTTAAAGTGGGAGAGTTCGTCTTCAAGAGTGCACAAGATCAAGGCTTTTTCATCAATGAAGTTCTGATTCAATGGCCAAGCAAATTAAAACAGGTCTGGAAAATTTTCAGTATTTAATTTGAAGGGAATTATTTGCAAAGAATTATAAAAATTGATTGTGTAATGATTCGTTGAACTTTTAAAATGATTGTGAAATTTTAATTTCTTAGCTCTATTGTGACTATTAGCTTGTGTGTGGGTGTTCATGCACCCGAGCACATGTGCTTCTTAAATCCCAGTCAACCGTGGTTATCTTCTTCAGTTGCTGTCAACTTTATTTTTATCTGTGAAACCCTTACTTTCTGATTTTGCTGAACTCAGTGGACAGAATTACCTAGGTTCTCTCTTTGTCTTCATGATCATAAAGTTTGGATTACAGGCCTATTTTTCTGTACCCAACTTTTCTTCCATCTTTTCATCATGATCAAGTTCATATTTTCCTGCTTATGTGGCATGCATGTTAAATACCAAAACATCTCTTTAGTTCTGTTTGATGACATTAAATCAGAAATGAACTAATATTTCAGAATTACATATATATATACATACACATATAAATATACATACAAATGCACACATAATGTCAGCTAATTCCTTAGCTACAAATAGATGAATTGAATTTGAATGTTTGTGTTCGTTCATAATGCAGTGAATGAATGATTGAGTGCTCATGGTTATATAAAGGCATATATGTGTGTTTCTATATGTAAACACACACATGCACACAAAGTTCTGTAAATTTTCACATCTTAATTATAAAGGTTAGCTGATGCTCAAGCATCCTTCCATTCACATACCTCATACTCAAGCATATCAATAATTTTACAAGGATGTGAGCTAGCATAAATAATTAATAAATTATGGATTTGGACACAAGACATTTCTCTAAGCAATGTATATGAGCTGCCCAGTATGTGTTTCAGGAACTGAACTTGTATTTCATTTCAAGAGCTATGTGCACTCTTAACAGCTGATCTAGTTATCCAGAAACACATTCCTGTTAATATGTACATATTCATTAGACAGAAACTGCCAAACCAGGGCAGAAAAAAGATCTAAGATAGAAATATTTCCTGTCCTACAAAATTTCTAACATATAACAAACTAAAATTGCACTAGGATTTTATTAGTTATGTTATAAAGAATGCAACTGGTGAAAGTCCCATTTGATGACATCACTAATGTTTGAAAAGAAAGGCATATAACAACCCCTAGCATTGGGTGTCAAGGGTAAGAGTCACAGTAACAGATTATAATTCACCAATGGCCAAAACATTTTCATGAGAAAATTGAACTTCCTTTTGCAGCTGAATCAGAGTGCATGGGTGTTATTATAAGATTGGAAATATAAAGGTAGAAACAAGTGTGCTTGGAGGCAAGTTTTATGATCGGATACTTGTCTTAAAATCCAACTGTCCCAAAATTCATACAATAAAATAAGTTCTGGCTTTCTGCCTCACAGAAGAGGATATCTTGATATCCAACACATTTCACACAGGATAGGCAGTAGTGAGTCATAGTTTGGTTACCATAAAGGGATGTTGAACATTTAGTATTGGAAAGTGTGGTAAGTTGAAATCTTCATTCTACATTCCCACATTAAAACCTCAGTGTTCCCCATAAACAAATGCAATTTCCATAGGTTACGTGTATTTAGCCTAAACTATTTTAAAGTGATGTTCGATACCGTGACCAGTTTTTCTGTGTTGCTTTCAGACTCCTCAATCTGTATGTACACAGAGCTGTGGTCCAGGATTCTGGAAAGTTCTACAAAAAGAAAGGCCAGTCTGCTGTTTTTCTTGTGCATTTTGTCCAGAGCAGCATATTTCTAACCAGACAGGTAGAAAAATAATACTTTTACTCAAACTGCTTGGGAATGCAGAGGGGGAAAGTTAAGAAGTGACCTTGGTGTCATAATGTAGTGCTGTTCCATATATCTCTAACACTCATCCTTAAATCCATTAATCGTTGCTGAAACCACACAGTGTGTGAATTTAGAGTGGCAATTCTCATGCTATTGTGTCATATGCACCCTACTTTCAAAAACCCGCCTTTGGGTGCACGGAATGTCCATCTCAGCTCTTACAGTGTTCCATGTTATGAGCTCTCCATTAATTGTAAGTTCTCCAGTTGTCCAGGATAGATTTGTATTTCTGTGATTAACAAACCTAACGATTCTTTCTTCAAAGTAACTCCAGGAAAACTACATATCTGATTGTTTCTGAATGCACAAGACACTGAACTGCATTTACAACACAGTTGTTATTTTCAGTATCAACAATAGAAAAAAGCAAGTCTTTGTAAATGAAAACATGGCTGCCTTTTTAAGGTTGTGGTCAACTGTGTGATAACATATATAAGTAAAATCATATGGAATGAGCAGGTTGCATTTTTATATACAAACTCACACACCAAGACAGAAACACATTTAATGAGAAAATAAAGAGCCTATCTATTTGAGAGTGAATAAATATAAGGTGGGTCTGGGAGATGACTTAGAGAAATGAAAAAGAAGAAGCATAGTGAGGTAATTATATTATTTTTTAAATGAAAATTTTTACAGAAAAATAAAAAGTCAGAAAGAAAATACATTAATATAATTATGAGAATCTACTATTTATTCTATTATAAAGGCCAATCCTTAGACAACCATAATACAAACAGAATTTTTTATGTATTATTAGAAATGATCAAATGTTGAAAATTAAATATTCTTTATATTCCAAGATCTAATGCTATCATAGGTTAAATTCCTTGCAGAGTGACAGATGACTTCAATTCCTATGTTAAAAATATATGGAGAGAGCAGAGAGCCTTGCCTTGTCCCTGATTTCAGTGAAATAATGAAGCTTACAAAGGTCATGAATCAAATACCTAATAGAAGTCCTCAATTGGGATTGATTTGAGTTTCTCTCTGTTTAGGTTAATGTTGGCTATAGGGTTGCTGTATGTTGACTTTACTATGTTTAGGTATGTGCTTTGTGACCCTGATCTCTCCAAAATTTTATACATAAACAGGCATTGGATTTTTGGAATCTATGGAAATGATCATGGAATTCTTTTCCTTCTGTGTGTTTATGTGGTGGATTAAATTGATAGATTTCTATAGACTGAACCACTCCTGCATGCTGGAATGAAGCTTATTTGACATCGGTGGATGATATCTTTTATGTGTTCTTGTATTTGTTTTGTGAGTATTTTACTGAGTATTTTGTGTCATTGTTCATGATGGAAATTGGTCTGAAGTTTATGTCTTTCTTGGGTCTTGACTGTGATGTGACTGCGTCTTCATCGAATTAATTTGTTAATGTTCCTTCTGTTTCTATTTTGTGGGATAGTTTGAAGAGTATTTGTATTTACTCTTCTTTGAAGTCTGGTTGAATTCTGAGCTGAAACCATCTGGCTCTGGGCTTTTTTGGATAGGGACTTTTGAAGACTTCCGCTATTTCCTTGGGGAAGATAGGATGTTTTATTTACCTGATCTTGATTTAACTTTGCTAAGTGGAATCTACCATGAAAATTGTCCGTTTTATATAGATATTAAGTTTTTGTGATGTATAGACTTTTGAAGTAAGACCTAATGATCCCTTCGATTTCTATCCTTCTATCACCCCTTTCCTTTTTTATTTTGTTCATTTGGATACTGTCTTTCTCCCTTTTAGTTACTTTGGCAAAGAGTTTGTCTCTCTGGTTGATATTCTCAAAGAATCAGCTCTTGGTTTCGATAATTCTTTAAATCATTTCATTTCTAGTATATTGATTTCAGCACTGAATTTGATTATTTCCAGCCCTCTACTCCTCTTGGCCCTGTCTACATCTTGTTGTATTATTCAAGGTCTTTCAGTTGTGTTATTAGATTGCTTGTATGAGATGTCTCAAATTCCTATATGAAGGCATTTAGTGCTATGAATTTTCCTCTTAGCACTGCTTTCATTGTGTCCCATAAGTTTGTGCATGTAGTTCCTTAATTTTCATTGAATTCTAGGACATCTTTAATTACTTTTTTATTTCTTCCATGACACCTGTCATTGAGTACAATTCTTCAGGTTCCATGTGTATGTGTAGGCATTTTGCTCTTTCTGTCATTGTTGAGGGCCAGATTTAGAACATGGTTGCATAATTGGATCCAATGGATTATTTCAGTCTTATTGTATGTGTTAAGACTTGCTTTTTGCCTGAATATATGTTCAATTTTGGAGAAAGTTCCTTGATTTGCAGAGAAGAAGACATATTTGTGTCTGGGTGACCATTTCTGAGGACTTCTATTAGGTATTTGATTCATGACCTATATAAGCTTCATTATTTCACTGTTTAGCTTCTGTGACAATGATCTGTCACTTGGTGAGAGTGAGGTGATGAAATTTACCATTATTACTGTGTTGGGACTGATATGTGATTGAAGTTTTAATAATGTTTCTTTTACAAATTCAGGTGCCCTTCTATTTGGGGCATAGTTGTTCAAGATATTGTTGTCCTCATGGTGGATTTTTTCTATGATGAGGACAAAGTATCCTTCACTTCTCTTTTGAATAATTTCATTTGGAAGACTATTTTATTTGATATTAAGATGGTAGTTCCACTTACTCCCGGGTTCCATTTGATTGGAAAACCATTTTCAAGCACTTTACTCCAAGGTAGTGTGTATCTTTGGGGCTGAAGTGTGTTTATTGCATGCAACAGAAAGTAAGATTTTGTTTTCATAACTATTCTGTTACCATGTGTCTTTTTATTGGATTGCTGACTCCATTGATGTTGAGAGATACTAGTCCTCAATGAATTTCAGTTCCTTTTATTGTGGTGTTATTGCAGATAGTGTATTTATGTGCTTGTTTTCTTTTGATTTTTCTTCTGATCTTATCTATATCGTGTGTTTCGTGGGTGTAGTTGATCTCATTGAGTTGCAGTTTTCCTTCTAGTAGCTTCTCAAGGTCAAGAATAGTGCACAGACATTGTTTTAACTTAGTTTTGTCATGGAATATATTGTTTCCTCCATCTCTGTTGATTATAAGTTTTGCTGAGTACAGTAGTCTGCTCTGGCATCTGTGTTCTCTTTGTTTCTGCATGACATCCCCCCAGGGTTTTCTGGGTTTCATAGGCTCTGTTGGAAAGTCTGGTGTGATCCTAATAGGTCTGCCTTTATATGACACTTGATCTTTTTCCTTTGTGCTTTTGATATATTTTTTCTTCATTGTGTAGATTTATTGTTTTGATTATTTTACGGCAAGAGAATTTTCTTTTCTGTTCTAGTCTATTTAGTGTACTGTAAGCCTCTTGTATGTTTAAGGTTATCTCTTTCTTAAGGTTGGAGAAATTTTCTTCTATGAATTTTATTAAAAATATATTCTGCACCTTGGAGCCTGGAATCATCTGTTTAGTCTATTCCTATTGTTCTTAGGTTTCACATTTTCATGGAGTCCTTGAACTTTTCTGATTGTATGTTTTCTTTGAGAGATAGATCAGTTTCTTCAATTGTATCTTCAATGCCTGAGATTCTCTCCTCCATTTCTTGTATTTTGTAGTTGATGCTTATCTCTGTGGTACTTGATCTCTTCTCTACGTATTCCATCTCCAGGGTTTTCTGTGTGTTTTCTTATTGATTCAAATTCCATTTCCAAGAATTGAATAATTTTAATAATTTCCTTCACCTGTTTAATTGTGGTTTCTTTTATAAGATGGTCTCTCTTTGTTTGCCCTCTATTTCCCTGTATTTCTTTGAGACATTTGTTCTTTTCTTCTTTATATGTCTCTAATAACTGCATAAACATAGATTTAATGTCCTTTTTCTGTGTTTCAGCTGTATTAGAATATCCATTGCTCTCACGGGTGGGTTCTAGTGGAGCCAGGATGTCCCAGTTTTTGTTGACTGTGTTTCTATGATGGCCTTTGGCCATCTGGTTCTCTGTAGACTTACATGTTTCTTCCTGGAAACTGTACCAAAGACTGGATCCTTCTGTCTTTGGAGTTTAGAGTAGTATTCAGGAAGATGTCAAATGTACAGTTGCTCAGGAATGGATACTGGCAGTTCAGATGCCAGCATCTTGAAGGGCAGGGCACATTGCAGTGTATGGACACAAACATATAGGGACTGGTGAATTGAAGGACAAGGGTTTTTATGCACTGGAACCATAAATTTTGAAGTTCAGGTACTGGTGGTCATCATTAGCAAGATGCAGGTGCCTCAGGTTGTGTCTGTGGGATTCCTCAGAATAAAGCTGGGCTGCCGCTTACAGGCCTGTCCCAAACTGTGCACCCTGTACTCACATTCCTCTGAGCTCTGCCTTCTTGGATCTGCCATCCCTGTAATTTTATTGTTCACATGGTGTCCACAGGGTGACCAGTAAAACAGTAGCTTGGTGGCTTAGATGCTCTCCCAGTAAACCTGAAGGTGCCTTACAGGGAGCAGAAGGGATCCAAATTCTGGCTTCTAGAGCAAACAGTTCCTGGATATGGGGATCCAAACTCACTGGATTATATGAAGGGGCAGGTGGCCCAAATTTTGCTACTCCTGATTCTGTGAGATGGCCACAGAGGGCCTGTATCAGATGGACTCCATTTCTTGGATGACCTGTTCAAAACAGGAAGCATCAAAGTTGATTCTATGGATCTGGCCACCTGTCCATACACTGGTCTCAGAGTCTCTGCATCTCTGCCCCTCAGATAAGGTGCACACTGGTCTCCACCATCTTGGATTCTCCTTGTTTGAACTTTCATCCTTTTCTTTTTTGTGGGAGCCTTTTGTAATTTTTTGAATTTACACTTGGGTCTATTTAGGTCTAATTAGGTTGCTGAATTGTTGTTGAATTCAACTTTGACTAATGGTTGCTTGAACAAATCTAAAACTTATCCATCTCATGACCACTTTTAAGCTGACTAGAATATAGTATGTTTTAAACATATTTCCTTAGAATATTCTGAATTTCGTTGAATTCTGTAGTAAAGTTTTTCTGTAATTTCTGATTCTGTTAATTTGAGTACTCTATTTTTTCCTTAATTTACTTGAGATATAGGTCTGTCAATTTTCTTTATCTTCAGAAAGAGACAGCTCTTCCTTTGGTTAATTCTATGTATTGTGTTCTTTGTTTCTGTTTCACTCATTTCTATTACAAAGTTACTATTTCTTTTTATTATATTATTAATTAATTCATGTACTATCACAGCATCTGCTCACACCTCTCCTCTCAGACCCTTCCAACCCAATGTGCCCCTCCTCCTTTCTTTCCAAAAAAAGAAGTCCCCCATGGATATCAACCAGCCTTGGCATATAAAGTTGCAATAAGAATAAGCACAACTTCTGTTATTGAGGCTACACAAGGCAGTCAAATTAGGCGACAAAAGTGTCAGAGAAAGCTTTGGTCTTGCTCTTAGGTGTCCCCATAAAGACAAAGCTGCACAAGTGTTATATATGTGCAGAAATCTCATATCTGTCCCTTGCATGCTTTACTGTTGGCAGTTCATTCTCTGTGAGCTTGTGCCAGGAGCCTTTCTGTGGGGCAATCCCGAGCATGGAAAGGAGAGGTTTTTGCCTACAGGGTGCTCCAGAGAGCTGATGAGGTGTCAACGATGAGAGGGAGTTAGTCAGCTGATGTGGTCAGTGGAATCTAGCAGCTGACTTATAACATTAAGACCTTTCTTTGGCTCTGACTTATTGTTGACAAAGCTCTTCTTGTTTGTACAAGTTTCACAGTACAAACACAGATTAATGATTATACAAGTGGTACAAAATGGGTGTTTGATTTTTTTTCATTATCCAGGGATAAAAGTTCAGTTACAATTTAAAAAGTACACACAAAACATATTTGATTATCATTATTAGCCCTATAACTCTACTTTAAAGAATCTAAAGAATGTCTCCTTCACAGAAAACACATTTAATATGTGAAAGCCTGCTTTTAGGCTGGTATTGTTTGCACTATGAGTGTAGTCCAGAGAAACAAAAAACACTTTAACTGGTCTTTTTTTGCATAGCAAATACAAAGAAATATCTCCTTTTACTATATGTATCATTTTCTATGCTACAAACTAGAAAAAGTTTATTTAAGTCAGTCTTATTTACTAAGTTTTATTTCGTCAGGAGTGTATCCTCTGTGACCTTCTATCTTTAAACTACATTTTCAGGGAGCTCTAAGGCTATAATAAAATATCTTAAACCTATACATGAATCTCCAGGCCTCACAGGGTATGCATATTACATTTGTTTACCCTGCACCAATATAATATTTAGGGGCACATACCCCAAGAAAACTCCTGAAATAATGGTCTCATTCTCTATCTGCTTAACTCTGCTTAACAATTTCCAGGGCATAAAAAAGATTTTCAAACAGTGGATAGATAAAGTTAAGTTTAGTATTTTCATAAGGCTCAGGTCTCATTAGGGCTGGCTGCATCGTCTTCCTCTATGACCTAGTAAAGTTGCTCCCTGTTAAGGGAAGGTGATCAAAGAGCCAGCCACTGAGTTAAATTCAGAGGCAGTCCCTGTTCTCCTTACAATGCAGCCAGCTCTGATGAGACCTGATAGGCTAGGGTTAGAGGGAAGGGAAGGAAGACCTCCCTATCAGCAGACTTGGAGAGGGGTATGGGAGGATATGAGTGTGGGAAGATGTGGAGGGCATGAGCAAGGGTGCTACAGTTAAGATACAAAGTGAATAAACTATAAATAATTAAAAATACCTAATTAAAAAAAGACTCAGACATAATTTTTATGTAGAAAAAAAAAGAACAGAAATTGAATCAAAGTGCAGAAAGTCCCCAGTAATGCAGCAAACAATTAAAAAAAAACAGAAGTTAGAGATAGAACAATTGTAACAATCTCAGCTTTGCTGGAATAGCACCAAGCAACTATACTGGCAAATGACTCTCAACAATTTCAGTGAATATGGCTCTGTCATTCTCCCTTTGTGATAAAACATTTTGGTAGATTTATGGTATTTATGACATGCAGGTCATTTTTCAGTCTTCAGAATATTACTGAAGAACAAGAGTGAAAATTAGAACAATTCCCAGGATTATTCTGGAATTAATAATGAAAGACAAAGAGTCCTGTCCTGAGTCAAAGGATGTCAAAGACTATAGAAATTTATTTGAAACTTCCACAGCTGAGATAGGTAATTATTGGTCTGAGATTAGAGCTGGAGTTTGTTGATGCAAGGGCTGTATATTTACCACCAAATCAGAACTGTTTCATAGGTCATGGAGGTGAGACCTAACTTATTCCCATGTTACCTTAGAAAAAATTATAGGAGTGGGATAACAAATATCCACTGAAACAGTGAGTAACAAGAAAAATGAGAAGAATCCATGATGGTGGAAACAATGAAGTATATTTATACATTGATGTCACCAAAATACAATGTACACATACTTAGAAACTCAACGTGTAAAAAAAATTTTTTTGAAGGCTCACTTGACAGTATTACTTTATCTGAATACAAGTAAAATAGATTTTACTGTCCTTGAGAAACAGTGATAAGCTGCTGAGAAGAAAGCTTATTTTTGATTAAACAAGATAAACAGTAAAAATGTGAATTATAAAGATTTCATGTACTTGGCAGTAACAGGAAGCAAAATATACCAGAATACACACATCACTGGAAAACACTTTAAATGTGCAACAAATAGATATTTATATAAGGTGAAATGTTGATCAAATTTCTCCATACAGATCAGCAGGAGTGCATCACTTGCCCAAGTCATGAGTACCCAAACCCTGAGAGAAACAACTGTCTGCCCAAGGCAGTGACCTTCCTTTCATTTGAGGATCCTCTGGGCATGGTGCTGGCATGCACAGCTATGTGCTTCTCTATCAGCACAATTGCAGTTTTGGGAGTCTTTCTCCAACACCGAGAATCAGCCATTGTTAAGGCCAATAACAGGACTCTCAGCTACACCCTGCTCATCTCCATCCTCCTCTGCTTCCTCTGTTCCTTTCTCTTCATTGGACGCCAAAACACAACCTCCTGCATACTGCAACAAAAAACATTTGCACTTGTGTTCACCTTGGCTATTTCCACCATTTTGGCAAAAACTATAACTGTAATTCTGGCCTTTAGGGTCATGAAACCAGGAAGAACAATGAGAAGGTTGTTCGTCTCAGGCATCTATAATTCTGTCATCCCTATCTGTGTCCTGATCCAACTTATTCTCTCTGCAGTCTGGCTGGGAACCTCACCTCCTTATATTGACACAGATGAACACTCTGAACATGCTCATGTCATCATTTTATGCAACAAGGGCTCAGTCACTGCCTTCTACTGTGTGCTGGCTTACTTAGGGACCCTGGCCTTAGGCAGCTTCACTGTGGCTTTCCTGGTAAGGAACCTGCCTGACACATTCAATGAGGCCAAGTTCCTGACATTCAGCATGCTGGTCTTCCTCAGTGTCTGGGTCATCTTCATCCCTGTTTACCAGAGCACCAAGGGCAAAGCTGTCATGGCTGTGGAGGTCTTCTCCATATTGGCCTCTAGTGCAGGGTTGCTGGGGTGCATCTTCTTCCCTAAGTGCTACATTATTCTCTTAAGACCTGATAAAAACTCTTTGAGATGTATTAAAAACAAAAAATACCAAATAAAAACTGATCATTTTGATGTATTAGTTTTCTTTTTTCTAATAAAACCCATTAGTATACTAAAATTAAGTTATTTACCCACTTTTAAGTAACTTTTTCTTAAATGTATATTTAAACAAACAAAAGAGCTCCACACTTTGTCAAACAATCACAGACATTCTATTTTAGAATAAAAGCTGCTGCTGAAAACACATTTTAGTAAGTTATGCATGTTATTTATTAATTTTTGGACAATATACATATTCAAAATGTAATTACATGAAAGTAATTGAGATAAATAGTACATGAACAAATACTTGTTTTCTTTGTTATTTTAGGGAGTTTTTAGCCCTGTTATATACAGGGCTTTGGGTGATATCTGAGATTCTTCTATAGTCCAAGCATGAGAATCAGTTTCTGGAAAGGGGTTGGTGGTGTGTTTTTTAAACAGTTGAGCCATTCCAGAAATCAGAGTATAGAATTTTCTAAAGAGAAATTATAAATCTGCTGCCTGTCTCTGCTCTCTTTTCCTTGTCATATGTAAAAATGACTCAACATCCCACTCTATAAACACTTGCTCAGTCACCTTCATTACTATTCTGTTCACAATATGTAGGAAATGTAAACTCATAAATATGTTTAACATGATAAATATCTATATATAAATAGATGTAAGTAAAAAAATACATAATTTAGGTAATCCATATCCAGAAGACAAATATCTTTCATTCTCTACTCTGGGGCATCTAGCTCCAAATGTTGGTTTGTGAGTATTCATCATGGAATAACTGTAGAAACAAGAACGCATGGTGGGTAAGCAATACAATGGCAGGTACAATTGATCCGATTGGGATAAACCAGGGGAGGTACTCTAATTATGAAGGAGGATAAATATAAAAGAAGGAAATGGGTGAAATAACAGTAAATTTTTGAAAGAGTTTTAAGCAATCATACTGTGAATTATCCACATAAAATCCCTATAATACATGAAAGTCCATTCATGAATATAAACATGTTGCAATCTTGATATTTTTAATAATGTACACAGATAAGTATAGTTCACCACTGACCAAATTTTATGCTACTGCTATATCTAACCTGAAAACTACAGTCCATTTCCAGCCTGAAAGGATGCTTTTTGTTCAGTCTGAAATACCTGAAAATAACAGGGTACAGGAGGAACTAGAAAAATGAAGAGGTGCCATGCTAACTCCTTAAAGTTGAATTTCCACCAAGTGTAAGTTTCTTGGAGTATAACTTTATAGTCGTTCTCAAGTGCTTGCTTGTCAACAATACATAAGACATTGAAGACATGGCATGCATGATTGTGGGTGTTCCCGTTCCCCTTAACATTCACCACAGTAAACCTAAAGAGGTAAGTACACTCCAACCCAGCCATACACCCTTCACTCTCCAATGGTAACCTTCCTACAATATTTGCTGGTGCGCTTGTGGCACAAATTTCATGGAAGTGACCAAATAATATCTGGTTGAGTTTCAGGAGGCCCACTCCATGAAAAGGAACCTTGATCCAACATGGCTTGGGTGGCCAGGAGCCTGAGTCTACACAGGCTAGGGACATCAAAGAAACATAAATGCTACAGTTGTGCTAAAGGAGCACAGCCGTATTCACAGATCAGTGCCTTGCTCAGCCATCATAGATAACTTCCTGCAGCAGATGGGAACAAATACAGAGACCCACTTCCAGTTGATTCACAGACAGTGAGAGGCCTTGGGCCATACCACCCTAAATGAGATGTTTCCACCAAATCCCTCCCCTAAGGGCTCAACTGTGTGCTGAGTGTAAGAGCCAGAGGGGATGAAGGGCAGGAGGGTAACAAGGCCTTGTAAACAAAGCAGGTCCAACAGACATATGAAATGCACCCTGACCCATAAGCTAGCTTTTTTATCATTTAACCCTATCGGGGTTGCCTCCCCAGGCCAGGGGGAAGAGGATGAGCTCTGTCTTGATGCTACTTGATATACTGGCGTGGGTCGGTGGGCACAGGGGAGGGGGTTATCCTGTTCTCTGAGGATCCAGGTAAGGGGTAATAGGGAAAACAGGGAGGGTAGGACTGGAAGGAGAGGAGGGACGGGTCTACGGCAAGGAAGTAAAATGAATACATAACAATTAAAAATAAAAATAAGAAATAAGGGGGCTGAAGAGATGGTACAGAAGTTAAGAGCACCGGCTGCTCTTGCAAAAGTCCTGAGTTCGATTCCCAGCACCCAGATGGGGGCTCGTAACTATCTGTAGTAAGATCTGGCGCCCTCTTCTGGCATGCAGGCAGAATACTCCACAAATAATAAATCTTTCAAAAAGAAAAAAAAACAAGAACTACACCATGGGTCATCAATAAAGTTTCTCTCCCTCCAGAAAGAACATTTAATATCTCTTTAAATAATAGTAATAGTAATAATAATAATAATAATAATAATAATAATAATAACAACAATACATATAAAACTTAAGTTTCTCCAAGGGAGGCTTATTGGGGCAACAAACCAGACTAACAGGTTGGCCCCTGAAGGACACTTTTGTGGGTTGCCAAGGCTTTTTATTATATATATACAGCTCCTTTTTGTACATTATGGCTTCCGGTTTCATGCTTTTACGGTATTTCCGTGTGAGTGAACATCTTTGCACCCACATGTATCCCTCATGTTTTTTCTTCACTCTTTTTATTGATAACAATAAACACGTCTATTTTTTCATTGATTTCTGGAAATTTGGAGCCTGACAATTTATTCTCTATGAAATATGAAAGTGTGTGCCCGTGACATAAACTCACTTCCCCAAACAAGTGATCTGCACCGCCTTTTAGGGTCCTCTGGTCATGGCTTTGGCACACGTCTGTGCTTCTTTGTTATCACTGTTGTTATTTCAGGTCATTTACTGAAGTACTAAGCCTTGCCCCATTGTAGAGAAAAATTCTTGAATTCTAAGCCATATCTTAATGATCTGCTGCTGCTGCTTCCTTTGCTATTTATTCTTCACTGTCCACCACAGCACAGTCATCTGCATCACCCAGCATGCAACTCTGATGCTCTCTTCATGATTCATTTGGGGTGTGTGTGTGTGAAATAAGAGAGACAGAGATAGAGAGACAATGTTGCTATGTGTGTGTGTGTGAATATTACTCTAATGCAGGAACACTGAGGTGGATGCTGGTATTAGTCACTTGTCTGTTCTCTTCATTTGCTTTGGGATTCGACTTTTGCTCTGTGGAGTTTGGTCGGAAAGTCTCCTCCATGTTGAAAGAATTGCTCACCCTGAACCTGAGCTCCCACCTCATCATGTGAATGAGAATTCTCACAAAGGAGCTGTGTCTACAGAGTCTGACTGACAGATCAGAACTGGAGTGACATGGAGACTTTAGTGTGTCCAGAGCCTAATAACAATTTGTCTTGGGCCATCTTTAGCATTCCTTGTCAGCCTCTTTGTTGGCCCTACTGTTCTAGGACTGGTGAATACCTGTAGGAGCATGCTAACTGTAACACAAGTATCTACCAGACCCAATGTTAAGAATTTCACCTGATGGCGTAGGACCCCAAAGCTGAGTTTTCTCTGCTTTGCTCTAACCTGCTTTTCTAAGGTCTAACTGAAGAGCATTTATGGCTGTTCTGATAGTATAAATAGGACTGCCTCCACATCGGAAGCTGGAATTTGGAATGACCCAAATCTATGTTCCTGGGCCATGGCAATTGTCATATTTAACAAGGACACAACTCCTGCTTTCTACTGTGTCCTGGGCTACCCAGCCATCCAATCACTGAGGAGTGTCCACTGTGACTTTTCTGGCTAGAGCTTTCCTAACTGATTTACAGAAGCCAGCCTACCAACACCAAGCATGCTGCTGTTCTGCAGTGTCTTGGCCACTTTCCTGACTGACCCGCATAGCACTGGGGGCAAGGTCACAGTAGCTTCAGAGCATCACGGGAACCCAGGAATTTCAGGGACTGCCTTCTAGACTTAGGGTCAATATCATGAGATGATTTCTACCAATATGCCCCAACACTGAGGATGATCATGGATGCCTTTTACAATTCAGGGATTGCAGAGGTTGCTCAGGGAATAAGAGCACTTGTTCTTGAAAAGGACCATGTCTGTTTCCCGGTACCTCTCCCCATCTGTAACTCCAGTTTTGGGGGATTCAGCTTGCTCTTCTGGCCTCCTCAGGCACCAAGCATTCACCTGTTAAACAGGCACACCTACCCATGCAAACAAAACACTCATACACATAAAAATAAACAAATAGATGGGATTAACACTTCTTAGGAGAGAAAAAAAAACCACAACCCTCCATTAGTAAATAAAGCTAGTTCATTGCATCCACAGTCCCAGCCATAAATTTACATAAGCCCAGTTTAAATGTGTCCAGTTTAAATTCTCCTCCTCAGCCAGTGCCGAGCCAGTCCCTGCTCACTGAAAAAGGAATCCTGGAGTCCCTGGCCCCTTTTCTGTAGTGAGTCCCAACTCGCCCAGTCAAAACAGGCCTAGTCTCGGGAAGGTAGACAGAGGTTATAAATCATTTTGAAGGATTATAACAAAAAGCCAAGTGTGGTGTCACATGCCTGTGACCCTTATTGGGGCAAGCAAAGGCAGGTGTGAGTTCCAGGTCATCTGGGTTTACAAAGCAATTCCGGGACATGCAAGGCCACACAGAGAAACCCTGTCTCCAAAAACAAGGGCTTTACACTCACTGCCAGCTCTTTACACTCACAACTCTGGACATGTTCTAAGTCACATAGTATGACTTCCACTAGGCTATAAGAAAGTCTTGTTAGGCATGGTGGTGCACACCTTAAATTCCAGCACTCAGAAAGCAGAGGCAGGTGGATCTCTGTGAGTTCGAGCCCATCCAGGTCTATAAAGAGAGTAGTGGACAACCACGGCAACACAGAGAAAGCCTGTCTCATAAAAACAAAATAATAATAATAATAATAATAATAATAGTAATTTAAAATTAAAACAAAAAATCAGAGCCAGGCCTGCTGGCACACTGCTGGGTTCCTTTCATAAGGAAGGCACGTAATAGAGTTTATAGGAAAAATAGCAGATGGAAGAAAAATTTGAAACATTTTATTTCTTTTTTTTTTGTCTTTTTATTTTTTTCTCTTTTTTAAAATTTTATTTTTCTTATTAGTTACATTTTGTTAAATTCTGTATCCCAGCTGTATCCCGCTCCCTCATTCCCTCCCCAGTTCCACCCTCCCTCCCTCATCTCTTCCCTGCCCCTTTCCAAGTTCACTGATAAGGGAGGACCTCCTTCCCTTTCATATGACTCCGTTTTGTCAGGTATTTTCAGGACTGGCTGCAAAGTCCTCCTCTGTAGCCTAACAGTACTGCTCCTTCCTTGTGGGGTGGGGAGACCAAAGAGCCAGTCATTGAGTTCCTGTTAGAAATAGTCCTTGTTCCCCTTACTATAGAAGACCAATTGATTACTGAGCTATCACAGGTCACATACAAGCAGAGGTTCTAGGTTTTATCCACTCATGGTCTTTGGTTGAGTGTCCATCTCAGAAAAGACCCTGTGCCCAGATACGTTTGGTCCTTGTGGAGCTCCTATCCTTTCCACATCAAACTCCCCTTCTTTCATATGACTCCCTGCACTCTGCCGAAGGTTTGGTTATGAGTCTTAGTATCTACTTTGGGACACTGCTAGGTAGAGTCTTTCAGATGCCTTTTGCTGTAGATTCCTGTCATTCAATGCACATCCCATTTCTCTTTCTAAGTGAGGATTGATCATCTTCTCCCTTGTCCACTTTCTTGATTATCTTCTTTAGGTGTGTAGATTTTATTATGTTTATCATATCTTGCAGGAACATCTTGTTATCTGTTAAATCCAATTTTTATGACCATAGAGGCTTGCAGCCTATTTTTTTTATCCTAGAAGCTGCTGTTGCCCCTTTAAGAGCTGCCTGCTTACACAGAAGCTTTAAACATTTCTCAAAACCTGTTTTAGTCTATTTCAGCAGTAGCATCAATCTTAACGTTGGGTACTATAGGGGCTGGCATCCCATATATAATCTCAAAGGGAATTAAACCTAGCTGGTAAGAGTAATTCCTAACCCTATAAAGGGAAATGGAGAGGAGCATCACTTAGTCAGTGCCAGGCTCCAAGGTCAATTTTGTTAAGGTCTCTTTTAATCTTCTGTTCATCCTTTCTACCTGTCCTGAACTTTGGGGCCTATATGCATAATACAATCTCAAATCTGCCCCAATAAACTTAGCTACATTCTAACTTACCTTGGACACAAATGCTGGCCTACTCTTTCCTGTTTCTGTACATCTTGGCCAAATTAGTGGGCTGTGTTGTGATCACCTTGAGACCTGCCAACAGAGCCTGATAGTAGACTAGAAGACGTTCCCTACCTGTAGTCATGTTGTAATCCCAATTGGGCCTCTTATAGGGAAAGTAATCATCAATATGGGATTTGTAGTTGGAACTCCTGTAGTGACTGGGACATTTTTGTGCACCTCTGACATAATACATCCCGCTCCTCTTGGTAAACAAGAAATGTAAAAGCTGCTGGCAATCGTCCCGGGTGGGCTGGTGGGTAAAAAGCAGAGAACTTGGCATTCTGAGTTCTCCAGTTAAACCTGTGATATGGCAAAAGGCCAATAATGATGAGACTGATTGCCATTAGTATCTGGAGGGTCCCATGGCCCATAAAGGAAGGACTGTAGAATCTGTCTCTGGTTCCCCAGAGGGAGAAGCTGCATGAAGGCTCTGGGTCCTTGGCGCTGGGCCAGATGGTGGTTCCAACCTGGATAAAGGAGCTAGAGTTGTTTGAGGAGTGGGAGGAAGAGGGGGTGAAAAAATTATTTCCATGGGAGTCCCATGCTGTAAAACAGATTAAGGGGGTCTATGGAGCCAGGGCAGTGGACTCTGGTTTTGGAAAGCCTGTGGAAGGAGGACTGTTAGTGGGTGTCATAAAAGGCTTAATCTATGGAAGCAGATGAATAACTACATCCTTCCAAACTACAATATGGGGCACTTGGTCTGGGTGCCTGCATGCTTTCTGAAAGACTCTATTTCCCATCTTAAGGCCAGTGGGAATGTGGAAAGTTCCTTCTGGCAACCAGCTCACATTGAATGTGAGCCATTCTGAGCTGCAAAAAAATCATTTTTTTTTTCTTTTCTCACATCAACTGAAAGACAGTGAGCTCTAGTTTTAACCTCTCCAAAATGAGTCAGAACCAAGTCAAGAGGTTTGGAGGTATTCCGTCCCATATCATCAGTCAGTCTATTCGTCAAGAGAATTCAGGAGAATGCAAATAAGTAAAGAGAACAATTTCAACAAACAATAAATCACTCATACACAAAAAAAAAGAACCGGCCGTCTCAGACAAAAATGAAACCAAACCAACTTACAGCCTATACCTGGGCTAACATCACAGGACAAAACTAAAATCATAGAAACGAAAACAGCTGCAGTTTTAAACAAAAGTAAAAGCAAGTACTCTCAAGTAGACGCAAAACCACAAACAATTAATCACAAAAATTAAACAGTTACCTCCAGGCAAAACACCAAGAGAAAACAACCAAACAATCACACACAGAAACCAAGTAACACTGAAAACCTGGACTTCTCTGCCACAGAAGTTCCAGAAAACCGATCCTCACTCCAGTTCCCCTATCCCAGGAGTTCCAAGGAGGTAAAAACGGATTCTCACTCCAGTCCCCCTATCCCAGAGGTCCCAAGGAGGCAGAAACTCCAGGGCAACAAAACATCTTTTGAAGCCCCCATAGCCTAGGCCCGGACACCTCTGTCATACCTAATCTGGCTGCTCCCATAAGCACCTCGAGGCTTTTCAGGATAAGAAACAAAGAATAAAGGCAAACAAACATTTAAAGCGGATGGACAACATGGAACACATTTACCCATGGGATTAAGCTCTCCGGGCCAGGAGTCCTAGAGTTCTTGAGGTATCCTGGATGGATGAGCCCCCAAATGTTATGCCAGGTTCACAGGACCCTCAGAGACGACCAGGAAATGACTCAATGCAATTGCAAGAGAGCTTTCTTATGAGAGCGATTGAACTCGGAACCCAAGTCTCACTAGCGCAGCAGTAGAGAAGTGGGAGCCCGAGCTCTGAGTGAACAGAATTTTTAAAGGGAAAGTCTGGGAGCCAGGGGTTTCCATGGCAGCAAGCAGGGGGGCACAAGCCTTGGTGTTACAGAATTGGGTGAAGTTTAGCAGGGAAGGGTGACCTTTTCTGAGGCTAAGGCATATAATCACAATGGCTATTTTTCTAAACCATATCTGAAACATTGGGGAGAATTTTCCCACTCGATTCTCAACCGATTCCCATTGATTATTGCCAGGGAGTTTGTCTCTATTTTCTATGAAGCATTTATTCTGTTATATTTCCTGGAGGCTGTTGCTAAGACAGTTAACTTTGTTTTCTACCAGGTGTATATTCTGTGATATTTCCTGGTGCCTGAATTCAGTTCCCAGTCAAGATCTTTATTTCAAAATGGAGTTATATTCAGGCTATCTTAAGCTCTTCAGTTACTGTTTGGCTTTGACTGAAGTTTGGCTGAAGGACTTCCCAACTATGAGGTAGAGATGAATGCACTGGACACTGAGTTTGTAACATAAATTACCTGTATCTTGGAAAATGAACAGGTGCCCTGGGAGAGTGGAAGATTGAATTTTAAAACATTTCCAAGATGAGGGTGTTTCAAGATATTTGATACCAGTGTGATCCCTTAGATTGTGAACTGTAAAAACCTGTGCTTTGTTTGGTATGGTTGAAACCTAACACAAACCTTAATTCCAAGGACTGACTGTCTATTCTAAACAGGTGATTATGATATGATTCTGTCAGCCCTGGAACATACCTTTAATTCAAAAGCTCTCTGTGCACAGGATTAAATAATGTTACCCCTAGGTTAAGAGGCAAAGCAATAAACCAGCTGACAGAGATTAAAGAGTAAGTCGAACTTTCAGCTGAAATGTATTTAAGACAGAGTGTAAAAGTGGAAGGAGTTTTAGCTTGGTAGCTTTTGGGCTTTTTGAGCTTTGAGCTAGAAAGCCTTCGGCCTTAGGTTCCTTTGGCCTATCCCCTCTGAGCTGTCATCTGAACTGGTGAGCTTTTGGGGCTTTTTCGTCCTGGAGGTGAGGTAAGTAGGAAGGTCAGATGGATGCTTTCTCTGCCTCTCTGCGCTATCAGGTTTTAAAATTGAATACTTGGGATTTTCATTCTTTTATAACAACACTAAGGTTCTGTGTGCCCATAGGGGTTGGGGCAAAGCTAGAATGCCTCTGCTATCTGCATTATTTGATCATTGATCCATTGGTAGAGGAGCTACTACTGTCCTGAGACTCAGCTCTATTGTTAAAAGCTAATGAGGGACTCTGGGCAGGCGTAGCAGTCAGGAGAAACAGTGGGAGGTAGTTTATGGTTTTGTTCTGGTATTTTCCTCTGATGTAGCTCTAAAGAGCTGTGAGTGAGACCAGAGGCCATGTCATGCTGAGTGTGGGGCCATTGTCCCCAGGCCAGGAAGAGCAGGCTGCTGAGGTATCACAGCCTGATATGTTTTGAACGAGATGGACTGTAGTTCAGACTGTGGTTCAGGCTGTGGTTCTGTTGGTCTCCATGTGGTGATCTCAGCAGAGACCCTTGGCCTCCAACCCTTCCTGTGTGTTGATTGTCCAGAGAAGTGAGGATTTTGCGGCCTGGGCAGTAGAAAGTTGTGGTGCTTATAATATCACTATCTAGTGTGCACACACAGGTATTGGCTTTGCAGTGGACAGATAGGAAAACTGAAGGTCTCATTTCTAGAAATGGTGAATGTTGTATTCCACATACTGCTTTGTGTAACAGATTTTACAAATCATTTTGAAACTAGAAGAAAAGAGGTGGTGGTGGTCATCTTTCAGTAATACTTGATTACGTTTTTTAAACCTTTGAACTGTCACCAGTCATAATGGCGTGGTTTAGGGAAATTCAATTCCAGGGTACAAAAGGAATTTCTGAGATGCAGAATTTTGTCAGGTGTGCCTGGTTTTAAATAAGTGGATAGGGCAGATTCCATATCTTGTTACATAATTCATGCAGCAGGAAACAGATACTAAATTATTCTCCAACATTTTTGTGTGTGTGAGTGTCAGAAAGGGCTGGGCTGTGCCTGAACCCACAAGGGTACATGAGGGACTGCAAGCCATAGCCTATCTTTATGATCACCTTCATTATCCAAAAGACTTCCAGAGCAGAAGGACTCTCTGTAAAGGAGATTAGTAGTAGCTGGAGGGTCAGAAATATAACAGTTTAGGTGTCACTTTGTGTTTGTCTTATAACAGTTGGGAAATCTGTGTTTATTAAATTTGTATTAATTAGAAAATCAAAGGTATCTCTGGTCCAGTGCACATTCTTCATGTTAGAGTTTCCTTATGTGTTTTCATGTAAACTTGACTATATTTTAGGATTATGTTTTTGGCTTTTTCTCCCACCCTCTCATTCTTTCACAAACACTGTACACATTCTTGATTATTGAAGTTTGTGGTAAGTACAGAAGTCACATCATGCCAGAAGATTATGAGATTCATGACAATAGAATTATCCCTTATTTTTCTGTTTTCCTCTGTTTCTTACCAGGTGGCTTTTCTTATATGAGATAGAGATTTTAGATTGTTGTTTAGCAATCACATAAAGACAATTTGCACTTATGTCTGTAGAAGGCAGAAGAGACAACATGAAGGTGAGTGATACCAGTTGGCCAGTTTACTCCTTATCTTTTGACATTTTCTTTTGGTGATCTGTCATTTTCTTCAGAAGTTTCATGTGTCCAGTGGTCTTCATATTCTTTAGTTGGATGATTTTATTCTCCTGAAAAGATTAAATCAAAACCCTGCCCCATCCCTAATTTGGGGGTGAGGGTTGTACCTTTTTAGCCATGTTATATCTTTTATAGGGCAAAATGGTTTTTTTGGAAATAGAAAAAGTACAGTATCTCAATTAAAGTTAAAAAAATCTTTGAAAGTTTACAAATATACCTTAAAGTGTATTTATTTCTAGATAATAAAGGGCATTCACTTTGATTTTCAGCCTGCCTTTTACAAGCAGCTCTTAAATAAAATCACTGTAAATCCTATGTGCCTGCCTCTACCTCCCAGGTGGTATGTAAAAGGCATGTGCCTCCCAAATGCTGGAATTAAGGCTATGAACCACCAACACCCTGTCATTGTAACTCCTAAATTTAGAAAACAACTAATTAATAAAGAACTGCCTGTCTCTGCTGGGATTAAAGGCACTGTCTATCATCACACTGCTCAAGTATGTTATATTCACTCCAAGTTATTCCAACTCAAAAAAGTTTATACCTTTGAATTTACTTAAAACATTTTAAACCTCTTAACTGTTTTTAATATGAAACAACAAAAGTATTCTTTTTTATTTAAGAAAAAAAAACTTTAGCTTTTATTAAGTTAGTTTGGACTGAATGACCACAGTGTCTCATGAACAGTTACCTTTTCTTATTCAGGACATCCCTACTATTCAAATCTAATCATGATCAATTTTGATAGGATCCACCTTTCTTTTTCTGTGGAAAAATTCTCTTTTACCAGTGAAGTCACAGTTCAGTAGTTTCTCACTGTCTACTCCTTTTAGTTATGTTTACTTCTTTTTGTTCTAGAGTACTAAGGTGTGCTGTTAAGTTGCTACTAAGAGATCTTTCTGATTATTTTTTCTGAATGTACTTAGTGCTATGAACTCTCTTCTGCCCAACACTTCCATTGTGTACTCTGAGTTTTGATATGTTGTGCATTCATTTCATTGACGTCTAGAAAGTCTTTAATTTCTTTATTTATTTCAGTTTTGATCCATTTTTTATTCAGTAGAGAGTTGTTCAATTTCTATGAGTTTGTAAGCTTTCTATTGTTTTTGTTATTGGTGATGTGCTGCTTTATACCTTAGTGGTCTGATAGGATGCAGGAAGTTATTGCAAGTTTCTTATATCTTTTGAGACTTCCACAGTTCAAGTATATCATCAATTTTGGAGAACAATATATGAGTTGCTGAGAAAAGGGAACAATCTTTTGTGCTTGGGTGGATGTTCTGTAAACATCATTTGGGTATATTTAGTTTTTTGATGTTAGTTATCTGGAGCATTTCTCTTTTCAGTTTGGTCAGGAAGGCCTGTCCATTGGTGAGAGGGATATATTGAAGTCTTCCCCGATCAGTTTATGAGGGCCAGGATGTGATGCAAGCTGCAGAAGGGTTTCTTTTATAACTTGGGTGCTCTTATGTTTGGGTCATAGATGTTAAGTATTGAAATGTTATATTGCTGGATGTTTTATTTTAATATGTCATGTCCTTTGCCATCTTTTGATTAGTTGTTTTTGAAGTCTGTTTTGTTAGATATTAAATTTGCTAAACGACCTTGATACCCTAGTCCATTTATTTGGAATATCTTTTCCAACTGTTTACCTTGAGATGATGTCTATCTTGATGTGAAGCTGTGTTTGATGTATTTAGAAGAAGGGTGGATTCTGTTTTATCATTCATTTTGTGAGCCTGTGCCTTTTTATTGGTGAATTTGGGTGAATTGTATTAAGATATATCAACAAACAGTGATTGTAAATCCTGGTATTTTGGTGGTGGTGGTGGTTGTTTCAGCACCCTGTGTTGGGCTATATTTATAGATACATATGGTTGAAAGTTGACCTTATCATGAAACATTTTATTTTCTCTATTTTCTGATTGAAAGTTTCTGGGCATGGTTAGTAATTTGTCTTGTTTTCTGTAGGTTTTTCAGAAGAACACTGTCTAGGCCCTTCAACTTCCAGCATCTTTACTGAGAATACAGGATTAATTTCAAAGATCTGCCTTTATTTATTTCTTGGTTGTTATTTTTGTGTTTGTTTGTTTTGGTTTGTCTGTTTGATTGGTTGGTTAGTATGGTCTGTTTGTTTTTTGTTTTTTTTTTTCTGTTGCAGGTTTTCATATTTGTTCCTTGTGCTGTATGTTTAGAGTTTTGGTTATTCTGGTAAGAGGACTTTCTTTTCTGGTCCAGTCTCTTTGGTGTTTTGTATGCTTCTTGTGCCTTGATAGGCATCTTCTTCTTTAGGTTAAGAAATTTTTCTTGTATGATTTTGCTGAAAATATCTTCTGGATGTTTGATCTCATCCTTCTTCTGCTAATCTGATCATTAGCATGTTTTGCCTTTTCATAATGTCCCAGAGTTCCTGGACGTTTTGTGGTAGAAAACTTTTAGATTTAACATTTTCTTTGACACATGTATCTATGTCATCTTTTTTTCTGTTCTTTTTGACTGTTGTTTTATTTTATTTTCAGACAGGTTTGCTTTTTATACCCTTTGCTGTCACTTTGTAGACAAGGCTGGCCTTGAACTCACAACAGTCCAGTGGTTTCTGCCTCCCTGAGTTCTGGTATTAAAGGGGTGTACAAACGCACCTGTCTTCCATTTCTTCTATTTGTTTTCAGTGCATATATTTCTCTCTTGATCTCTGTTTTGAATGTGAACCTTGACTCTGTAATTCCTTGTTCTAGTCTTTAAATATTTCATTTCCAGGATTCCCTAAGTTTCTGGGTTTTTTTGTTTTGTTTTGTTTTGTTTTTATTTGTTTGTTTGTTTAATAAATTTCTTTTGGTTTTTTGAGGCTGGACTTCTCTGTGTAGCATTGGCTCTCTTGGACTTGCTTTTTACACCAGGCCCACCTCAATTTCATAAAGATCTATCTACCTCTGCCTACTCAAGTGCTGGGATCAACAGTGTGCACCACTATGGCCAGCTTGTTTGTGTTTTCTTTATTGCTTCTACTTCCAGATTTCCAGAATGTGTTTCATTTTGTCAATTCTGTCATTCTCCATTTGGGAGAGGCCTGGAGATCAGCTTCTAGATGGAGAATGGTGGTTCCATTTCTCTCAAGGGCAGCTAGACAACTTTAGGGCAACACCCATGTTCACTAGAGTGGAGTGAAGAATGAATTTTCTATTGACTATTACAGGTAGCTATCTCGTTTAGAATGAAATCACCAGGGGTAGTGGAAATTCGGGTGTTCCAGAGCCTATGACCATACCAAAGTCTTACCATCCTCAGTTAAGCTGCCGTGCCTTGCTCTGAAGACTTTCACCTCAGAGGTGCAAGTGAAAGTCCATGCTTGGTTGACTTGCAACCAAGACATAGGCCTGGTGAGACCCAGATCCAGTGAGGCCTAGGCCCAGTGGGTCAGAGAGCAGGCCTAGAGCGGGATAAATGATGAATCTCAGGGGAAATGATGGAAGGCTGATGGTATCAGGTGGCATATAACCAACCAGAATGCATGCACAACTTGTTTATTTGAAGTCAGGGACTTATAAACCTTGTGCAGAGGGAAGGATTTTGAGGATAAATGTGTGATTAGCTGGGGTCTAGGGGTCAAGGATACTTGGCTTACATATAGTGCTACCATGCCTCATTTTCCATGCAGTAGCATGGTCCTATCACAAGAAGGAGAACACAGTACTCAATTATCCTATATGTGGGGAAAAAAAATCTCTGAGTACAGTTGAAAGTCACTGCTGAAGACTAAGATCCCTAGCAGGGTGATCCATTTCTAGGAATTCCAAGATGCTTGTTTGAGCAGTTTTTTTCACAAGAAAGGGTTTGCCTAATAATCTACCCTGAGGGCTATGTGAGGCTCTTTATATGACCCAGGGTCATAAAGATCAGGAGGCAGATTTTTAGGCCCTTCACTGAGAAAACAGAGTTCACCATCACAGACTGAATGTAAATAAGTAAATGCTATCCAGAGATGTCAGACTTCATCCTAATCCAGCAAAGCCTCATATCCTTCAAATGTTTGTTGTTTCATGGCTTTATTTAAGGAATTTATTGGTTTCCTCCAATTGTTTGATTATGTTTTGCCTGGATTTCTATATGGAATTTATTCATACCACACACCACAGCACATCCTGAATATGCAAACATAGTTGAAAGCACAAGAAAAAGATCTTGAAACAAACTACATGAAGATGATATTGGTCATTAAATCAAATTGGTGTAAAAGGAGGTGTTTAAGTACAAACACACTGTTTCTTAAAAATCTGCTTTCTTCTACTTGGCTTTTAAAAGTTTACATTTTCTCATACTGATGCAAACATATATCCAACCAATCAGTCATAGAAAATAATATGGTTCCCAAGTGATCATAATAGATGTCCTTTTCTTTATCATAAGAGTATGAGATAATTTTAGTAGTCAAATTTGTTTTTTCTAATGTTGAAATATTTGTATGCTTTAATGAATTTCTTCAGTTGGAATAGACCTCAACTCCATTTTTTTATTGTTGCCAAAGAAAATAACCAGATTGAACAAGTTGGGTGCTGGCCAATGATTTCTTTGATTTTGACTATAATGTTATTGTATTTACTTATAGGACTGTATTATATTTATAGGGCTAACTTTGTGTTTCCTTTTGACAGGGCTGCTATGTATATTGTGTGATTTGATTACTTATAATATAACTATGTTGTTTCTCTTGAAAGTCATAGACCTTCACATATTTTTGCCTTCTGAAAATTTATTATATAATGATATAATTCCTTTTGTTTTTGTTGATTTGGAGACTTGCTTTAGAGAAACAGTTTTACTTTTCTCTTCTTGATCTTAAAGGCTTGTCTCTCCCCATTTCTTTTTTGTTATTTTGTATTTTTTTTTCTTTTTTTCTTCCAGAGCTGAGGACCGAACCCAGGGCCTTGCACTTGCTAGGCAAGCGCTCTACCACTGAGCTAAATCCCCAACCCTCCCCATTTCTTGGTATATCTGTGTTTTCAAGTTGTTGCAATCATCAATGTCTCAGTTTTTGCTTCTTAAGTGACTGATAGAATTGACACATTGTTTTTGGGTGTTTAAAACTTTCTCCTATATTGTTATCTCTTTGTCCTCATTAGCTTCAGTTGTCAACATTTCAAAGCCTGCAGTCATCTGAGGGAGCCTCAATAAATTTCATGCCCTCATCAGAGAAGCTTGTTGCTATATCTGTGAGAGATTGTGTTGATAGATGATTGATGTGGGAAGGCTCTTCCACTGAGAGATGCAATATCCCTAAGCAAGTGGGCCTGGGCTGCATAAGAACCTGAGCATGAGACAGTGATGAAGCAAGAGACCAACCCAGGAAACATTTGCCCATGGCTTTTGTCTTAATTTTCTTCAAGCTTGACTTTGTATGCTAAACTCCCAAAATGATGGACTGTGATCTGACAGTACCATACTAAATGTGTAAACCCATTCATGGCCTGAGGTGCTTTTAGTTAGGGGATTTAGTCACAACAACAAAGTAGCAAATTAGAACAAAAAGTTATATGCAAAAAGTGATTTTACTGCTGGACAGAATCTTGGAATGTTCTCTTTTTAATGACTATGGAAAACATCAAGTTTTAAGATGACAAAAGCATTACAAAGCTGTACACAGAGCTTCACCAGCTGTTCTGGTAAAACCTAGAAGATCAGAGTATTGAGAGTAATGCAGACAGAGGAAGTCCATGTCATACGATTTCAGTGGACAATCGACTCTACCGAAAATTAAGCTAGAGGTCATTTGTGTGATATTTTAGCTGCAAATCATACTTATTCTGCCCATGCCTTGAAATTGGCAGAATTAAAAATTGATGGACAGGATCTTAGATGGAATATTGAATCTGTTGAATGGTTATTATTACAGAGACATCCAGGACCACAGTGAAAGAAAGAGACAAGTGGAGCAGAAATAAATGTAAAGTCTTTGGTTTGTAGAGAAAAACAGTACTAGGTAGTTTCAGATGGCAGTCACATGATGAAATAGAGGCAGAATTTTTCAAGGAGATTATCAAAGAAGAGGTCCTAGCTCTGGATTTGAAGCCTCAAATGATATTCATAGAGTAAATTCCTTCTTGCTAATTCTTCTGTTAATGGAAGTAGGACTCAAAGTGATTCCTTGGGCCAAGAATGAACTTCATATAAAGCCTGCTCCACATGGTCCAAGTGTGGCACAGTACATCCCCAATTTTGAATCCAAATTGACAGGCTCACCCATGTTGTGCTTTTCTGGAAACAAGAAAGATGCAAAATTTAACCTAAAAGATTCTTTGTGGTTTCTATTCAGCACTGTGCCAGCCATCTGTGTTTGGCAGAGTCAGATCACCAGTGAAGATACTGTAAAGGTTCATTGCATGATTCCATTAGGATGAAGCCTGAGTTGCATCTTGACACTACAAGATGTTGAGATACCTAAGTTATGAGAAACCTGTCATAGAGTGCTGCCTATAGGGATTGGAAGTAACCAATCTGAGGTATGTATGAGACGTTGCATAGATAGGACCCTCTAAGCCTTTTAAAACAGCAACAGGATTTGCTGTTTTCCTTTCTGGTTTTCTTTCCTTGGTATAGTCTTCCCTCGCTATGTATACATTCCTCTCTACTGGAATGGGAAGGGGTATTCTGTGCATCTATGTTAGAATGATGTCACTTGCTTCTGATGTGGCAGTCAAGCGATTTTCTTATGTCAGAAGAGACTTTGGACATTTAAACAGTGTATGAGTTATTGCCAAATTTTAGCATCACTGAGGTTAGACTACATTTTCATTATGGGATGGCCATAAGCCAATAGTGAATTTGGTCAGAAATAATTTGATTGAATCAAAAAAGCTCCCAGAGAATATGATGTTTCTGGTTTTGACATTGAATGAAAAAGTTTCTGTGTATCCCCGACTGTCCTGAAAGTCAGTATGTACACCAGGCAGGTTTTGCACTTACAGGTCTAACTCCAGTTGAGTGTTGCAATAAAATTTAGGCCAACATGCTTGGCATCAACATCATCATTAGCTGCTGAGTCTGGAATGTAGGGTTTTGGATTTTTATTTAGTTTAGTTTTGTTTTGTCTATGTAAGCATAGGTTTTTGTGGCGATCTTCATCCACATCTTACATTTGAAATTTGGCTGAGAGTTTTTAATTTTTTAGGGGGTATGTATTCATGACATTAACACTGTCTGAGCTTTCTGAGTCATTGAATTGCAGGGGTATTGTGTTTGTTTTTTTTAATTTATTCATTCATTTTATTCACATTTAATTTATTTTTTATTTAAATTTGTTTTTTATAAGTTATTCTCTGACATGAACTTGGCTCTTTAATCACTCTTCTTGGGGGGGTGCAGTCTTGCAAGGCCACAGAGAATGATGATGCAGCCATCCTTGATGAGACCTGATAAGCTAGGGTCAGACAGAAGGGAGGGAGTTCCTTCCCTATCAGATTAGGGAAAGGGCATAGAAGAAAAGAAATAGGGTGGGGTTGGTGGGACTGGAAATAGATGATGGATGGGGCTACAGTGGGTATACAAAGTGAATAAATTGTAATAAATAAAATTTAAAAATAATTTAACATCTCAATTGTAGCCTCCTCCCTTGTCTCTTCCTCGTCTCATCATTCCTCTTCCCCCCTTCTCCCATTTTCTCAGATAGAGGGAGCACTCCTCTCCTACCAGCTGACCCCAACTTATCAAATCTCACTAGGACTGTCTACACCCTCTTCCTTTGTGGTGTTCCAATGCCTCCTCCACCATGGGGAAGTGATCAAAGAGCAGGCAACAGAGTCCATGTCAGAGCCAGTCCCTGCTCCCCTTACTATGGATCCCACATGGAGACTGAGCTGCCTATCAGCTACATCTGAGCAGGGGTATAGGTCCTCTTCATTTATTGTCTTTGGTGGGTGCATCAGTCTCTGCATGTCCCCACAGTCCCAGATTTGTTGGCCTTGTTGGTCTTCTTATAGAGCTACTGTCAGCTCTGAGTCTTTCTATCCCCTCACTCTTTCCTATGACTCCCTGTGCTCTGCCCAAAGTTTGGTTCTGAGTCTTAGCATCTGCTTCGATCCCCTACTGGGTTGAGTCTTTCAGAGGACATGTATGTTAGGCTCTCATCCTGTTCCCTCTCTTCAGTCACATCTGGTATCAATTCTATTTGCCCTTTTAAATGAGAATTGAGCATCCTTCATAGGGTCCTCCTTTTTATTTAGCTTCTTTAGGTCTGTAGATTATAGTATGTTTGTCCTGTATTATGGCTATTATCCACTTATAAATGAGTATATGCCATGCATGTCTTTCTGGTTCTGGGATACATCACTCAGAATAATCTTTTCTAGTTCCATCCATTTCCCTGAAAATTTCATGATTTCCCTGCTTTAAATATGTGAGTAGCATTCCACTGTGTAAATGTACCACAATTTCTGTAACCGTTGTTCCATTGAGAGACATGTAGGTTGTTTCCAGATCATGGCTATTATGAATATAGATGCTGTGAACATAATTGAGCAAATGTATTTATTGAATGGTGGAGCATCTTTTGGAAATATGCCCAGGAATAATATATCTGAGACTTGAAGTAGCACTATTTCCAATCATCTGAGAAAGCATCAGAATGATTTCAAATATGGTAGTATATGTTTGCACTCTCACCAGCAATGGAGGAGTGTTTCCCTTTCTCCACATCCTCACTAGCATGTGCTGTCTCTTCAGGTTTTGATCTTAGCCATTCTGATGGAGTATCAAAGTAATTTTTATTTGCATTTCCATGATGACTATTGATATTGAGTATTTAGTTAAATGATTTTCCACCATTTGCTATACCTCTGTGGAGAATTCTCTGCTTAGTTCTGTACCCCAGTTTTAAAGTGGATTATTTAGTTTGTTGGAGTTTAATTTCTTGAGCTCTTTATATATTTTGTTTATTAGCCCTCTCTGCTGTATGTAGGGTTGGTGAAGATCTTTTCTTAGGTGTAGGCTGTTGATTTGTTCTATTGACAGAGTTCTTTGATTCATAGAAGGTTTTAGTTTAATGAGATTCTATTTATTAATTGTTGATCTTAGACCCAGTGCTCTTGGTGTTTTTTTCAAGAAGTTATCTTCTACGACAATGTGATCAAGGCTTTTCTCCACTTTTCTTCTAACTGATTTAGTGTGTCTGGTTTTATGTTGGAAATCTTTGATCAACATGGACTTTAGTTTAGTGTAGGATGATCAATAAGGATTTATTTTCTTTTTTCCACATGTAGCCTTCCAGTTAGACCAGCGTCATTTGTTGAAGATGTTGCCATTTTTTCATTGCATGGTTTTGGCTTCTTTGTAAAAAAAATCAAGTGTCCCTAAGTTTGTGGGTTTATTTATGAGCCTTTGCTTCAATTCCATTGATTCACCAGTCTGTTTCTGTAATAGTACCATGCTGTTTTTATTACTTTTGCATTATAGTATAGTTTGAGATAAGGGATGGAGAAACATCCTGAAGATTTGTTTTTGTACAGGATTGTTTCAGCTATTCTTGTGTTTGTTTGTTTGTTTTGTTTTGTTTTCACATGAAGCTGAGAATTTTCTTTCAAGGTCTGTAAGGAATTGTCTTGATATTTTGAGGGGAAATCATTGAATCTGTATCTGTAGATTTTTTTTTTGGTAATATGGCAATTTTTACTATGTTGATCCTACTAATCCATGAGCATGAGAGATCTTTCTATCTTTTGTTATTGTCTTCAATTTCTTTTTTCAGAGGCTTGAAGGTTTTTTTTTTCATATATGTTTTTCACTTGCTTGGTTAGGGTAACACCAAGATACTTTATGGGTTTTTTTTTTTCTGGCTACTGTGAGGGGTGTTGTTTCCTTAAATCTTTCTCAGGCAGTTTGTCTTTTGTATACAGGAATGCTACTGATTTTTGTTAACTTTGTATCCAGCCACTTTGCTGAAGTGTGTGTCAATTGTAGGCATTCCCTGGTAGAACTTTTGGGGACACTTATTTATACTGTCATTTCATCTGTGAAGAGTGATACTTTGACTTCTTCCTTTTCAATTTGTATCCCTTTAAACTCCTTTATTTGTGTTATTGCTCTAGATAGGACTTCAGATAATATATTGAAGAAATTTGGAGAGAGTTGCTAGCCTTGCCTTGTCCCTGAGTTCAGTGGAATTGATTTAACTTTCTTTCCATTTAGTTTGATGTTAGCTATAGGATTGTTGTGTATTGCCTTCACTGTTTTTAGGTATGTGCCTTGTACCCTTGGTCTCTTCGAGACTTTAAACAAGAATAAGTGTTGGATATTGTCAAATGCTTTTGCAGCATCTAAGGAAATGATCATGTGGTTGTTGTTTTTTTTTTCAATTTATTTATATGATGGATTACATTGATTGATTCCATGTATTTAACCACTGCTGCATGAGTGTGATGGAGCCTACTTGGTCATGGTGAATGATATCTTTGATATGCTCTTAGATTTGGTTTCTGAGTATTTTATTGAGTATTTTTACAGCATTGTTCATAATAGTGACTGGTCTGAAGTTCTCTTTCTTTTTTGGGGTCTTTGAGGATTTATCAAGGTGACTGCAGTCCTACAAAAGGAGTTTGATCATGTTGCTTCCATTTATAGTTTATGAAATAGTTTGAAGAATATCAGTATTCTCTCTTCTTTGAAGCTCTGGTAGAATTCTGCTCTGAAATCATTTGGCCATTGGTTGGGAGACTTTTGATGTTTGCTTCTATTCAATGAGGGGATGTAAGACTATTAATACTTTTTACCTGATTTTGATTCACCTTTGGTCAGTGGAATCAATCAAAAATGTATATTTGATTTTGATTTTAAAATTTTGTGGCATATAGGCTTTTGACATTTGAGTTAATGGTTCTTTGGATTTTCTCAGTGTCTATAATATCTCTCTTTTTATCAGACTTGGTTGATTTGGATAGTGTCTATCTGCCATTTTCTAGTTTGGCTAAGAATTTGTCTGTTTTTTATTTTCTCAAAGAACTAGCTCCTGGTTTTGTTGATTCTTTGAACTGTTCTCTTTGTTCCTAATTTATTTATTTCAGCCCTGAGTTTGGTTATCTAGTGGTCTACTCCTGTTGAGTGTGTCTGCTTCTTTTTTCCTAGAGTATTCAGGTGTGCCATTAAGTTGCTTGTATGGGAAGTCTCCAATAGCTTATAAAGGCACTTAGTGCTATTAAATCTCTTCTTAAGACTGCTTTCATTGCATCTCATAAGTTTGGGTATGATGTGCCTTCATTTTCATTGAACTATAGGAAGTTCTTTATTTCTTCCCTGACCCAGATTTCATTGAGTAGGGAGTTGTTCAGTTTCCACATATGTGTAGGCTTTTTGCTATTTCTGTTATTGTCAAGATCCACCTTTAGTCCATCATGGTCTGACAGGATGCAAGATATTACTTCAATCATTTATCTGCTGAGGCCTGGTTTGTGACCTACTGTATGGTCATTTTTAGAGAAGGGTCCATGAGGTACTGAAAAGAAGATGTATTCTTTTCTGTTTGGGTGAACATTTCTCTAGATATCTGGTAGGTCCATTTAATTCATGACATCCACTAGTGTCATTATATCTCATTTTAGGTTCTGTTTCACTGCTCTGTCCTTAGATGATAATGAGTTGTTGTGGTCTCTCACTATTAATGTGTAGAGATTGAAATGTTCTTTAAACTTTATTAATGTTTCTTTTACAAATGTGGGTGCCCTTGAATTTGGGGCATAGTTGCCCAGAATTGAGACACCATCTTGGCAGAATTTTCCTTTTATGAGTTTGATGTATCCTTACTTATCTCTTTCAATTAATTTTGGTTGCATGTCTGTTTTATTAGATATTAGAATTACAACTTCTGCTTGTTTCTTGGGTCCATTTGCTTGAAAACCTCATTCCTGTTTCAACATCCCAGGAACTTTTCCAGAGATAGGTTCAATGCTCTGAGGTTGGGAGCAATTTTTCCCTCACCATTGGGTTTCCTTTCACCTGAGAAACACAGTCAGTGGTGTTTTGTGGCCTACTATTCCAACTATTGGTCACTGTTCAGTCTCTGCTACCTTGCTGATCAGACACAGTGTGGAATCAGCTCTGCCATCTGGGATATGTTTTTTTTTAATTTTTACTGAATAAGAGTATTTTGCTTGTATGCATGACTATGCACTTCTTGTGTGCCTGCTCCTCACAGTAGTCAGAAGATTGCCTCAGAACTCACGAACCTAGAATAAAGGATAGTAGTGGGATCCATGTAAACACTGACAATTGAGCCCAGTTATTTGCAAGAACAGCAAGAACTCACTGCTGAGCCATCTGTCCTACCTTATGTTGCTTATTTATCATCAGCATTTACATTGCTAATATTTTTTTACTTTTTAAACATGCATTTCCTTTTAGTAAGATCTTATTAATGTTAGTTTAAGCTGTGGCCCTGCTGGTTTCTGGAAGATTAATACAGAATTGGATTGAATGTATAATTCCTTGTAGGAGCTCCAGCAAAGACCTCTGAGTTTTTTCTACCTATTATATTTGTTTGATTGACTTTTCAGGGAGGCTCTGTTTTACAATATAGGTCTGGCTGTCCTGGAACTTTTTTCATAGATCATGGTGGCATCCAACTCAATGAGATTCACCTGCCTCTGCCTCCTGAGTGATGGAATTAGAGGCATAACTGAATACACCCAGCTTGTCCATCACTTTTTTGTAGTTAATAAATGTTCATAAATTTCTCATGATATGTAATCAGTACTGTTCATATGTTCATTTCTCTCTGTATCTCCGTCTCTATCTTTCTCTTTCTATTTCACTCTCTTCTCTCTGTCTTTGTCCACATTAATTGGCATGTCTATTTCAAGGCTATATCCTATTCAAAGTGTTCAGATATGACACAGTTATTCAGTTTTCTTCTAAGAATGACTTATTGATAACATTAGCAGTTCCTTTTTAATATAAAAGCTTTATTCTTTATTTTTCAACTATAGACTATACATGATTTGGAAAGGAGAATATACAAAACAATTATCAAAGAATAATCATGTGTTCTATGCCTTTTCTTTTGTCTGGTCACTCACAAATATGATCTTATTAGCTATGATTGTTGTTGTTTGCCCACTCACATTATTTTTATCCATGTATTCACCATAGTCCACTATCCTGTCCACAAATATACAAGCCCCCCTTTTCACATACTGATATGTCATATTGCTGAGGCCTGGTCAAAACACAATATTCAATGCCATATTGTCTTTGGACTGATGCCAGTGTCCCTGGATCACAACATCTCATTTGTTGCTAGACAAAATATTGTGGCTGTGTTTTTTCCTTCCACCTCTTTCATGACTGGATCCTGACCAACTCACCCAAGTAACTGAACCCAATTCATAGATTGCTCAAGGATCCAACTGCTGGCTACTTGAGATTCATGTTTCACAAACTGATAAAACTTCTATAACATAGGTCTTCAAAGCATGGCTTTGCTTTTTCTTACAATCTAATCTTTAGGCTTTTCCTTCTCCCCTCCTTCACCTGATGCACAACACCTAACTGTCTAACATTAGCACTTCTGTGTCAGAAAATAAATGAAAGAAGTACCAAAATTATGTGAATATATTTCCAATGAAGTATAAATTTATATTGTTGCCACTGTTTCTGTTGTACACATGTATCACATATTTTAGAATTCAGTGACCTTCAATGATGTGCATGTGAAATTCAGCCAAGAAGAGTGGGCTTTGCTGGAACCTTCCCAGAAGCAACTCTACAAAGATGTGATGTTAGAGACCTGTAAAAACCTCACTGCTATAGGTAAGACTGCAAATTTTCTTTCACTTTTAAAATAAGGAGACAACTCTTACTTTATTATTGATCCTCTTCTATAATTCCAATTGAGAATGAGGTAGAATGAGGTGAATAAATCAGACATGGTTCTAAAAGTCACAGAAGATAGTGATTTAAGTTTTCCTTAATAATAATACGATATTTCCAATAATATATATTTTCTGGTACTATATTTTAGGCTACAATTGGGAAGATTATAATGAAGAACATTTTCAAAGTTCTACAAGTAATAAAAGGTAACTTTATGTGCACAATGAAACAGATAAGAATCTTAAGAAATTTTAATGTGTCCTGGTACAGATATGAATCTTAAGAAATTTTAATGTATCCTGGAAGTTTGTTTTTTTTGGTTTGTTGTTTGTTTGTTGGCTTCTTTTTATTTTCTGTTTTTAAATTTTTTTTCTGTGTAGCTGTGGCTTAACTTAGAATTGCTTGTTAGACCAGGCTGACCTCAAAATCACACAGATCTGCCTGATTTTGCTACCACAAGTGCTGGGATTAAGGGCACGTACCAGCATACCTGGCTGTGTCCTGGAAGTTTTAAAGAAAACCAACAGTGTATAAACAGCACTGCTTTAAGTATACTGATGATCATTAAAATCTCACAATTTCTTGTACTTCAATCAGGTATCTGATTTGTGTTTGCAAGGTACTCCCCTAAGATAGAAGAAAACAAAATAATGTTGTAACAGAAAATACCATTTGAATCATATAGACATTACAGCTACTGAGTTGAACTGGCAATCTGTTTAGTCTTATTCTATCTACTCAGATATTGTAAAAGGCATATACATTGAATAGGTGATCAGTATGTGTCCAAAACCTTTTAATAAGCATATATGCCATAATACAACCAGTGTTGTTCATATTCATACAGTATAATTGTAAAGTTTACTGAAAGGAGCAGCTTATGAGAGTCAAAATTATTGTTGTGGAGAAACCTTAATCCCTATATGACATGTCTATGATGAACAAAAAACAAACTGTGTTAATTCAATGTGGGAATCTTTTATTATTATTGTAAATTAAACTGGTATATCATATGTCACAATGTCTGTAAGACACATGAGCATAGGGATATTGAAAGAAGCAGTATCCCTGTCTTTCTCCAAGAAAAACTGATTTTTTAGTACTCCCCACTTTGAGTAGATTTGCTGAATGTGATAAATGGATACTGTTAATTGGTTTTGCAACTTCACTGAGAATTCATCAGCAAACTCATACTGATGAAAAAAACTATGAATACTAGGAATTTGGAACTTCTTCTGCATGTCCTGCTCACTTTTTAAATGAAGTGTAATTCATACAGTACAAAAATTTGTGAATGGGATTGTTGTGGTAAAGCTCTGAATTCTTACAGAACTCTTCAAATATACAAAACAAAAACCTCTTATAGAAAAATGATGGTATAAAAGTGAACCACGTAACAAATATTTTTACCATCACAGGGATCTTCAAAAATACCCATAATGAAGGGAAAAACCATGAATGTGAATAAAGTGATAAAACTTTAAAATTTGATTCTCCTTTACCATTAGAACAAATTATGACAATAATTCATATAGATAAATATCTTTATTATGTAATGCAATGGCTGTGGTAAATCTTTCACATGTGTTAATTATCTTTGCAGGCATGAAAGCAGTCATACTGGAGAGAAACCTTCTAAATGCACTGTATGTGGTAAAGTCTTCCCCTATACCACTGATCTCATACGGCATAAAAGAACACACACTGGAGGGAAACCTTATAAATGTAACCTATGTGGTAAAGCCTTTTCACAAAACAGTCATCTCATAAGCCATAAAAGAACACATACTGGAGAGAAACCTTATGAATGTAACCAGTGTGGTAAAGCCTTTGCACAAAACAGTCATCTCATAAGACATAAAAGAACACACACTGGAGAGAAACCTTATGAATGTAACCAGTGTGGTAAAGCCTTTGCACAAAACAGTACTCTCTTAAGCCATAAAAGAACACACACTGGAGAGAAACCTTATGAATGTAACCAGTGTGGTAAAGCCTTTGCAGAAAACAGTCATCTGGCAAGCCATAAAAGAACACACACTGGAGAGAAACCTTATGAATGTAACCAGTGTGGTAAAGCCTTTGCAAAAAACAGTCATCTCATAAGCCATAAAAGAACACACACTGGAGAGAAACCTTATGAATGTAACCAGTGTGGTAAAGCCTTTGCACAAAACAGTGCTCTCATAAGCCATAAAAGAACACACACTGGAGAGAAACCTTATGAATGTAACCAGTGTGGTAAAGCCTTTGCACAAAATAGTACTCTCTTAAGCCATAAAAGAAGACACACTGGAGAGAAACCTTTTGAATGTAACCAGTGTGGTAAAGCCTTTGTAGAAAATAGTTAACTCATACGGCATAAAAGAACACATACTGGAAAGAAACCTTATACGTATACTCAACATGATAAAGCCCTTGCACAGCAGAGTAGTCTCCAAAAACATGAAAAAACACACAGTGGAGAGAAGCCTGATGAGGGCAATTAGTGTGATAAAGCCTTTGCATGTAACAGTCATCTCCTAAGACAACGATACATTCTGGAGGGAAACCATATGAATACAACTATGTGGTAAAGCCATTGCACATAACTAATACATAAAAGAACACATACTGGAAAGATGCCTGACTGTAACCAATGAGAAAAAAAACTTTTGGACTTCAGAATAATCTCCACACTCATGAAAGAAATCCTAATGGACAGAAAGCCTGTGAGTGTTTTTAACATGGTGAAACCATTCCACATTTGTATAAACTTCATCATCATGAAAGGATTCATAATGGAGGAAAAACTTATGAATGTGTTAAAATGGTGAGGCCTTGCACAAATCTAGAGTCATCATTATCATAAAAGTATCCTTACTGGAGAGGAATTCTGTGAGTATAAGCAATGTGGAAAAGCCTTTGTGTACTTTGGTCCACTGAGATCCAACAGAACTGTAAAACTAGCTCAATGGAAATGACCTCAATTTTCTGAAGGGGAAAGGGAATAAGGGCAATAGGAATGGAGGGTAGTCATGGGGCAGAGAAGGGAGGGGGATTACAATTGGAATTTAAAGTAAATAAACTTATTTTTAAAAAGAATACAATGAACGGTGAATATCAATTACATGCAACAGTATTATATAAGATGTTTAGGGAAGACTTATTGATCATCCTGATTCTCAACATTTACTGTTTTCAATTGCCTTACTTTACACAAGAAACTTTTAGTCCAGTGGATGAATATGTAGGGAATGGTGAACTAACACCAGCTAGGAAGTTCTCTGAGAGTATCACAACAGTGGTAGCCTGTAGCAGTTTCTTTGTGTACACATACCTATTGTTACAGGGGTTCTATTGAAAACCATCACAACCCAGACTGAATTTTGAGATGTGAGGGAGGAGGCTTTCTCTTCTATGTATGACCCTGCTGCTGGCCTAGTTGTATAACTATGGCAAGGGTGAGTTTTCTCTGCCTGACATCATCTGGAGACTGTCTTTAGACATAGATGCCACCCACCAAATTTGATACATGGCCTTTGACACAGATCCCTGAAAACTCTCCCCTGCCTTCAAATATAGGATAATTAGGTTCCATGTTCTTGTTCATATTATAGGAATGTGCTTTTTAGTGCAAATCAAGCATCCTTGAAGTGCCCAGTTTTAAACAATTATCTACACCTATCCTTAGAATATCCCAGTCACTCCCCAAGGGGTACATACCCTCTGTTTTCTAGAATTAAAGTTAAACTTACTTTCTGATGTGGTTCCCAGAGTGTTCTGATCACTGTTATGCTTGTGGGTCTTCCAAGCCTCATACCTCATCTTCTGCCCCGCATGCCTTTCTGGGTTGGTGGGAAACAGCCATCCAGACAGCAAGAGAATCATATTCTCTGAAATGCTTGTGATAAAATGTTTCAGACTTCATAGCATTTCAAATTTCACGTTTCTGGATGTGAGATGGTAAATCAAAGAGTGTCTTGGGGTCGGATTCTTTAAAATGAATTATACCTAGTGTTTATTTCACAGTAAGGTTGAAGGCAATCGTCATGGTATAAAATCTTCTGAGGTGAGTACAGTGGCTAATGGAGAAAAAATAAGAGCAGAAATTTTATTTCCCTGTTTTTAAAGGGATGGGTGGATAAGGTATGGGTGGATGACAAAGGAGGGGAACTCCATTTTTCAATGGACTAGGGAAAGTGGTTGGGGAGAAGAAGGAGGGAGGATGGGACCAATAGGAGTTGAGGGAGTAAGCTTCAATCAGCATATATAATGAATAAATTTTGAAAAATAAAAACAATTAATAAAATAAAAAATAGTAAGAAAAACAAAACAAGAGAGCAAAAATTTGAGTCAGTTTGAGTAACCACCCTCCCTCAAAGAAATAAAAGAAGATATATGGAAAGAAAAGAAAAACAGAATCTTTGTCTTTGCCACCTTTCTTCCCTGTGGGCTCACTTGATAATCATTATCCAATGGAGACCATGCTTCTCTCTCTGAAGTTTATGTTACCATAGAAGTAGGATTCAAACCTGGAAGTAATGGCAGAGGTTCCTAGTTAACATACCAAATCAAACCTACCTGCCATTTTCTCCCAGTAATCCTTCAGTCCTTCCATGTTATCTGGTCCTCCAGGCTAGTACAGCCCATGCAATACCCTGAATTCTCCTTCCCAAGGCCTGAGCTAACCTCACCTCCCCCCTTATCCATCTATAGGCAAACTATTTTGGCTACCTGTCCCTGTCAAGAGCCATGCAGGAGCAACAGCAAAACAGCTGTAGAACTCATGGAATGTGGCTCCCCTGTTAGCATAGTCACAATGAGTTTGTCGTGGAGAAGCATAATCCCAAGAACTGATTTTCCTGAGGACTTTGTGTTCTTATGTAGCATGTCTCTGCTCATTGCCCTTATGATGCCCATATTCCTCATAACATGAGTTGTATGACAACTCTAAGGAGGCTTCTAGCCCATCACTCGGCAATATCACTGGCATTTAAAATTAACAATTCTTGATCTCTTTTCACATGTTTACTGGAGCAGATTAATGAATTAACCAGTGCCCTTGAAAGGAGTCATAGATATAGATTGTTAGCAATGACTATTATAATTAGAAAGAATTTGGAAAAATAGATTGTTTAACAAGGACAGGGAAGATGTTTTTGCTAATGGCTCTGATGTAAAAAATCTTAGAGAACAATTTAAAGTTAAGAAAAGTACACTGTTAATAGGAAAGCCAGGGATATTTTAAGGTTGATGAGCAGAAACAATAGCCCAAGGCAGCATTGGCTGTCTGAGCACCCTAAAGCTGGGTCTGAAACTGAGATACCATGTGATTCACCTATACTTGTTTTTTTTTTTCCATCAGCTTATTGATATAATTTAATAAAAATGATTAATGAGTAGATGCACACCCATTTAAGATTTAAAGTACAGGTGTCAGTACCATGCCATTTTTTATTACTGTTGCGCTATAGTACTACTTGAGATCTCGGATGAAGATACCTCCATAAAATCTTTTATTGTACAGGCATTTTTTTTTTAAATAAATTCTGGGTTTTTTGTTTTTCCATATGAATCTGAGAATTGTTCTTTCAAGTTCTGTAATGAGTTGTGCTGGTATTTTGATTGGAATTGCATTGACTCTTTAGATTTCTTTTGGTAGAGTGGCCATTTTTACTATGTTAATCATACCAATCCTGGAGAATAGGAGATCTTCTGATGTCTTTCTTGAAGTTCTTTTTTTTTTCATACAAGTCATTCACTTGCTTGATTAGAATCACACCAAGATACTTTATGTTATTTGTGCCTTTTGTGAAGGGGTTTTGTTTCCCTAACTTCCTTCTGAGCCCATTTGTCTTCTGTATGCAGGAAGGCTTAACTTTTTTTTAAATTTAATTTTGTATCCAGTCATTTTTCTGAAGTTGTTTATCAGCTGTAGGAGTACCCTGGTTGAATTTTTGGTGTTATTCATGTCTACTATCACATCATCTACAACACAAGCTGGACTGGATGTGGAGAAAAATGAACCCTCCTCCATTGCTGGTGGGAATATAAACTTGTACAACCACTTTGGAAATCAATCTGGTGCTTTCTCAGAAAATTATGAATAGTGCTCCTAGAATATTCAGTTATACCAACCCTGGGCATATATTCAGAAGATTATCAACCATACAACAAGGACATTTGCTCAACTATACTCATAACAGCTTTATTGACAATAGCCAGAATCTGGAAACAACTTAGATGTCCCCAAACAGAGGAATAGACACAGAAATTGTGGCACATTTATACAATGCAATAGTATTCAGCAATTAAAAACAAGGAAATCAGCAGGCAAATGGATGCAACTAGAAAAGACCACTCTCTCTGAGTGAGGTATCCAGAAGCAGAAAGACGCTTATGGTATATACTCACTTATATGTGCATATTAGTCATATAATATAGGATTAAAATACTAAAATCTATAGTCGTAAAGGATATAAACAACAGGAAGAACCCTTGGGAAGATGCTTAATCCTCATTTAGAAGGGAAAACAGGATAGACATCAGTAATGGGAGGAGACAGGGAACAGGGCAGGAACCAACCACAGAGGGCCTCTGAAAGAATCTACCTAGCAGGGTATTGAAGCAGATGGTTAGACTCATGGCCAAACTTTGGGCAGAGAGCATGGAATAATATGGAAGATTCAAGAGATAGAAAGACCTGGATGGGAGAGGCCCTCCACAAGGAGGCCAATTGAGCCAAAAAATATGGGCCCTGGGAGTCCTGTTCCAACCAAGGACCATGCATGAAGAACATCTAGAACCCCTGCTCAGATGTAGCTCATAAGTATCTCAGTTTCCATGTGAGTTCCCTATTAAGGGTAACAGCAGCTGTCTCTGACATGAACTCAGGGGCAGGCTCCTTGATAACCTACTCCTGGAAGGTGCAGCCTTGCCAGGCCACAGAGGAAGATGCAGCCATTCTTGATAAGACTTGATAAGATAGGCTAGGATAAGATAGTAGGGAAGGAGAAGTTCCCCTGTCAGTGGACTAGGAGAGGGGCATAGGGGTAGATGAGGGAGGTTTGTTGTAACTGGTGGAAGATCACGGAGGGGCTTACATCCAGAAAACAAAGTGAATAAATTGTAATAATCAGTAAAAAAGAAAAAAAATGAGTTTTTTTTTTTCCTGAAATGGTTGGACTCAGGCAACTGTCTCTTAAAAACAAATAGAAAGAATAGTACGTCATCACTTCACATTTTCCTTTTTCCTGTAATACTATGTAAAATAAATACCCTTGATAAAATTCAGTGGTTTGTTATATATTCCTAGTAGTATAATATTGTAAAATATTTTACAAATCAAATTTTGGATGTTAAGTGTGTAAAAATAGTTTATGAAAAAGTGGCTTGACATTTCAAAAGAGCAAAGAATGATTACTCAAAACTCAGGAGGGTGAAAATGGAAAGAAAATTGATGGAAGATTAAATGATATATACATAAATTAATATCTCTTACACATTAAGTATAACATTTTGGTTATTGAGATTTAAAGATAGACACAGAATATTTCTCAAGTAAACAATGTAAGCTATTATTAATAGCTCTCATGCATGCACCCTGAAGTATTTCTTTATATTATTCTTTTTGTCACTGAAATGTGTTCTTTGAGAAGTCATGCCACTACATCCTGATGTTCAGGCTCTAATACTGACCATTCAATTCTTATTTCAGGGTACTGACTGCCTATAGCCCAATTAGGAGTGAAGTCAGACAATGTTTGATTTCTGTGTTTAGCTCAGGTCATAACTTTTGATGATACATTTTGAGTTCATCCACAATTTCAAAGTAAAATGATTGACTTTCTTGAAATATTAAATGTTCTCTCTCACTCTCTCTCACACACATGCATGATACATGTAATAGCAGTTATTGGCACCCCAAGACTTGAAATTGAAAGAGCCAAAAGAGGTATATATGAGAGATTTTGTAGGGAGGACAGAGAAATGCGAAATAATGTGATTACATTAAAAAAAATCTCAAAAAAAGTACAAGTTTTCCATGAATAAAAAAGTTGAATAATATTATATTTTGCACTCGTGATTCAGGACAATCAATTCCATTCTATCTTAGCACATGGTAAGCTTTGCTTCAGTAAACATGAGTGTAGATGTGTGCTGGACCAGCCCAAGTCATCTGTTTCATATGGATAATGGTGGAACTCCTCATTCAGTGTGTACAGTAATACTCCCTTTTAAATTGACTCAAGAATTTTAGGTATTTTTTTGTGCATGAACTGTATAAAATAAAGTTCCCCTAAACTTATTTTTTGGTCCACTTTCTTCTCCTGTCTCCTTTCATCCTTTTACACAGAGATGCTGTCCAACCTGGATGATAAAGAGTGTTCCATAGATGCAGAAGAATGGACATTGTTGTATAGTCCATTCTGTTAGTTCCTGTCTTTCTATTGGAGAATTGAACACCCAAGTTGAGAGTTTTCAATGAGCAATGTTTATTATTTCCCTTTATTTTGTAGTTATGGTGCGAGGTTTTTGCCTCCTGATTTGATGCTTGGGATTATTCATTCTTTGTGTTGTCTTGGGTGTGGTTAACACTTTAGATTGGAGTGTTCCATTGATTGGCTTCTGTAGTGAAGTTTTACAGAGATACTGCTCATATTTGGTTTTATTATGCCATATATCTTTATTCATCATTTATTATTGAAAGTTTACTGGATGTAGGAATAAGGGTCCCTTAAATATTATATATAATGTGTCTCAGCCATTCTAGGTTTAGAATCTCTCTTGAGAGATTAGGAGTTACTCTAAAGAGTCTGAATTTATATGCAACTTAGTATTTTCAACTTGCAACTTTTAATATCCCTTCTTTGTTTAATATACTTTTCTTTACATTTAATGTTTTGATTTTATGTGCTGAGCACAATTTATTTTCTGGTACACTTTAATTGTTGTTCTATATACTTTTTGTACTTTCATAGGCTACCCCTTCTTCATTAGGTTAAGGATACATTCTTCTATTATTTTCCTGAAAATATTTTCTAGAATTTTGATGTGAGTTTTGTCTTCTTTTTCTATTTTTATTATTCATAAATTACTTTTTTGCACTTTTTAGAATTGCTGGATCTTTTGTGCATAGCTATTTAACCTTTCTTTTGACAAACTCTTTTTCTTATTTTTCTTCTTCTTCTTCTTCATCTTCATCTTCTCATCCTTCTCCTCCTGCTTCTCTTCTTTCTCCAACTCCTCCTTCTTTTTTTTCTTTCTCTTCATCGTCCTCCTTCTCCTCCTCCTTTTTTTTTCTTTTAAAAATAGTCATTTTACCTATATATTCATCCGGATTAAAGTCTTCTGTTCCTGTAATCATGGCAACTCTTTCCCATCTCCCCTTCTATCCTGTCTAAATTCACCCTCATATTAAACAAGGAGGGCTATAATGTATAATAAGAAAATAAAATAGCAAAAAGACAAAAGCAAACACATCTGAGTAGGAAAAAAAAAGAAAAAGAGCCCAAGATGGGAAATGATGTAGACTTGCTCAAACATGCAGGAATCTCACAAAATAGTAAACTTGAAACAATTGTATACACACAGAGGACATGTAGCTTTAAAAGTAGAAAAAATCTTCAGCAAATTAAAATGAGAACTATGATAAACATTTTTTAAATGAATGTCAGAATTCTAGGACATGAGAATCCAAACTTGCCAGTGAGGGAAATTTTTGGCCATCTACCTATTAGAATGTACTCTTAAAAATACAATTAAGAATAGTCCCTTGGATGCAATGAGTGTACCTTGGAGAAAACTACATTTTCATTTGCAAGCACTTATCAATTAGAGATAGGGCTAGGGACAGAACACTAAAGGCCTTGTGCATGCTGCCTCAGTCTCTCACAGTTCATCTATTCTTCAGTCGTCTTAATTTATGGTGATTTGTTCTTTGATATCCTCTTTCTTTTCTGGCTCTTACACTCTTCTGGCTGAATTACTTAAGAGCCTGAAGGTCATATTCTGAGGTCTCTCACTGACTGTCTATTTTCTCTATGGGTCTCTGCATTTGTCTCCATCAGATGCAGGATGACATTTTTTTGATGATGGCTGAACAAGATACTGGTCTATGAGTATAGCAGAATGGTGTCAATGGTCATTTTATTACTTTTAGTAGAACGTAGTATTTGCTTTTTCCCCAGAACCATGGTCTGTGTAATTTCTTTTTCTTGATCAATAAAGCAGTGTAAGGTATGGATTCCATCATGTGAAGTGGGCCTTAAGTCAACTATAGATTGGTATTTACTCCTACAACTCTTGCACTAATATGTCTTACAGATAGAACATTGTTAAAGTTCAAAAGTTTGGTAGCTGGGTTAGTGTTTATATTTTTCCTCTTGTAGTTGCAGAGTACTTACCATATCAAAGTTGCTAGAATGTAAGTGTGAAGGTTCTATGTAGGCACAAGCTCTATTTATCTATGTTCCATGTAAGTGTAAGTGTTGTCTCCAGCAAGAGGGTACTGCATTCAATTTGTGGAGTGCAGCCTATAGTCTTGGCAAAAGCCTGTATTGTTTTGGCATTACAATCACACCACTTTGGCCAATACCTCAGTTAAATATAAACCATTACCAGTACTGGATGCTTTATTTAGTGACAAGAGATTTCCAGTTGGAACTTTCTTCTTGTGTGGTGATTTCATTTATATTGGCTTGTTATATGTATATATTTTAGAAAGTTTCTATTGCAGTAGGTTTCCACTGTACCAAACAAATGACCCTTAATTTTACCTGTCTTTCCTCATGTTACCTTTTCATTGCCCTCTTCCTTTCCCAATCCCCTTCAGTTCTATCTTTTTAGCCCACCTTCCATTTGTACCAAGTATTTTATTTCCCTTTCCTATGGAGAAATCTCTGCCTCCCCTAACCTCCAGTTCTTAATCTGTATGATCCCCTGCAGTATTATGTTCAGTTGTTTGCATACTAATATATATGTAAAGCAAATACATACCCTATTTCTCTTTTGGGGTCTGGGTTCTCTCACTCTCAGTTATCTGCAAATGTACATTTACCTTTATGTTTCATGATAGTCTTGCAAAATCTACCCCTGTGATTCCTCAAGAAGAAAATAATCAGAACAATGTACTCTTAAAAAGGCAAACAAAGTTTGTAGTGCTGGGATAGTTTATAGCATTTAAGATTAAATATCTCATACTTCTGTATCCTCAGGTGATTACTTGACATATAAGATTAGGAGTTACATATGATATGTCCCCCAATGACTAGATGTAAATGAATGGCTGGAGACATCTTCACCTTAAATTAGGAACTATAATGATGGACAAAGAATGTTTTGTAAAAATGATTTTAAAAGTGAGGTATTATGACCTCCTTTTCCTAGAAATATCAGGAATCACAGTATCACTGTGGTGTTTTATGACCAAAATAATGAAAGAATACTTAGATTTAGCACATAAATAAATTCTATGAAGATATGATGTATAGACAATGCATTATGCCAGAAATTTAATAATAACTGTTGCTGCTTTGGTCTAAATTGTTTTTCTTGAGGCAGTCCATTAAAATTTGATAATATACTTCTTGGGACAAAGCAATATGTCCAAGCCTGCTTAAAGATTTTCTATCTATTGCCATTGAATCTGAGAATGCTTCCAACCTGAGAATGGGCTTTCAGGCTGTGGCAAACATGCCTCCAGATTCTCAAAAGTGTCAGGTTATGGGATTGATGAAGAAATATGATAGTAAAAGATAAGGTTTATCAATGATGACTAAATTTATGACCAAGAGACAGTTAAAACACCTGTCTGGGGACAAAAAGGATATCATCTATGTTTTAGAACAATGTAAATTTACCCTTTATTATTGAAATCTGTCTAAATAAAGAAGTACTCTGACTGCCAGTCAGTCAAGACTCTAAGTTTCTTTGGACAACCATATCTGACTTATTTTTGCCCCACCTCATCCTTCCCTCCTCTCTGGAAACTATCAACTGCTGGGGCTGGTCCCCTGCCTTTCACCACACTCTTTTTTTCACAGTAGGGTGAATACTCACAACTAAAGATCTAGAGCTACATTCTTCAGAGTAGATAGGACATGCGATATCTGTTTTCTGAATCTGAGTTACCTAAATCAATATCGTCATTTATATTTCTATCTACTTATGTACATACCATTTCACTTATCTATATCAGGTGAAGGATATTTAGGTGTTCTCATATTGTACCTATTTTGAACAGAATAGCAATGAGTATGGTTGAAAAAATATTTTTGAAGGAATATGTTGAGTCCATTATGCATGTGTCAAGGAGAATTATAAGTGGTTCATATGGTAGATTTATTTTCATCATTTTGAGAATTCTGCACACTGATTTCCACTGTGGTTGTACAATTTTGCAAGCTCCCTTTGCCAGAGATCCAGGTTTTGCCTTTCCAACAGAAGATGTCAACTGTCAACTTAATTACTGTTTCCTCCAGAAAAAAATAAAATAATAAGGGAAAAATATATAGTACCTGTATTATTTATCACAATTATTACTATGTAATTAAAATTTGAATATTTATATTGAACACAAATTAAAAAGTAACATACATAACTTACTAAAATGTGTTTTCAGAAGTAGTTTCTACTCTGAAATAGAGTGTATTTATATAGCATTGCTTAAATAAAGGGCTCTTTTAGTTATGGTTAGATATACAGCATATATAAAATTGCTAAAAGTAGGGGTAAGTAATTTCATTTGAAGAATTAAGGGCTTTTATTATAGTCCAGGTATTGGACTTAATGATGGGTGAGTCATGTTGCTCAAGAAAGATCCCCAAAATGACAGCTGTGTTGACAGATAAGCACAGAGCCATGCAGGCCAGGGCCAAGCCAGGAAGGTCACTGCCATGGGCAGGCAGTGTTTTCTCTCAAGGTTTGGGTACTCTTGAACTCAGCAAGGGATACATTCCTGCTGATCTGTGGGGAGAAATTAAACCAACATCTCAACTCCTACAAGTCACTCTATGTTCAGTGCATGAAGAAAGATTTCCAGTGATATTCTGTGCATCCTATCACATTCTCTTTTACTATAGTGCCAAGAAGGACACTAAACATACATTATTTGTCATTTGAGGTATTGGTTGCCTAAGTTTGTTTTTTTCTAGCTAGATCTATGATTAAAGATGGTGAGTATTTTTTGTGTGTTTCTCAGTCAATTGTGTATTATTTATGCTTTATTCTGTCACCCATGTTTATCATTAATTTTTACAATTTATTCACTTTGTATCCCAATTGTAGCCCCCTCCCTCATATACTCTATGTCCGACTATCCCTTCCTTCTCTTCCCTTATCCTTCTCTTGTAGTCCTCTGATAGGAAAGGTCCTATCAGACCCTAGCCTATCAGGTTCCATTAAGACTCCCTGTATCCTCTTCATCTGTGGGCTGACTAGGTGGCCCCACCAGGGAGAAGTAATCAAGAATCAGGCAACTGAGTTCAGAGACTATCTCTTCTCCCCTTACTAGGATTCCCATATGGAGACTGAGCTGTCTATGGGCTACATATGAGCAGGGGGTCTAAGTCCTCTCATGCTCTTTGGTTGATGCATCAGTCTCTGCAGGGCCCCAGGACTCAGATTTTTTTTTTTTTTGCTTTGTTGATCTTCTTGTGTGACTCCTGACACCTTTAGGTCCTTCTATCTCCTACTTTTTCAATAAGACATTTTGTGCTCTATACAAAATTTTTCTGTGGGTCTCTCCATCTGCTTCAATCACCTGTTGAGTGGAGTCACTTAGTGTTCATCCGTGGAAGGCTCCTATCCTGTTCTCTCTCTTCTATGCGTTCTGGTGTCTATCCTGTTTTCTTTTCTGAATGAGAATTAAGCATCTTCCCTATGTTCCTCTTTGTACTTTAGCTTTTAAAAGTCTATAGATTTTAGCATGTCCAATCTATATTGTATGGTTAATATCCACTTGTAAGTGAATATATACCATACATGTATTTTTGCTTCTGGGATACATCACTCAGGGTGATCTTTTTTAGTTCCATTCATTTTTCTTCAAATTTCATGATTTTCTTGTTTTTAATACCTGAGTAGTATTTCCTTGTGTAAATGTACCACAATTTCTGTATCAATTCCCCCATTGAGGGACATCTAGTTTGATTCCAGATTCTGGCTATTATGAATAAAGCTGTTATTGTCATATTTAAGCATATGCCCTTGTTGTATGGTTGAGCATCTTTCTGATATATGCCTAGGAGTTGTTTAGCTGAGTCTTGGGGTAGCAGTATTCCCAGTTTTCTGAGAAAGTGCCAGACTGATTTCTGAAGCAGCTGTACAAGTTTGGATTCTCACCAGCAATGGAGCAGGGTTCTCCTTTCTGCACATCTACTCCAGCATGTATTGTCCCTTGAGTTTTTGATCTTAGCCATTTTGATGGGTGTGAGGTGGAATCTCAGAGTCCTTTCTCAGATTTTTAAGGACGTTGAGCATTTTTAAAGTGTTTCTACACCGTTCAATATTCCTCTGTTGAGAATTTCTCTTTAGCTCTGTACCCAATTTTTAATTGGATTATTTGATTTCTTGGGTTATTTATATATTCTGGATATTAGCCTTCTGTCAGATGTAGAGTTGGTGAAGATCCTTTCCCAGTCTTTAAGCCATCATTTTGTTCTGCTGACAGTGTCCTTTGCTTTAGAGAAGCTTTTAAGCTTCATGAAATCCCATTTATTGATTGTTGATCTTAGAGCTTGTGCTTGAACTTGTCTTCTGTGCCAATGTGTTCAAGCCTCTTCCTCACTTTTTTAAATAACAGATTAAGAGTGTTAGTTTTATGTTGAGGTATTTGATCCACAAAGACTTTACTTTTGTGCAGGGTGATAAGTATGGATCTATTTCTATCTTTCTATATGTGGACATCCAGTTAGACAAGCACCATTGGTTGAAGATGTTCTTTTTTCCATTGAATGGTTTTGGCTTCTTTGTCAAAAATCGGGTGTTGTAGGTATGTGGGTTAATTTCTGGGTGTTTGATTCAATTCCACTGATCCACCAATATGTTTCTATGAAAGTACCACATCGTTTTTACTGTTTCTCTGTAGCACAGCTTGAGATCCAGGATGGAGATACCTCCAGAAGTTTTTTATTGTACTGGATTCTTTTAACTATTCTGGCTTTTTTGTGTTTTATGTGATGTTGACAATTGTTCTTTCAAGGTCTGTAAACAATTGTGTTGGTATTTTGATGGGAATTGCATTGAATCTCTACATTTCTTTTGATAGGATGGCCATTTTGCTGTTATTCCTACTGATCCATGAGTATGGGGTATCATTCCATTTTATGATATCTTCTTCAATTTCTTTCTTCAAAGACTTGAAGTTTTTTTATACAGATTTCTCACTTGCTTGGTTAGAGTCACACCAGTGCACTTTATGTTATTTGTGGCTATTGCAAGGTTGTTGTTGTTTTTTTTCCTAATTTCTTTCTCAGCCCTCTTGTCTTTTATATACAAGAGGGTTTCAGATATTTTTTTAGTAACTTTAAAATGTATCCAGCCACTTTGCTGAAGGTGTTTATAAGCTGTAGTAATTATCTGGTAGAATTTTTAGGGTCACTCATGTGTACTTATCATATCATCTGTGAATAGTGATACTTTGACTTCTTCCTTTCTGCTTTGTATCCCCTTCATTTCCTTTAGTTGTTTTACTCCTCTAGCTAGAACTTCCAGTACTATGTTGAAGAGAAAGGAGAGAGTGAGCAAACTTGACTTGTCTCTGATTTCAGTGGGACTGATTTAAATTGCTTTCCATTTAGTTTGATGTTTGCTATAGGCTTGTTGTATATTATTTTTACTGTGTTTAGGTATGTGCCTTTTATCTCTGATATCTCCAAGACTTTAACCATCAAGTCTTGGTTATGGTTATAAAGTCATAAATCCAACTGAGCTTGGATATATGAAATTGTTTCAGCATCTATTGAGATGATCATGTGTTTTTTTTTTCTTTTTCAGTTTGTTTATAGATTTCTGTATATTGTACCTCCCCTGCATGCCTAGGATTTAAGCCTACTTTGTCATGGTAGATGAGATCTTTGATGTTTTCTTGGATTCATTCTGCGAGTATTTTATTGAGTGTTTTTGTTTCAATATTCATAAGAGAGAATGGTCTGAAATTATCTTTCTTGGTGTATTCCTGCCATTAATTAGCTTTTGTGAGGTTTAGGTATCAAGGTGAATGTGGCCTCATAGAATGAGTTTGGTAATGCTCCTTCTTCTTCTGTTTTGTGAAATAGTTTGAAGAGTATTGACATTACCTCTTCTTTGAAGGTCTGGTAGAATTCTGTGCTGAAACCATCAGGCTCTGGGCTTTGTTTGGCAGGAAGAATTTGATGACTGCTTATATTTCATTAGGGTATATAGGTCTATTAATTTAGTTACCTGATCCAGATTCAACTTTGATAAGTGTAATCTTGCAAGAAAATATTCCATTTCATTTAGATTTTCAAATTTTGTGGCATATAGACTTTTAAGGTAAAACCTAATGATTCTTTGAATTTCTTCAGTGTCTGTAATTATACCACCTTTTACTTTCTGATTTTGCTGATTTGTATAGTGTCTCCCTTTGTTTTAGTTAGTTATGCTAAAGGTTTGTCTATCTTTGTCATTTTCTCCAAGAACCAGCTCTTGCTTTTGTTTATTCTTTGAATTGTTTTCTTTCTTTCTAATTTATTGATTTCTGCCTTAAGTTTGATTATTTCTAGCCATATACTCCTCTTGTATATGTCTGCTTCATTTTGACTAGGTCTTTCATGTGTGTTGTTATGGTGATTTGAGATGCCTCAGAATTCTTTATGAAGGCACTTAGTTCTATGAACTTTCCTCTTAGAATTACTTTCATTATGTCTCATTAGTTTGGGTAAGTTGTGCCTTCATTTTTGTTAAATTCTAGAAAGTCTATTAGTTTATTTCTTCCATAATCCAGCTGTCATTGAGTAGAGTTCAGTTTCCACTTTTATGTAGGCTGATTACTATTTTTTGTTATTATTGAGGTCTAGTTTTATACCATGTTGTTCTATTATGATACAAGAGATTATATTGGTATAATATTCTTTTATTTGGAATGTATACAATTTAACCTTGTTAATTCAAATGCTGATTTCTATCCTCCATTGTCTGGTTTCAATCCAGATACTGCATTGTGATACTTTTATAAGCATCACCTGTGTCAAGTTTGCATAAACATGCCACCATTTGTTCTCTATATTGTCAGTTAAAACAACCAGCCAAATAATGAGCAATAGAGAGGATAGGGTGAGACATCCTGGTCCAGAGTAGGAGGAAGAGGAAGGAGGCAGGAGAGAAGAGGAGAATCTGAAGGAGAGGTCTTGGCACCACATGTAGAAATGAACTGGAACTAAGATATCACTAAAAGCCATATGATGGGTGAATCTGAATGGTAGGAATCTCTGTGGGCTTAGAGGTTTAGGATGGAGTAACCTTTGGCCAGCATTGTGCTCTAGGTTAATTAAATGAATCCTAGTCTCTGTGTGGTGATTTGGCTATACAGCTGTTTAGGAATAACCACTGCTTAACTAAAAGATTAATCAACAGTAAATATTAATAATCTACAACAAATGGCACTCAACTAATCCAAGTATCCACACCCTTTAAATCCTACTTTAATTTAATTTGGTGGGGAAGAGGAATAAGCTCTCAGCGATACAACCCAAACTTTAAACCTAAAAACTCCCAGATAAATTACTGGCTCTTTAAAAGAGACTCTTAAACATGCCTCAGAACAAAAGACAGCCTACTTTGGGCAGAACTGAGACTGAACAAAACTGGCTGCCACTACATTCTAACAGGATGAGAGAAACATTAAAACAGACTTCTCAGAGCTTGGCTGATAATCTCTTCTATGGTTTTAAGACAGAAATAAAGGAAAGTTTAGAAATTATGACTACGGTTACATTCATAGTCCTCAATTTAACTTTTATAATTGACTTAGCCTTTTATGTTTTCTCAAAGGCAAAGCCTTTAGAAGAGATAGTGGAACAACACAAAGAACAAGTAGAACAATATGAAGAAAAAATGAAGTTTGGAAACAGGACATAAAACGAGATACAAAAACTTGCAGAATATGATAAACAACAGGAAAAGAGGGCAGAGGTTTTAGAAAAGATACTGGAAAACACAAAGAACAACTAGAACAATATAAATAAAAATAAAAGTTAGAAGAGAGGCATAAAACAAGACATTCAAGAGATTATTGAACAAAACAAACAACAGAGAGATAGGTGTGAAATATGGGTACAGACCTTAAAAGAAGATTTTAGAATACTAAGTAAAAAAAATACTCAGAATTTCAATTATGCTAGGGTGTCTAGGGCTATTTGCCCCTGGATAACTGGGTTCTGGAGATGCCATATTGCTCTGGCATCTACCCATTGGGCTATCTTAGTTGTTTGAAGTTAGTTTCTGGATATTCCTGGACTCTTGTAGTGGAGAGAATCCCTTTAGCAGGAAGATGGTTTTTCCTGAAGAAAGCCTTCTCAGCGTTTTGGGTATAGTCACTGGATGGCCGGTGTTTTTCAGGAATATCAAATGGCAGAGAAGCACTTAAAGGAATGATCAACCTCATTAGCCATTAGGGAAATGCAAATAAAACAACCCTGAGATTTCACCTTACACCCATGAAAATGGCCAAGGTCAAAAACTCAAGTGACAACACATGCTGGAGAGGTTGTGGAGAAAGGGGAACCCTTCTCCACTGCTGGTGGGAATGTAAACTTGTACAACCACTCTGGAAATCAATCTGGTGCTTTCTCAGACAACTAGGAATAGCGCTTCTCCAAGATCCAGCCATACCACTCCTGGGCATATATCCAAAAGAGGCTCAAGTACACAAAAAGGACATTTGCTCAACCATGTTTGTAGCAGCTTTATTTGTAATAGACAGAAGCTGGAAACAACCCAGATGCCCCTCAACTGAAGAATGGATGCAGAAATTGTGGTACATCTACACAATGGAATATTACTCAGCAATGAAAAATAAGGAAATCATGAAATTTGCAGGTAAATGGTGGGACCTGGAAAGGATCATCCTGAGTGAGTTGTCCGAGAAGCAAAAAGACACACACGGTATATACTCACACATATAGACATACAACATAGGGCAGACCCACTAAAATCTGTGCATCTAAAGAAACTAAGCAAGAGAGAGGACCTTAACTAAAATGTCCCATCCCCATCCGGAAAGGCAAAGAGGATGGACATCAGAAGAAGAAAACAGGAAACAACCTAGGAACCTACCACAGAGGGCCTCTGAAAGCCTCTGCCCTTCAGACTATCAAAGCAGATGCTGAGCCGGATGGGCAACTGTTGGGCAGGTGAACGGAATTTTATGTAAGAACTGGGAAATAGTAAGAGCTGGAGAGGACAGGGTCTCCACAAGGAGAGCAACAGAACAAGAAAATTTGAACACAGGGAACTTCCCAGAGAGTCATACTCCAACCAAGGACTATTCATGGAGATAACCCAGAACCCCTGCACAGATGTAGCCCAGGGCAGTTCAGAGTCCAATTGGGTTACATAGTAATCTGAAGAGGGACTGCCTCTGACATAATCTGATTGGCCTGCTCTTTGATCACCTCCCTCTGGGGGGGAGCAGCTTTACCAGGCCATAGTAGAGGACAATGCAGCCACTTTTGATGTGAACTGACAGACTAAGATCAGAAAGAAGAGGAGAACCTCCCCTATTAGTGGACTTGGGGAGTGGCATGCAAGCAGAGGGAGGAGGGAGGGTGGGGTTGGGAGGGGAGAAGGGAGGGGCTTATGGGGGGATGCAGAATGAATAAAGTGTAATTGATGAAAAATTTTAATTCTTACATATAAACAAACAAAATAATTAATTGATGCCTCCTATGGATAATCTTGCAAAATTTGGTTACTGGAATTTAAAAATATATATACAGATTACACACAAAAATAAATCTATTTGTCTATCTATCTATCTATCTATCTATCTATCTATCTATCTATCTCTATATATATCAATCCAGATATAGATAAATATACCTATATAGTGAAATTTCTATGTAGGCACCAGCTTAATTTATGTTCAGTGAGTTGTGTAAATGCTGTACTCAGTGATAGAAACTTGCAGTGAATTTATGGAAAGCAAATTATAATCTTGATAAAAGTGTGCATTGTTTGGGCATTCTAATAAGACTCCTTTGGCCACCACCTCAAGTAGAGATAACCCATATTTAGTTTGATGACAAGTTACATGCTGTTGTGACTCTCTCGTCTTATTTCATTTGGATCACCTTCAGATATGTTTATATTTTAGGCAGCTTTTGCTGTATTAGGCTACTACAGTAACATTCAATTGACATTTCATCTTCACTGTTTCTCTTCATATTATTTTGCATAATGTCCTCTTCCCCACTTCCAACCAATTCTTCTTTATGAGCCCATCTTCCATCTATAAATAACTATTTTATTGTCCTACCCTAGGGAGATCTAGTTACTTGTTCTCGAACACTAGTCCCTTATTCTGTGTGTATCCTAAATGGTTTTATGTACTGTACATTGCTTATCATTCACTTTAAAAGTAATATTAACATGTGAGAAGATACATGCCATATTTTTATTTTTGAACTTGTGTTACTATCCTCAGACTGATTTTTTTCTAGTTTGCCTGCAGATATGCATTTTCTTTCAAATTTCATGTTTTACTTTGTAAAATGACAGAGTACTATTTTGTTGTGTAAATGTTCACATTTTCTTTATCTATTCTTCTGTTATGGACATCTGGGTTTTATTCAATTTCTGGCAGTGTTGATTAAAGCAATCATAAACATGTTTGCATAAATGTCTCCATGGAAGAATGAAACATTCTTTGGATATATGCCCAACAGTGGTATAGCTGGTTCTTGAGGCAGAACATTCTCCATATTGCTAAGGAAAAGCCACAAATATGTCCTTAGTGGCTATACATTTTGGTACTCCTACTAGCAATGTCTGAATATTCTTAGCCATTGTGACTCTCTTTAGATCATACCTCAAACTACTTTTTGTTTCCATTTCCCTGATGACTATCAATCTTGCACATATCTTTAAATGTTTTTCAGCCATTTGAATTATTTCTTTAAGAATTCTCTTCTGATATCTTCTTATATTTCTTTCTTCAGAGACTGAAGGTTTTTTTTTTTCATACAAGTCTTTCACTTGCTTGGTTACAGTTACACTAGGGTACTTTATGTCCTTTGTGGCTATTGTGAAGGTGTTGTTTTCCCAATTTCTTTCTCAGCCCTTTTGTCTTCTGTATACAGGAGTGCTACTAAATTTATTTTCAGTTGATTTTGTATCCAGGCACTTGGCTGAATGGATTTATCAGCTGTAGAAGAATTTTTGGAGTCACTCAGGTATACTATCATATATCATCTGCAAATAGTGACATGACATGAACTCATGGGCTGGTTCTTTGATCACGTCCACATGAGAGGGTAGCATCCTTACTAGTCCACAGAGAAAAACAACGAATCCAGTCCTGATGAGACCTGATAGACTCATGTCACATGGAAGGAGAGGAGGTCGTACCCTATCATTGTATTGAGGGAGGGGCATAGGAGAAGAAGGAGGGTGGGATTGGGAGGGGATGGGGAGGATGCTACACCTGGGATACAAAGTGAATAAACTGTAATTAATAATAGTAATAAAGAATTCTTTATTTAGAATTATATTGTGTATTATTCGTATTGTATATTTTCTTGACATCTAATTTTTCTTTTGACTTATTTATTCATTTGAATATTAGAATTTATTTGGGTGTGTAGTTGGTGAACGTATTTTAGCTTTTTTTACACTTCTTCATTTTCAGAATGATGGCGGTCCTTTGTTATGAAGAAGATTTTAAGTTATCTGCTGTAATATTGAAGATGGTTTATCTTTATGCCTGGGCAAGGGCTAGGAAGATCTCCCCTACTCATTGACAACTAAGATTAATACAGTAAAACTCTCCATCATAAAAAAATGCAATCAACATTAACATTCAGTGCAATCCTCATCAAAATTCCAGACAATTCTTACCAGATGTTGAAAGGACAATTTTCAGCTTCAAATAGAAGCACAAACAAACCATGAAACCTAAAACAATCCTAAATAAGAACTGCAAGAGGGTTCACCCATCCAAAGACTAAATTGAACTAAAAACTATAGTAGTAACAGCATGGTACTGGCAGAGTAACAAACACTTTGGTCGATGATGAGATGAAAGACCCATGCAGAAATTCAAATACCTATGGACAGTTAATATTTTTAAAATAAGAAATCTTGAAATAAACACTGGAAAAAAAGACAGCATCTTCACCACATTGTTGTGGTCAAACTAGAAGTGTGCACATAAAATAATTCAAAAGATCCTTATGTATCACTCTGAACAAAACTCAACAAATAGATTAAATACCTCAGTAAAATCAAGAATCAGAGAATCTGATGGATGAGAAATTAAGGAATAGTATTTCCTCTAGTCATGAGAATGTCTTTTTCATGTTTTGGACTGTGTTGGTGAGGCTTATCACTTGAGTTTTTGTTAGACTTCTTCAGCAGTTTTTTATTTCTAGATATATCTCAGTTTTTCATTTTATCGATTCCTTTTGTAATAAAATGTCTTCAACCATCTTCAGTGTTTTATTTCACTTTTTGTTTTCACAGAAATTATTGAGGTTTATATATATCCTGTGCTATATCCTTGATTTATCTATGTTTTGAAATCATTGTTTTGTTCTGTGGCTATATTGAATTTCTCAGGGTCTCCTCTAATAGGTTTGTGGTGATTTGGTGTCTTAGGTGTTAATGATTTTGATTTCGCTCTGGTGTCTAGTTATCTGGGTTTGGGATGATTGTGATTCTAGCTGTGGCTATCTGGACTTGTCTATTTTAGGTTTATGGTGTTTAATTTCTTCACTTCTGTTTCTCTCTCTGGATCTTAGGAAAGGGTGTTGGCTGTGTATTGTCTTGTGGAGAATTCTTCTGAGTGTGTGCCTTGATAGGTCATTAGGGATACTAGAGAGAGACTGTTCTTAGGTGTGGGTGATTACACTAAAAAATAATGATAAATAAAGATAGCCCTTACCTCAGGGCTGGAAAAGGTTTTGAAAGCAAGAAACAAAAAAAAACCAAGATGAAGTAGCCATTTTCATGTCTTAAAAATAAGTTTTCAATCAAAATTAATCAAAAGAGATAGGTAAGAACACTTCATACACACTGAAGGAAAAACTCACCACAACAACCATTCAATAATGAACATCTCTGATGCAAATGCAAGGGCAGCCTCATTCATAAAAAATTATTACTAAAGCTAAATTCACACATTGAATCTCACACATTAATAGTCGGAGAATTCAGCACTGACTTTCTCCAAAAGAGAGATCAATACAGAATGTAAATGGGAAAAGAAAGAAACTAACAGGCATCTTGAATCAAATGGGCCTAAGTGATATATATAGAACATTTCTCAGAGGCTCATGAAACCTTCCCCAAATTTGACCATATTATCAGTCACAAAGCAAGCCTCAGAAGATATAAGAAGACTGAAATAACTCCATGAATCTTATCAGACATCCATGGATTAAAGCTAGACTTCAACAAGAGAAACACCACTTGGTCATGGAAGAAACAAAGGAAGAAATAAAAAACATTCTAGTTTTCAATGAAAATGAAGGCAAAACATATGCAAATTTATGACACAATGAAAGCAGTGCTAAGAGAAAAGCTCAGAGCATTTTGATAAATGAAGTGCCTTCTTAAAGAAATTGGAGAGATCCCATACTAGTAATTTATCAGCACACTTGAAAGCTCCTAACAGAAGGAAGCAAACACACCTACATGGAGCAGGTGACAGGAAATATTCAAACTTGGGGCTGGAATCTATACATTGGAAACAAAGAAACTGATACAAAGAATCAATAAAACGAAAAGCTGGTTCTTTGAAAATATCAACAAGATAAATAAACCCTTAGCCAAACTAAATGAGAGGCAGAGGGAGAATATCCAGATAAACAACATCAGAAACAAAAATGGGGATATAACTACAGACAGTGAGGAAATCCATAAAAATCATTCGGACTTACTTCAAAAGCCTGTATTCCACAAAATTCAAAAATCTAAAGTAAACAAATGATTTTCTGGATAGATTTCACCTACCAAAGATAAATAAAGATCAGGAATAAGTTTAAACAGTCCAATAACCACTAAGAAAATAGAAGGAATCATCAAAAATCTCCCAACCAAAAAACAGGCCCACATCCAGGTGATTTTAGTGCAGAATTCTATCAGACATTCAAAAAAGAACTAATACAGATACTCTTCAAATTATTCCACAAAATAGAAACAGAAGGAACATTGCCAAATTCATTCTATGAAGCCACAGTCACGCTGACACCTAAACTATATAAAGACCCAACAAAGAAAGATAATTCCACACCAATTTCATGCATGAACTTCCATGCAAAAAACTCAAAAAAACGCAAACTGAATCTAAGAACACATCATATACATCATCCTGTGGATGCAGGGATGGTTCAACATACAAAACGTCATCAATGTAATCCACCATATTAAAAAAATTAAAGAAAAAAAATCACATGGTCATCTCATTAGGTGGAGAAAATATGTTTGACCAAATCCAACATCCTATCATGACGAAAGTCTTAGAGAGATCAAAGATACAAGGTCTATATTTAAACATAATAAAGGCTATATAGAGCAACCTGATTGCGAACATCAAAATAAATAAATGTAGAAATATTGTAGAAAATAAATAAATGTAGAAAAATTCAAAGCAATTCCACTAAAATCAGGGACAGGAGAAGAATGCCCACTCTCTCTGTTCCTCTTCAATGTAGTACTTTAAGTTCTAGCTAGAGCAATAAGACAACTAAGGTATATCAAGGGCACACAAATCAGTAAGGAAGAAGTCAAAATATTTCTATTTGCAGATGAGGTGGTTGTGTATGTAAGCAACCCAAACATTCCACCAGAGAACTCCTACAGCTGATAAACAGCTTCAGCAAAGTAGCTTGATACAGGATTAATATTTTAAAATATCTGTAGCTCTCCTGTACATAAGGGACATATGTGCTGAGAAAGAAATTAAGGAAACTACACCATTCATAATATCCATAAATGCTATAATGTATCTTGGTGTGACTCTAACCAAATAAGTGAAAGACCTGCATGAAAACAACTTCAATGATTTGAAGAAAGAAAATGAAGAAGATGTCAGAAAATGGAAAGATCTCCCAATTTCCTGGATCCATAGGATTACCATAGTGAAAATGGCCATCTAACCAAAGGCAATCTACAGATTCAATTCAATCACATCAAAATACCAACTCAGTTCTTTTCAGACCTTGAAAGAACAATTCAAACTTCATATGGAAGAATAAAAAAAAAAAAAACCCAGAACAGCTTAAACAGTCCTACAAAATAAAAGAACTTCTGGAGTTATCTTCATCCCCGACTTCAAGCTACAACACATAGCAATAGTAATAAAAACTGCATGGTACTGGCATAGAGATAGACTGGTTGGTTGATCAATGGAATTGATTCAAAGACCCAGAAATAAACACACATACCTTTGGTCAATTGATTTTTGACAAGGAAGCCAGAACCGTACAATGGAAAAAAGACAGCATCTTCAACAAACCATGCTGGTCTAACTGTATCTCTGCATGTAGAAAAATGCAAATAGATACATATTTTTCTCCCTGAAAAAAAAGTCTCAAATCCAAGTAGGTGACTCTAATCAGGCCTGTTACCCTGAACAAAAGGAGGAGTCCCCCACCCAAGTTCTAGTTATGCAAAAGCCAAAATAGACAGAGACACTGGACACAACTTCAACCTGGAAGTAGGACCAACTTCCAGGGGCAACTCAACCAAAACCACCGTTAGCCCAAAAGGACTTAAATCAATGTGTCTTTTAAGGACTGGGGTAGACATCTCAGGTATGTCTACATGCTGCCGAAAACTGGCTCTTGTGTATTTTTACTGGCTGGATACATTGTTAAATCGGGCTACTGGGAACATTTTTGTTTCCATTCAAGCGAGTCCTTGCACAACCAAGAGTTCACCTAGTGACTTAATATCCTTCCTGCAAAAATCAGACTGGTATGCAGGGCCCATATCCTTCCCATAAAGTCAGTTCTGAACCTTCCCCAAACAGATGTCCATTTCCAAGGGAAACCGTCTCATTAAGGACCTCCTCCACGGCCAGAATATGCATTGTTTCCTTTTGGAGACATTGAGGTGAGAACTTTTTTTCAGATTACAGGCCTCGACTTCCCCTCCAAAGTTCAATTTAATCTTGTTCAGTTTAAGTGGGGACTGTGTTTTCAGAACAGCCCCTGGTAAGGACTTCTGGAAGGTTTGTACTTTGGGAGCCAAGGTGACTCTGGCCTGGCTGTGGATAGGCCTGTCTTTTAAGTGGTTCACCAGCATACTGGCTCCCTTCAAATTCTTTGGATCTGCACCAAACAGAGCATATGTTTTAAGCTTTAAGCCTTAAAAAGAAACCCATGAGTTGTTATTTTAAAAAATATTTATTTATTTATACATATGAGCACTCTGTCTAAATATATGCCTGTATGACACAAGAGAGCACCAGATCCCATTGTAGACAGTTGTGGGACACCATGTGGGCTGCTGGGAATTGAACTCAGGACCATCTGAGCCATCTCTCCAGCACCCACCCATGAGTTTTTTAATCAGATGAGGCCATTCAGCTCTTCAGCCCTTAAGCTCTGGTTTCTCACAGTTCCCCATTAAAGCACCCTCACCAAATAAAGAAAAGTGTCTGGCTTTTTCCATGCATTATTTTTATCTGCAGGCAAAACTTCCCCAAGATCTGCTTGTGCATGCACACACAAACACACACACACACACACACACACACAAACTCTCTCATTGGTCCTTGGGTGTGCACAGTTTTTCACAGGTGAAACTTAGGTACAGTTATCTGAGCCCAGCATGAAGCCACAAAACAAAATATTGTTTCTTGAAATTTCCCTGATAGGGGAGGTCCTCCTCCCCTTTCATCTGGCCCTAGCCTATCAGGTCTCATCAGGATTGGCTGCATTGTCTTCATCTGTGGTCTAGTCAGGCTGCTCCCTCCCCCTCAGGAGGAGGTGATCAAAGAGCCAGCCACTGAGTTCATGTCAGAGACAGTCCCTGTTCCCCTTACTAGAGTTTCCACATGGATACTGAGCTGCCATGGGCTACATCTGAACAGGAGTTCTAAGTTATCTCCATGCATGGTCCTTGGTTGGAGAATCAGTCTCAGAAAAGATAGAGTGGGGCATGGATTTAATGAGGGAGCAAGGGTGAGATTGGGAGAGATTGAAGGAGGGGGCTATAGCTGGGATAGAGTGAATAAACTTTGATTATTATAAAAAATAAAATTTTAAAAATTCATTAATATTCAGAAATGAAATGTATAAGGAACTCAATCCCAACCAAAATTCTGTTAGCAGCTTTTACACTTCTTGCGAAGAGTGCATTTTGCATTTATTACAAAACACATGCATATTGTTCTCTGAGAAGACTATATAACTCCTGTGAGAGTCATTTATGAAATCTAATAAACTCCTCTGTAGTACTTGTAAATCACTATAAACTCGACATTCCACCGAAGATGAATATGATTTAGCCTAACTTAAGGATCCTGCAATCATTTTGTCAGCATTGTTTGATTGTACTGAATATGTTCTCTAGACATGTTAATCATCTCACAGGAAAGGGCTTCTTGGAGTAGATGATTCCTACATTTTATATTTTATTATATGTATATGACTGCTAAAGCATTTAAACACCATGCTAATTTAATAGAGAAGTCAGCTTAATTTGTATTTTGTTCTTTAATTATAAAATGTATGAATGATTAAAAAAATTCTCCTTGATTGTAAATATTCTAGGACCCCTTCCATTTGTGGGACAGATGGGTAACTCTACTGCAGTTGAATAATGGGCTATGGAAGCCTGATCCACCAGGAGGAAGAAAGAGAACTGCTTACTGAGTGCTGTGGGGGAGCTCAAGCATGCCTTGAGAAAGAGTTGGGGAACCTAGGATCCCCTCCCACAGAGGAGAGCAACAAGTGTTCAAGTGGCCAGGGTGAAAGGCCTGGGTGGTCCCGAGGCTGGGTGTGCAGTAAGATGTATGTTATGGGAGGACAGGCATTACTGTTGCTGAAATGCGTATCTCTGCAAATCTGAGGAAGGCGCGGTCCTGGCCTGGAAGCCAGGGTCAGGGACTAAAGGGCTTTGTCCCTTCCGCACACTCTAACCCTAAGGAAGGGGCTCCCGTCACTCAAGACTCTCTGGCCAATCAGGGCTTCCGACCGGACTTGCCAGTCAAGATAGGAGGCATGTCCTTCCGGGTGCCTTTGTGTGGGTTCAGCTCCTGATGCTGAGCAGGCTCCCGTGGTTCCAGGTGAAGAGCTCTGAGCGCCACCGCCACTGCTTGGGTGCTGCAAGGGGAACTGAGGCAAGCTCCGAAGTCTCAACATGGTGAGTGACGGGAGGAGAAGGTGGCTGACCGGCGGGAGCTGGTGTGTGGGGTCTCTTCCAAGACTGGCTGGTCTATGACGGCCACTGGGGAGAGACCTTGTGGTCCTGGGCGCTGAGCCAGCAGGGGCATCTGAGTCACTTCAGTGTGGGGGCCGCATCCGAGCAGAGAGTTTGCAGCAGGGGTTCTTGTGCAGAATCATCCTTGTGGCAGGATGCCAAACTTGGATATTTTTTTACTGACATCATAGAAGTTAACCATTTCCTTCAATTTTCCCTGAAAGTGCTATACCAAATGCTATCCTTGAGAAGCTAACTTGGCCCATGAGGCTCACAGAGACTTAACTACCAACTAAGTAGTAAGAGTGGGCTGGACATAGAACCCCTCCACAGTTGTAGGAGATGTGCAGCTTGGTCTTCATGTAGTTCCCCTAACAATGAGAGTTTCTGGCTGTTTCTGACTCTGTGACTATGTGTGGATCACTGTCCTCAACCAAGAATGCCTTGCCTAGCTTCAGTGGGAAAGGGTACAATAGGTCCCATTTAGACCTAATGCATCAGGGTATATTGGTACTTAAATGGGGAAGGGGCTCTGCTTCTACGAGGATAGAGGCAGGGAGGAGTGGGATGTAGGGGTGAGACAGGGAGGAAAGGAAGGTGGAGGTTTCCATCTGGCTGTTAAGTGATTAAATAAATGAACTGAAGGACAAATGCTTACTTGTTTAACACGTAACTTGTACAAGACCTCCCAACCTCAGCTTTTATTTTTTTCCAATGTTGCCTTTTCCTGTCTTCTCTTCTGCCACATTCACTTCAGGACCCTGTCACTGAAGAGTGGCCTGCTGTTTGAAGCCACTGGTGTATTTCTGGAAATATTTTTGCTGTGTAAATCTTTCTAAGTGGCTAGACTTAAAAGTCTCCAGTCCACATTTAAATTGCTGAAAACATAACCTGGGGCCTGAACCTAAAAATGACTTAAGGGTTACAAGGTCTGTGTAATGCAAACTTCCGTCCTCAGCTGGCTCCTTTTGAGCATTGGCCAGAGCTGAATGTATGCTGTCATTAAATGTATGCTGTCTTAATTAATCTTTTAATAGTGTTTGCAGTGATTTCTCCTTGGGAGGGGATATTAGTTCTAGAACAGTTGCAACCTCAGCCTGGTAGATAAATGTTCCCAAAACAAGCTATTCAGACTGAGGTCACCTTTATCCCAGTCTGTTTATTCCAAGGTCAATGGCTTTCTTTTCTCTTGATTAAACTTTCTAAATTCTTTAGTTAAAGGGCTGTACCAAAAAAGATCTTTATAATTTGAGTTAGTAATAAACTGTCCATTGTACTTACAGTTAAAGGAATTGCATGTGGAGCATGGTTTCTGCCTTCTGTTCAGAACAGGAAGAACAATTTATTATGTACAATTGCTTGGTGAAACAGGATAGGCAATAGCTAGATCAAAGACTAAAGTTTAAGGCAGTCAGCTGCAGGGGTCACCCTATGAAGAAGGATATGATCCCCACAGAGTTAGTGATTTTTTTTCAATTTCTAGCATGTATTAAATTTGCGTGTGAGTGAACACAGACCAGATTGGTGGGTTACAACTTGGGTAGGTTAGATGGAGCCAGTGAATATTGAATTTCCAAATAAAGTCTATCCTATACATTTATGTGCAGTCTTTCTAAAGAGCGCTATGTCTGCTCAGAAATTTGAGACTCATCTATTGGCAGTAGCTTTGTATGTCAGGTTATCAATATCAGCAGCTAACAGTGCAGGTAGAATCAAGGTCAAAGAGTATCTTATTAATGCCATTACTCTAGCAGAGAAGGGTCTACTTTTGTTCAAAGCCAGGACACCTACAGTTTTTCAATTATATTTAACTTTCTAAAAAAGTCAGTTGTTGGTATTGCTTACTAAGTTTTATTTTTCTTTATGCATCACTGCTCTAATCTCTTATTTGTTTCTCTTCTCCAACATTTCCCAGTCATTAAAAATTTCATTCCTGGGAATGGAGAGACAGTCCAGTAGTTAAGAACACTGTCTCCTCTGCTAAAGGACCCAGATTCAATTCCTAGCACCCACGTGGCAGCTCACGACTGTCTGTAATGCCAATTCCAAGGGATCTGACCCCTTCACACCATTGCACAGAAATAAAATTAAATAATTTTTAAAAAAGAATTCCATTCCTATTTAAAAATGGATTTCTCATTAGTTTCTGTTTAGAGCATTGTCTCCCAAAACTCAGCCTTTCTTCATGCTGTGTGGTTAAGACTTGCTTCAACATCTATCCTGCCTCTGTGTCCCAGTGTCTTGCAACTCATTTCAGGCTGGACATTAAGCTTGGACCAGTGAATGAGGTTATTCAAACAGGGTGGGCAATTACAAATAAAGAGGGACCTGTGTATGAATTGAGTTCACTGACCAACTTTGAAGCTGGTGTCATCATAGCACAGAAAGGGATGCCGAAGAAGGATAGAACTTTCCTGCTTGGACAGAAATGTCAGTTATTCAATTTTTGATGGTTAGGAAAAGTCCAAACTGGCAATACTTGGAGTTCACAGACCAAGGCAATCAAGATTCTGGAAGAGGAACTAAACTTATTTCTAGAAACCAAATATAGTTACACTGGCCCAGCAAACACGGAAGACCTGGACAAACTGGTGTGGCTGAGCCTAACAGGAATATTATTATTCTAACAATAGCGCACCCCAAGGGAAAAGGAGTGCATAATTCTTGGTGTGCTCTGCTACCCATGTTTAATCCCAGAAAACTATTGGAGCATGAAGCCTGTTTCAACTTTTTACAACAATTTTTGAGATCATAGTTAAATCATTTCAACCTCCTTATTCTTTCCTACTGTTAAGTCTCAAATGCTGGGACAAATAGCTGAGGTACCTATTTAACAAATCAAAGCAGACCCAGCTGACAGTTCTCCCAGCACCCCTCTGTTTCTACCTGTCATAGGGTAATGGTTGGCATACCCAGCCTTCTAGCCCAGGGCTTGAGCTCCCCTTGATGATCTTCCTTATGTAATCCAATCATTTTGGTTACCTGGTCTTTTTCATCTATCATTTACTATCCTGGCCTCTTAGTCTGGCTTTCCCCTCTCCCTTCCTGCCTTTCCTCATAAGGCTCACAGTCATGTCCCCTCTGGACTATCCCAAATATCCCTTCATCTGTCTATTATGTCCCTTTTATCTATAAGAAAATTTCTACCCTGCCATACCTGGAATCATCCATGTCCTTTCCTTTTTATTTCTTGTTTTTTCATTCGTTACTCATTTACTGCTCCTTACTTTTAAATTCATGGTCACTTTTTGCTTTAATTTTCACTACTGTTTGACTTTGACTTGTTTGGATTTGGAATTTCTCAGCTGTGAGGTAGACATAGCGGCACTGAACATTGATTGTGTGTTGGAATGTGCACACAAAGTCCCTGTGATTTGGAAGAACTGTCTCCTTGTGTTTTGGAGATGGAAAGTTGTACTAAAATACAGATTTCTTAGAGTAGGGTGCTGTGTGCTTCTAAGGTGGAAGGGCCCAGCTGGAAGACCTCAGCTGTCTGAGTCACTTGATTTGATCCCCCGTGCAGAATTCCTCTGCAGCCATAGCAGTTTAAAGTTGTGATGCTTAAAATATCACTATCCAGTGTGCAGACACACACATTGCTTTTGTTGTGTGGTGGGAAGAGAGATTGGAAAACTGATGGTCTGCTCTCTAGAACTTCTGAACCTTGCATTCTACATTCAGTTTTGTGTTGCAAATTTTATAAATAGTTTTCAAGCTGGTAGAAAGAGGGTGATGTGCATTCTTTAGCAATTTTTGTTTGGAATCTTTTTATCTTTTCGCTACTGTTAACCACAGTGGTATGATTTAAGAAAATTTAATTTCAGGACACAAAAGAAATTTCTGAGATGCAGAGGTTTTTCAGGTGTGCTTGCTGTCGGGTAGGTGGATAAGGCAGATTCCATATCTTGTGGCTCAATCTATGTGGGAGTAAGCAAACATGAAAACACTCATCACATTTGTTTGTGTATGGCTTTCAGTGGGGCTGGATGTGCCTGAAACCACAAGAAGGCATAAGTGAGTGTAGAATCAAAGCCCACTTTTTGGATCACTCTTTTCCAAAGAGAGCTTCAGAGAATAGAGCATGTGGTCTCTCCTTTTGGAAGAGTAATCTACAGTAGCTGGTGGGTCAGAAATATACTTTACTTTGAGTTGGTTTTGTAAGAGTTTTGAAGTCTGTGCTTATTTAATTTCTATACACATATAACCAAAAATAACCTTGGTCAAGTCACATTTTTTCCTGGCAGTTTCCTTGGATCTTTTGAGGAAAATTTGAATATAATTTTAGGCTTATGATTTTGGCTTTTTCTCTTTGTCTCCTAATTATGTCACAACTGTTGTACACATTCTTGATAGTTGTAGCTATGAGAAAAATTCTGAGGTCACAGCTGCTCATGTGTGTACTCTTACTTCATAATCCTATTCAGAATTCTTTGTCATTTTTTATGGGATATAGCTTTGAAATCAGCCTTCCTCTTAGAAATTCATGGAAATTTTTTTAGATTCTGTTGAAATCATGTTGAAAGAGAAAATAGCCAACACCTTTGTATTTTTAAATACATCATTCCATTAATGTTATTTACTCTAGTAAAAAAGGTTAAGTGATACTATCCTACATAATCATTTGTTTAGCAAACTACAGTTAGTATATAAAATTGAAAGTGATATGAAATTATTTGCAATCCATAGAAAGAAGACCAGTATAGAGTTTAATGACACAAAATACATTATTATGGTCACAAAAGCTATCTCACCAAGTATAATTTGAGAAGACAAAAAGTGAAAATAACACATGGTCCAAAATTGAACAATAAATTTGAATGTGATATGGGATCTTGTATTAACATACAAAATCAACTCTTGATAGCAGAATTTGGGATTTTCTGTGGATATGAACTAAAATTAGGTAACATCAAGTAGTTTTATAGTCAATGTAAAACTGCAAGTATTTAACGTATGTAATCTGATGCTTTTGCAGATATTACCTATGCTCACACCCCCTCATTACCAAAAACAACACAATAAACCACGTTTTCACACATTCTCATTATATCCATGTTTATGTGTTTCCTACATTGCATGGAGTTCTCATAAAATGACAGAATTGCTATGGATCCCAACAGTCTTCTCAGTAGATTTTCATGTACTTTAGATTAGTTTTAAAGAAGTATCTGAATTCTCATGTTTATGGCATTTATATTCCTGGTGGCATAACTTTTAAAATAACCTAATTCCTCATTTGTTGAGGTCACACCAGGTACCTCAGGAGGACAGTATGGTAAATGAATGAAGACAAAAGCAATGGTTAAAGGATTACTCACATAAAATACTCTTACAGTCAGTGATGTATTATTGGTCTTGAAACACCGTATAATTACAGCATAAGCAATGTCAAATCAATGAACCTCTTTCTCTCTGATTTCAATCTTGCTGCATTTCCATTTGTCCATTGGGTTGGAGAGCTTTAGTTATCTTGTCTACCTTAAAGTTTGCAATAGAAAATGAAGGGCAGAAACAACACAGAACCTAGCTGAAACAATCACCTTCAAAGAATTTTTGTAATATATGGAATTTTTATAATGTGAAGAATCAAATATCAAATATCAGGCTTTTTAGAGCAAGAGTTGTTATAAAAATAATAAGCAAATGTGATTTTATAGTGTACAATAAAATGTAGAAAGTTTGTTTATTTGGATGGTATGAGAGCTTTCTGCCAATAAGTCATACTGCATGAAAAAGTGAAATGAGTTAAGAAATAGACAGACTTGTTTTGTTTGTATTTAAATAATGACAATAAATTATAGCTGAATAAAAATATAATAGTCTTAGACAAGGGACACATTCCTTAGTTTTGTTCTGACCAACTAACATGCCTTAGATGGTAACACTTTTATTTTCATTGGAAAAACATATTTAAAAACTTAACATTTTAAAATATCAGTTTGCATATACTTCATGTATTATATAGTTAAGTATAAACAGTGTATAACATTACATATTTATTTCTATTATTGTGAATAGTTATTCAAACTTTAGTTTTTATTGTAGAGAAGAAAGAATACTCTTTTGGAATTAAGTGAGCAGGGACTCCTGTAATTTCACGTAACAGCAGAAAATATTTTTTTCTGCAGATTATATATTTCACATTGGTGAGAGCAAAATTAATTTCACAAATCTAGATGGGACCAAAGAATATAACTTGTCAGACTCCTGAGTGTTGCTTATTCTCTACGCATACAGAATGATAATTGTACATCATGATTGTGTTTTCTATGTCTTCACTTATTTCACTTCTCTTTCATTGCTTTCCTTCTTTCCATTTTTAGTTAGGAAAATTGAATTAATATTTTTTTTAATTGAAAAGGATTCTTCCCTCATACAATATATTCTGACCACAGTTTCCTCTCCCTCCACTTCTCCCATGTCCAGCCTATCTCCATTCTCCCCCAGATCCACTCCTCCCTCCTCTGTATCCTTTTCAGAAAAAAAAACAGTCCTTCAAGATAGGACTGTCAAACAAGACCAAACAAGATACAAAAAGACAAGACAAACAGACCTCATGCTGAGGATGGACAAGGAACCCAGTAGGGGAAAGAGAGAATCAAGTGAAGGTGAGAGATTCAAAGCTACACTTGTGGGTTCCATCTCTTGGCTTGGGCTGCAACTTAAACCAAACACTAACTCACCATGCAAACAAGTTTGGGGCCACCACGCACCCTTTACATCTTGCAAGCAGTACAGATTTTAGGTGGAGGGGTTTTTATTCTGGGTTCACATCCAGGTTTCTTTTTTGGGAGCCTATACAGTACTGTATCACCCCAAAGAGACTAGAACATAGGAGTGAAATCTTTCAGCCTGCACCTGGTCCACCTCTACAACTTCAGTGCACTGTGTGTAAGCTTTCTTCCAGAGTGTGCCCTGCTGTTATTTTTCAGAGAGCAATGCTCTGTCCTAACATCAGCCTGGGCTTTTAGGCATCTCCATATGACCTCCTGGGACAACAACCCAGTTTTCTGAGAAAATGCAATGTTGGCTGTATTTGATTGCCCTCCAACCAGCAATGGAGGAGTGTTCCCCTCCCCAACACCTTCAGTATGAGTGAGCTGTCAGTTGTTCTGTTAAACTTCACTATTCTGACATGTGTAAAATTGAAGCTCAAAGTAGTTTCCATTTGCATCTCCTTCATTTGCATTTGCATTCAAGACTAAGGATGCTGAAAAGTGTTTTTTAGCCATTTGAGATTCTCCTGTTGAGAATTCTTTGTTGATCTGGTCTTTGTTTTTTATTTTATTTATTTTTATTTTTTAATGTTAGTTACAGTTTATAAACTTTGTATCCCAGCTGTAGCCTGCTCCCTCATTCTCTCCCAGTGCCACCCTCACTTCCTCATCTCCTCCATGCCCCTTTCCATGTCCACTGATAGGGGAGGTCCTCTTCCCCTTCATCTGACCTTAGCTTATCAGGTATCTTCAGGACTGGCTGCAATGTCCGCCTTTGTGGCCTAGCAAGGCTGCTCCTCTCTTAGGGGGGTAGTTCAAAGAGCCAGTCATTGAGTTCATGCCAGAAATAGTCCCTGTTCCTCTTACTAGGGTACCCACTTGAATACTAAGCTACCATGGACTCTATCTGAGCTGGTGTTCTAGATTATATCCAGGAATGGTCCTTGGTTGGAGATACAGTCTCATAAAAGGCCTCTATGCCCAGATATATTTGGACCTTATGGGGCTCCTGTCCTCTCCAGATGATACTAAGTCTCCCTTCTTTCATATGATTTCTTACCCTCAGAAATCAAGTGATACTCAGCAGAGAATTCACTGCCTGGGAAGATGTTTTTGTAAAAAATACAATAAAATTTCTTAAGCATGAGAATAAAAGCTCTGATCTAAGATCTGTGAGGATAGCAGCAATGTCTGATTTAATGTCTGTGTGCACACACAGACACACAGATAATAATAATCAGAGGTCCCCTCATCCACCCACTAAAAAATCTTACCAAAATTTAGTTATATAAGAAACACTCCCTTAAACAAATCTTTAAAGTCTAAGGTCTTGCCATCCATGCTTGCACAAACTTTTAATCCAGGCACATGAAAGGCAGACACAGGCTGTTCTCTGTGAGTTCACTGTTGGCTTGCTTGACAAAGTGAGTCCAGCACAGACAGGCCTACACAATGAAACCTGGTATTAAAAAAAGACTTTCTAAGTGGTATATGTTTACAATTTAGGCACTTCAGTTAAGGTAACAGCAAGTTTTACCAGTTAACTGATAGTTAGGAAACTGTTTCAAGGGGTTGGGTGGAAGATGGTGCTGCAAGCTTGGGAATATGAAGTTAGTTTAATCTTGCTAGTAAAAATGGAAGAACAAAATGATGAACTGCTTGGAGAAGACTGGGGCTCTGGAGGCTGCCTCCTTATGCATTATGGAGCTTCATGTTTACAAAGTATTTGCAGCAGGGGCTTGAATGTAGAAATGTCCTTGGTAGGATACAAACTCAGAGAGGCCAAGTTTCTGGTATCTTTTTCCAAGTTCTGACCTTGGCATTTAATGTTTAGGTATACAATTCATTTGGAGTTATTTTCATGGACGTTGTAAATAACATATGTGTCTCAAGTATACATGGTGTTATGTCAGATTTCACATCTTGTGCTGTAATAGGTGTGGCAGGAAACAGACATAAAATTATTATTTAACATTGTTTTGTTTATGGACATCAGGGGAACTGGGTTTGCTTGCAATCACTAGGGGTCCATGAGGGGCTGCGGCAACATAGTCTACCTTTCTGGTGACCTCCATTTACAGAGAGAGGTCTAGAGTATGTGGACTATGTTTGAAAAAAAACAAAAGGTCAGTGTTACCTGGAGGGTAATTGAACAGGTAATTTGAACACTGAGTTATTTTCATGGGAGTTGTGACATTTGTGTTTATTTAATTTCTCTATGTATACAATCATAGGTAACATGGGTCTGCTTCACATTTTTTCTTGGTTGGGTTTCCTGGACATGTGACTAGATTATTTGGCTTATGTTCTTGGTATTTTCGCTTTATTCTTTCACGAATATTTTACACAATCTTCATTGTTTTTGCTATACAGTCAGTTTAGATATCATATCTTGTCTGTGTGTAACATGTCTTCTTAATCCTACTGAGAATTCTGAGGGTTCTTTTCACATGGTAAATTCAGTTGGCAGCATGGCATCATAAAATTGCTGGTTGCTACCATTCAAAAAAATGACTGGACTGGACCTATGCACCCTACACATATCTAGCTGATGGGCAGCTTTGCATGTTGGTCACCTAGCATTTGAAATTGGTGTTGGCTGTGACACGGACACAGTTGCCTGTTTATGAATCAATTTGCACTAGCTGGGCTGCCTTCTCTGGCCTTAGTGGAAGAAAATGCATTCAGTTTGTATGCAACTTGATGTGCTGAGGAGAATTGGTATGTGGAGACTTCCCTTTCCAGAGAAGAAAGGGAGGAGGAGTGGGGGAAGAGGATGGGATGGTGACACCAGGAGAAGTGAAAAAAGAAATAAGATAATGAGAAAAATGACTGGTTTCTATGTAAGTGAGATATTCTGTTGACTGATGATTTCTATACAAGGCTCTTCCATTGATGGTGGTGATATCCTTAAGCAAGTGGCCTTGGGCTGGATAAGAAAGATAGCTGAGCATGAGACTATAAAGAAATAAAAGAGCAAGGCAGGAAACAATATTTGGCATGTTTTTTTTTTCCTTACTTTTCTTGAAACTTGAGTTTCTGTCTTTGGCCTCCAAAAAAGATGGACTGTGATCTGACAGGACCAAACAAGTTATCCCATTGATGACCAGAGATGTTTATGGTTAGGGGATTCAATTATAGCAGTACAGTAGAAAGTCAGGAGAAAAAAAGGTATGTCAAAAGTGACTTTGCTCCTGGAATGACCTGAGAATGTTGTCTGTTTTGAGGAATGTGGAAAATATCAGGTCTTGAGATGGCAAACATCCAGACCTTAATTGGCTCTTCCTGTAGGACCTGGAAGGTCATAATATTGAGTATAGTGCATATAGAGGAAGTGGAAGGCATAGGATTTCAGTGGAAAATAGAGTCCATGGAAAATTAAGCTAGAGTTCATTTGTGTGGCAATTTGTCCCTAGATCTTTCTTATTCTGCTCATGTTCTAAAGAAATTAAGAAAGGAAGAATTAATAATTGTGGACTGATTCCTTAGATGGAGATGTTTGTTTTCAAACATGGCTTGGAGGTTAGTAATTAGTCAAGGCTTCACTTGAAATCTTGAATCTCGTGTCAGCCTTTTGAGTACAAGTCCAAGGATGGAAGATGTACACCCATTGTGTTCTGTTTTGTCAAAATATTTTATTATTGTTAGTATTAAAATGCTTAAAAGAATATTTGTATGTATGTATGTATGTATGTATGTATGTATTATTTGAAGTTACATGTTTCTTCATATTCTCATTTGTTACTATATAGCAAATCATGCTCAAGTTCTGCCTTGTAGGAGAAATATCTACAGGTGCTAAACAATGTAAAACAATGAGATTAATTTCATAAAAGCATGTTATATGTGTGTAAAGTGACTATGTGTTCTTAGGCCATGACAAATATGTGAAGACTTGATGACACTTTTGGATGTTTATTTTGACCATTCTTATATGCTGGTCAAGACCATGTTGCCAGTTTGTCTCTGGATTTTTTGGAGAGTGTATTAATTTTTTCTTTTTTCTTTTACTTGATTACAGCTTATTCAGTTTGTATCCCGGTTGCAACCTCCTCCCATGGCCCCTCCCAATCGTTCTGTCCCTCCCTCTGAGTGTATTAAATTAAATAAATATTTTATATTTTGACTTTACATCCCCAGGGTGATACCTCCTTCCTCTGTTCTTAGTCCACCATCACCCTTCTCTTTACCTTCTCTCTCTCCTCCCAGAAAAGGGGAGTCCTCCTTTCTTGTTTCATCCCTCCAAAATACATCAAGTCACATCAGGACTGAGCATATCCTCATCCACAGAGGCCAGGCAAGGCAGCCCCAACAGAGGGAGGTGACCTAAATGCAGGCAATACAGTTAATATTAGAAAATATCCCCCTCCAGTTGCCACTCAACCCACATGGACCAAGGCACCCATAGTGCATATGAGTTCAAGAGGCCTAGGTCCAGACAATGTTTGCTCTTTAGTTGATATCTCATTTTCTGTAAGTTTCCCTTGGGTCTGGGTTACTTGTCTTTGTTGGTCTTCTTGTGACATCCTGTCCCGAACAGTTTCTTCCATCTTTTCCCCAGTATTTTCATAAGACCCTTGGAAATCCACCCCATGCTTACTTTCAAGTTCCAGCATCTGTCTCCTTTGGCTGCTGGGTGGATCCTTTCAGATAACAGGCATGTGTAGGCTCTTTTCTATAAGCACAGGAAAAGAATATTTACAATTTCATTAGCTGGGTCTCTGGTGTAAACTGGGTCTCTGGTTGCCTCTATTATTGGTTCCCTTTCTTCCACATCCTCACCAGCATGTGTTGCCACTTGAGTTTTTGATCTAAGTTGTGTATGATGGAATCTTAGAGTCATTTTGATTTCTACTTCTCTGATGGGTAAGGACTTTGATCATTTCTTTAAGTGCCTCTCAACCATTCAAGGTTCTTCTGTTGAAATCGCAGTTTAGCTCTGAACCCCATTTTTAAATTGCATTTTTTGATTTTTTGGTATTTAATTTATTAAGTTCTTTGTATAGCTTAGATATTAGTTCTCTTTCTTATGTAGGGTTAGTGAAGATATTTTCCCAATCTTTTGCCTGCTTTTGTGTTCTATTGGTAGTGTCCTTTGACTTACAGATGCTTTTCATTTTCTTGAGATCCCATTTATTAGTTGTTGATCTTAGAGCCTGTGCTGTTGTTTTTCTATTGTCTCCTGTGTTAGTGAGTTCCAGACTTTTCTACACCATGTCTTCTAAATAATTTAGAATCTATGGTTTTATGTTAAGGTCTTTGATCTACTTGGACTTCAGGGTAATACAAAGGGGGTCTATTTTCACTTTTCTACATGATATTTAGTTATACCACCACCATTTGTTGAAGATACTGTGTTTTTTTCCATTGTATGGGTTTGGCTTGTTTGTTGAAAATAAAGTTCCAGTAGGAGTGTGTGTTTATTTGTATGTCTTTATTTCAATTGCATAGAATTGGTCTGCTATCAAGGGTGTTTTATTTTTCCATATGAAGTTAATGTTTTCTCTTTCAAGGTCTGGAAGTAATTGTGTTGAAATGTTGGTAGGAAATGGGATTGAATTTGTAGATTGCATTTGTTAAGAATCCTGTTTTACTATGTTAATTCTGCTTTTCCATGATTTTGGGAGATCTTTCCATCTTCTGATATCTTCCTCAGTTTCTTTCTTTAAAGACCTGAAATTCTAGTCATAGAGGTCGTTCACTTGCTTGGTTAGAGTTACAACAAAATATTTTATATTCTTGGTGGCTACTGTTCAGGATGTTTCCCAAATTTTATTATCAGCCCATTTTTTCTTTTGTATACAGAAGGGCTAATAATCTTTTTAATCAATTGTGTTCCAAGACACTTTGTGGGAAGTGTATATCAACTGTAAGAATTCTCTGGAGGAATTTCTTGGGTCACTTATGTATACTATTAAATCCTCTGTGAATAGTGATACTTTGAATTCTTCCTTTCCAAGTATTTTAACAGGAAGGTGTGTTGGATTTTGTCAAAGGCTTTTTCTCCTGTAATGAACTGATCATGTGATTTTATTCTTTCAATTTGTTTATATGGTGGAATACATTGATGGATTTTCATATGCAGACCATTGCTGTATCCCTGAGATGAAGCCTGTTCATCGCGTATATCTTTGATGTATTCTTGTATTTGGTTTGTGTTTTTTTGGATATATCTGTGTCAATGTTTGTAAGTGAGATTGGTCTGAAATTCTTGTCCTTTGTTGAGTCCTTGTGTGGTTTGGGTATCAGGGTGACTTTGCCATCAGAATGAGTTTGGTAATGTTCCTTCTGTTTGTATTTTGTGAAAAATTTTGATGAGTATTGGTATTAACTCTTCTTTGAAAATCGGGTATGATTCTGTGCTAAAATCATCTTGCCCAATGCCTGTGTGTGTGTGTGTGTGTGTGTGTGTGTGTGTGTGTGTGTGTGTTTGGCAGACTTCTAATGACTGTTCCCATTTTCTAAGGTGTTATTGTCACTGTTGTTTTATTTTATTAATTTTATTGTTTTTGTTTTTGAAGAATAAGTTTCTCTCTGTTGTCTTATGTGTCTTGTAAGTAGGTATGTAAATCAAGCAAGCCTTAGACTTAGAGATCCAACTGAATCTGGATCTGGAGTGCTAGGGTTATATGTGGGCCCACATGCCTGTCTTTGTAATGTTGATATATATATATATATATATATATATATATATATATATATATATCATATATATATATATATATATATTATTGCCTGATGGGCCTGAAATTTGTTATTTGTACATATCAAAACTATTCTGAATTGATTTTTACCCACATCTTGAATTTGAGATTTTGCAGAGCATATTATATTTCTCATTTGGCAACTTCAGGCTCCTTATCCCATGCTGCTTGGGCTTCTCATCTAGGGCCACTCCCATAAACTCCCAGAAGCCTCCCATGACCCAGAAACTCACCCACCCTGATTTCTATTTTCTCTCCTTGTTCCCTCATCATTCTACTCTCCCCATACCTGATACCCATCCCCATTACCCTATCCATTCCCTCTTCCACCCTATTCCTTCCCTCCATTTAATTCAGATACTTATCTTATTTTGTCTTCAAAGTGAGTTTCCTACATCCTCCCTTTCTGCTCCTTTCACTGGGTCTGTGGATTGTTCCATGATTATCCTGTACTTTATGATTAATTTCCACTTATAAGTGAGTAGGTACCATGTGGGTCTTTCTGGGTCTGGATTATCTCACTTAGAAAAATCTTTCCTAGTTCCATCCATTCTCTTGCTGATTGCATAAAGTATTTGCTATTAATAGCTAATTGGTATTCCATTGTGTAACTGTATCACATTTTCTTTATCCATTCTTCAGGAGATGGATGTCTAGGTTGTTTCCAGTTTCTCTTTATTACAAATAAATCTGCTGTGAACATAGTTGAGCAAGTGTCCTTGTGGTATGGTACATCATCTTTTGAATATGTTCCCCTCAGTAGTATAGCTATTGCGGCATATAGGTGTTGACATAGGTCTATTCTAATTTTTTTTGAGAAACATCTAGATGTATTTCCTAAGTGTTTGTTCAAGTTTTCATTCTCACCAGCACTGGAGGTGTGTTCTCCTTACTCCACATTCATCCACACCATGTTCTGTCACTTGAGTTTCATGATCTGAGCCATTTGACAAGTGTAAAATTGAAATGAAGAATCCTTTGATTTGCATTTCCTTGATGATTATGGACAATGAATATTTCTTTAAGTGCTTCTCAGCCATTAGTACTTCCTCTGCTTAGAGTTCTCTGTTTAGCTTTATATGCCATTGTTTAATTGGGTTATTTGGTTCCATCGTGTCTAATTTGTTCATTTCTTTAAGGATATTATTCTTCAAGCAGTTGTAGGACTGGTGAAGGTCCTCTCCCAGTCTGTGTGCTGCCATTTGTCTTATTGATAGTATTTTTTGCCTTCCAGATGCTTTTCACTTTCATGTGTCCCTTTTGTTAATTGTTAATCTTAGTGTCTGAGCTGTCGGTGTACGATTCACAGACGTGTCTCTGTACAAATTCTATATCAAGGCTATTCTCCACTCTCTCTTCTATTGTGTTTTATGTTACAGTTTTTGGACTTGAACTTTCTGCAGGGTGATAAATATAGCTGCATTTGCATTCTTCTGCATGCAGATATCAAGTTAGAGAAACACCAATTGTTCCATAAGCTTCTTTCCATTGTATCTTTTTGGCTTCTTCGTCAAATATCAAATTTCTGTAGGAACATGTGTTTATTTCTCTGTCTTTAATTTGATTCCATTGATCAAACTGTCAGTTTCTATGCCAATACCATGCAATTTTTATTACAATTGTTTTGTTTTATAGCTTGAAATTATGGAGTTTGATAACCTCAAAAGTTCTTTTATAGTACAAAATTGTTTTAGCTATATTGCATTTCTTTTTTCCTATGAAGTTAATGGTTGCTCTTTCAAAGTCTATAAATAATTCTGTTAGAATTTTGTTAGGAATTGCTTTGAATCTGTAGATTGCATTTGGTTATATGGCCATTTTTTTTACAATAATAATTGTATGATCCATGAATTTGGGAGATCTTACTCTCTTCTGATACCGTCTTCAATTTACTTCTTCAGGAATTTGAAGTTCTAGTGATGCAAGGCTTCACTTGCTTGGTTAAAGATATACCAAAATATTTTATATTGTTTGGGGCTATTGTTCAGGATCTTGATTTTCTAATTTCATTCTAAGCCCATGTAATTTTTGTATATAGAAGGGCTACTGATTTTTTTAGTAAATTTTGTTCCGAGCTGCTTTGTGGAAAGTTTTTGTCAACTGTAGGTGTTCTCTTGTAGAATTTATTGATTTACTTATGTATACTAGTATATCGTCATCGTATAGTGATACTTTGACTTCTTCCTTTCCAATTTCTATCTCATTGATCACGTTCCATTGTCTTATTGCTCTGTCTAGGAATTTGGTGGAATTGCTTTAATTTTCTTTCCATTTATTCAGATGCAGGCTATAGGCTTGCTGTGTTGCCTTTATTATGTTTAGGTTTAAATCCTGTGTCCCTGATCCCTGTAAATCTTTTAACACGAATGGGATGCTGGATTTTCTTCAAGGCCTTTTCACCATCTAATGAGATGATCGTGTGTTTTTCCCCTATCGGTTTGTTTATAAGATGGATTAAATTGATGGATTTTCATATGTTGAACAATCCCTGCATTGTTGTGCCCAATTTGAGAGACCCCAAAAGACCACTAGGAGTTGAGTCTGTTGCAAATCATATGAGGATCTTTATTCAAACGTAAGCTAGGGCCACCAATCTCCCATGATACAGCAGGTTAGAAAGTGAGGCCTCGAGTCTCACGGAGGGAAAATTTTTAAAGGGAAAAATAGTGAGCAGTGAATTCCAAACCTTGCAGTTACAGGGAAGGGAAAGTTTTGGGTGGGTGGGGAGGGTTCAGTGATTGAAATGTCCTTTAGGCAAATTGTTCCAAGCCACCTGGCCAAACTGACAGATATCTAAGATATCTGTATGATAACCTACTGGGTGGAGTGGAGGACCTATTAACACATTCTGTGGCACTTATGATACCTGACAACGAGGACCCAGCATGAACACATTCTGTGGCATTTATGATACCTGACACTGAGGACCCATCATTAACACATTCTGTGGCATTTATGACAACCTGCAGGGTGGAGAGCTATGTGGCCCTTTTCAGATCCCAAAGGTGGGGGTCAAGTCACTCCAAGGTCAGTCAACTTAAGACAGAGTCTGAGAAACAAAATGGAGCCACCCCTGCCATCGTCAGTTTCTTCAGCATCACTGAGATGAAGGCTACTTTCTCTTGGTGGGTGGCGTTATTGCTGTGCTTTTAGATTTGGATTGTGAATATTATATTGAATATTTTTACATCACTTTCACAAAGGAGATTGGTCTGAAATGCTTTTTTTCTGTTGTGTCTTTATGCTATACAGTTATCAGGGTGACTTTGATCCAATGGAATGATTTTAGCAATTTTCCTTTTATTTGTATTTTGTGGAATAGTTTAAGGAGTATATGTACTAGCTTTTCTTTGAAATTGTGTTAGAATTCTGTGCCAAAACACTCTAGATCGGAGCATTTATATTTTGTTTGGGATACTTTCAATGACTGCTTCTTTTTCCTTAGGGTATATAGGCCTTGTTTTGTTTTATTTTATTTTGTTTTGTGGTGTTTGTTTGTTTGTTTTTTAAATCAAAGTTCCTTTTAGTAGTCCTGTCTGTACTGTAAGTATGTGTGTAGACCAGGCAGGCCTCAACTTATAAATCCACTTTAAAATGTCTCTAGAGTGTTGGGATGAGTTGTGGTCCCACATGCCTGGCCTTTTTCTTTCATTGTCATGTTATTATGTGATAGGCCTGGAATGTAGGTATTATACGTGTCAAACATATGCTCTTGTATTGATCTTCATTATGACATTAATATTGCTTGAACTTTTAGAAATGTATGATTGCAGTACTTTTTATGCTTGTTCTGAAATTTTTTGAATGAATAAGACTATTTTGCACTCACACACACACACACACACACACACACACACACACATATATATATATATATATATATATATATGAATAAGTACCTCATGTGTGCCTGTTCCTCACAGTAATCAGAAGATGGCCCAGAACTCATGAAATTGGAATAATGGATAGGTGTGAGCTCCTATGGGAGGGCTAAATCAAGGTAAGCCTTTAGGAGGCCCATAGGGAATGGTGAGTGAAGCTTCAGGAACTCAGTGCACATAATATTGATCTAGTAGGGACGCCTGGCTCACTAGTGAAATCTCAGAGGGATCCAAGGCTAAGATGATGATGCTTTTCCCTTCTTTATGGAAATCTCCTAAAGACCTTGCCACCCCACAATTCTCACATTTTCTGACAGTTGTACCAAACTATTTGATTATTACTGTTAATTGAAGCTAGCATGGAATGGTGTGATTAGGCTTTCAGTCATTTAAAGGCAGTTATTTAGATAATAAAGTTAGATTTGCATCTTTCATTCTTGTCTCTGGAGTTTGATTACCAGGTTTCTTTGTGGACTTTTTTCACCCATAACCCACCTACAGCATGGTTTCTGATCCCCACCTATGTAAGTACTGGCAATCAGGCCCAAATATTTGCAAGACCAACAAGACTTCTTCACTGCTGAGGCATCTCTTATGCCCTATGTTGCCTATTTTATTTATTTATTTAAATCTTGATTTTTTTATATCAATTACAGTTTATTCACTTTGGATCCCAGCTGTAGCCCCCTCCTTCATTCTCTCCCAATCCCACCCTCACTCCCTCCTCTTCGCCCATTCCCCTCTCTAAGTCCACTGATAGGGAAGTGGATTTCTGTCTGACCTTAGCTTATCAGGTCTCATCAGGACTGGCTGCATTGTCCTCCTCTGTAACCTGGCAAGGCTGCTCCCCCTGAGGGTGGTGTGGTTAAAGAGCCCAACACTGACTTCATCTCAGAGACAGTCCCAATTCCTCTTGGATATTAGGGAACCCACTTGGATACTGAGCTGCCATGGGCTATATCTGGGTAGAGGTTCTAGGTTATATCCATGAATGGTCCTTGGTTGGAGTATCCAGTCTCAGAAAAGACCCCTATGCCCAGATATTTTGGATCTGTTGCTCTCCTTGTGGAGCACGTGTCCTCTCCAGGTTCTATTATCTCCCCCCTCTTTCATAGCATTCCCTGCACTCTGCCCAAAATTTGGTTAAGAGTCTTTCAGAGGCCCTCTGTGATAGGCTCTGGTCCAGTTTCCTGTTTTCTCCTTCTTCCAATGTCCATCTCATTTGTCTTTCTGAGTGAGAATTGATCATCTTACACAGGGTCCTCCTTCTTGCTTAGCTTTAGTTATATGGGTTGTAGTATGTTTATCTTATATTTTATGCCTAGTATCCACTTATAAGTGAGCATATACTGTATGTGTCATTCTGCTTCTGGGATACTTCACTCAGGATGATCTTGTCTAGATCCCACAATTTGCCTGCAAATTTCAAATTTCCTTGTAATTACGGAGTAGTATTCCATTGTGCAATTGTGCCATAATTTCTGTATCATTCTTCCATTGGGGGACATCTGGGTTTTTTCCAGGGTCTGGCTATTACAAATGAAGCTGCTATGAACATGGTTGAACAAATTTCCTTGTTGTGTACTTGAGCATATTTTGGTTATATGCCTAGGAGTGGTATAGCTGGATCTTGAGTTAGTGCTATTCCTAATTGTCTGAGAAAGTGCAGATTGATTTCCAAAGTGGTAGTACATGTTTACATTCCCGCCAGCAATACAGGAAGGTTTACCTTTCTCCACATCCTCTCCAGCAGGTGTTGTCAGTATTGTCACCTGAGTTTTGATCTTACCTGTTCTGATGGGTGTAAGGCGAAATCTCAGGGTCATTTAGATTTGCATCTTTCTGATGACTATGGCTGTTAAGCATTTCTTTAAGTGTTTCTATGCCATTCTATATTACTTTACAGAGAATTCTCTCTTTAGCTATATACCCCATTTTTAATTGGATTACTTGATTTGTTGCTTTTCCACCTCTTTAGTTCTTTATATATTCTGGATATTAGCCCTCTGTCAGATATAGAGGTGGTGAAGATCCTTTCCCAGTCTGAAGGCTGTCGTTTTGTTCTGAATACCGTGTCCTTTGCTTTACAGAGCTTTTCAGTTTCATAAGAGCCCATTTATTGATTGTTGATCTTAGAGCCTGTGCTGTTGGTGCTCTGTTCAGGAAGTACTCTCCTGTGCCAATGAGTTCTAGGCTCTTCCCCACTTTTCTTCTAATCAATTTAGTGTGTCTCTTTTTATGTTGAATCGTTGATCCACTTGGGCTTTAGTTTTGTGCAGGGTGATAAATATGGATTTATTTGCATTTTTTCTACATGTAGACATCCAGTTAGACTGCCACCATTTGTTGAAGATGTTGTCCTCTTTCCATTGTATTATTTTGGCTTCTTTATCAAAAATCAAGTATCTGTAGGTGTGTAGATTTATTTCTGCATCTTCCATTTGGTTCCATTGATCCACCATTCTATGTCAGTACCATGCAGTTTTTATTACTATTGCTCTGTCGTACAGCTGGAGAATCAGGTGTCTTATTGCTCTAGCTAGGACTTCAAGAAAAGAGGATACAGATAACTTCACAACGAAAAAAAAAAGAAAACAAGCAACGAATCACAGTAATACCACCAACTCCATAATAAAATGAACTAACATTTATTTATTTATTTCTAATAATTTAATTTAACTTCGTATGCATTGGTGTAAGGGTGTCAGATTGATTGAATTGGTGTTTCAGAGAGCTATGAGCTGTCATGTGGGTGCTAGTTATTGAACCTGGGTCCTCTGAAAGAACACACAGTGTTCCTAACCACTGAGCCATAGCTCCAACCGCTTATGTTGCCTCTCTGTGATCAACATTTACATTGCTCATATTTTCATCTGTCTCTTTGTAATTGTTCAAACATATGTTTCATTTTAGAAATATTGAATGAATGTTACAGTTTAAAATGAGGCATTTCAGGTTTCTAGACATGTATACAAAACTGGAGAGAATGTATAAATCTTTGTAAAAACTTGAGAAAGTTCTCTATCTTTTTTTTGTTTGATTGATTAAATTTTGCAGAATTTTCAGATTCTTATTATATACCCCTGACTGTCCTGGAACTTATTGCTTAGACCAGTCTAGCATGCAATTCTATGTGATACACCTGTGACAGTCTCTTGAGTGTTTCAGGAATAAAAGGCATGAGAAAATACACCCAGCTTACCTTTTGTTATTATAGTTAGGACTTGTTTATACCATGTCTCTGATGTAAGCTCATTACTGTTTATCATCACTTTATTCTCTCGCTTTCTTTATGTCTGTTTATTGGCATTTCTCCTGCAAGTCTACATCCTAATTAAGGGATGAAGAAATTAGAGAGGTAAACCTCACTTTTCAGTTTCCTTCTAAAAGGAGTTGGTGAATATATCAGCACTTGCGTGTCAGAAAATAAGTGGGAAAAACAGAGTTATGTGACTATGTTGTAAATGAAGTATACATTTCCAGTGTTGTCAGTTTAATGCTTTCTATTGTGCACTTGTGTCACTATTTTAGACTGCTTTGACATACAATCATGTGCATGTGAACTTTACTCGAGAAGAGTGGGCTTTGCTGGATTCTTCCCAGAGGAATCTCAACAAAGATGTGATGCTGGAGACCTACAGGAACCTCACTGCTATAGGTATGGCAGTGAATTTTCTTTGCTTATTAAAATATGGGGGAAACTCCTTATTCATTATTGATGCACTTCTATAATTTCTCTTGACGATGAGGAAGAATGAGGTAAATGGTTCTTTGATTGACCATAGATCATGACCTAAATTTTGCCTTATTTTCAATAATAAATAATACATTTCCTGGTACTTTCTTAGGCTACAATTGGGAAGATCAGAATATTGAAGACCATTGTCAAAGTTCTAGAAGATACGCAAGGTAATTTTCATGTGTAAACTGATTTGGATATGGTTTCGAGAAAATTTTAATATGTCCTAGAAGTTTGAAAGAAAAAGAACAGTGTAAATGAACTGCTTTAAATGTATATATTGATGATTACTATCTTGTTACCAAACTAAGTACATTCATGTTAGGTATTTGATGTGTGTTTGCAAGGCACCCCTCTAAGAAAGAACATAAGGAAACTATACCTTACCCAAGATCCATTTAAATCATACCCGCATTAGAGCTACGCAGTAGAACTGCAGTTTGTTTAGTCTCTTACAACTCAGTTATTGCAAAAGGTATTCAGAAAATAGGTGATGAAAGTATGTCCAAAACATACTCAGCAAATAGTCCATACTAAAGCTAGGGTTACTCATATACTTGTAGTAATATTGCTAAGTTTTTTGATAAGGGCAATTTTATAGAGTCAAGAATGTTGTGGAAAACCATAATCCCTATAGCACATGTCTATGATGAACAGAAATCAAGTGTGAACGCAACATGAAACCTTGTCATTTATTATTCTTCTTTTAATAGGTATATCATAGATAACATTAAATATAAATCATGTTAGCATGTGGCTATTGAAAGAAGCAATGTACCTCCTAGAACAACTAAAAGATATAATAGTCCCCATTTTGAGTAGATTTTTAAACAGTTATACCTGTTATGCTTTATATGAGACATTCATACCTGCCAGCAGTACAAATAATGACACAGAGGTATTTCAATAAAGCTTAGGCAATTTAGTTGGGCAGATCACAAACCCTCTATCTCCCTTATCAAAAAAAAACCTAGCATGGTGTCCTGCTACAAGGCCAACTCTACCTCTTTGTTTCAGTTCATGTCTATGTTAACCTCAGTGTCTTGCTGTGAATCGCCTGTTTTTTTTACTCTCTTATTTCTAGCAAACCTCTCTCAGAAGTTCTGCCCCCCATTTTGTGCCCTGCTATCAGTCGTTAGCTCTTTATTATTTCCAATAGACAAGTAAAAAAGGTGAAATATTTGCAAAATATATGACAGATGATGGGCCATAGAAAGAACAGTACTAAGATCTGACCAGGACTTAACTCTCTCTACTGGCTCAGGAATCATCATTCACATATACTGACACACTTACACACAATATACCCCAACATCAATTAATTGGTTATTCAACCTCATTAGGAATACTTAGAAACTCGTACAGCAGAAAATATAAGTTTTAAGAATGTGGAAATTCTTCTCTTTGTCCCAGTTATCTTTGCAAATTTAGCACAGCACATAGTATGGGTAAATTATGAAGCCAGTCAGTGTGTTTTAGCTCTGAGATCTTGTAGTTTTTTATAAATATGTGCTGAACCATCTTCTAGAAGATAAATCTAATATAAATGTAAGCCAGGCAGCAAATATTTTTACAGGTATTTGCAAATATGCAAAACAACCCATAGTAAAGGAGAACACCGTGAATGTAAAAAGTGATGAAACCTCAATTCCTCCATACCTTTACACCAAATTGAAAAATTAATTGACATGGAGAAAAAGATTGATCAGTGTAATAAGTGTGGCAAAGCTTTCTTATATGGCAATTATTTTTGCAGGAATGAAAACAGTCATAGTGGAGAGAAACCCTCTGAAGATATTCAATGTGCTGTAGCCTTTGCACATCACAGTAATCACCATACATATAAAAGAATGCATACTGGTGAGGAGCTCTATGAATTTAACCAATATGGTAAACACTGTGCATATAATAGTGATCTTAAAATGTATGAAAGAATTCATGTTGGACAGAAATCCCACAAATGTAATCAATGTGATGAAGCCTTTGCAAACAAGAGTTGGCTCCTAAAACATAAAAGAACCCATACTGGAGAGAAATCTCATGAATGTACTCATTGTGGTAAAGCCTTTGCACGGTACAGTTCTCTGCTGATACATAAAAGAACTCACACTGGAGAAAAACCTTACGAATATAATCAATGTGGTAAAGCCTTTGTATATAACAGTCATCTCCTAAGACATAAAAGGACACATACTGGAGAGAAACCTTATGAATGCAACCATTGTGGTAAAGCCCATGCAAATAATTGTACTCTATTACTACATTAAAGAACACATACTGGAGAGAAACCTTATGAATGTCACGAATGTGGTAAAGCCTTTGCAAATAACAGTGCCCTTCTAATACATAAAAGGACACACACTGGTGAGAAACCTTATGAATGTAACCAATGTGGTAAAGCCTTTGCACAGAACAGTCATCTGGTAGTACATAAAAGAATTCACACTAGAGAGAAATCTTATGAATGTATTTAAATGTATGCATTTCAGAGTAGTCTCTGAAAACAAAAGAACACACCCTGGAGAAACACTCTGTCTGTACGGCCTCAGGGACATGTGGTTAAAGTCAGGTTAACTGTTATCTCTCGTCAGTGTCCTGGGACACAAAATGAGGGCCTGAAACCATCCAAGAAAGAGGCTGGTGGGCATGAAGGCACAGGCTTGTAATTCCAGGACAGGAAGCTGAGGGAGGATGTGAGCTCCAGATCACACTGGGCTTCGTGTTTGTTTCCAACTTCTTGTCCCACCAAAAGCCAGAGAACTGGCCTGAAGATGGCTCAGTGGTTAAGACACCTGCTGCTCTTGCAGAGGACTGGGATGGACTCCCAGCACCTTTATCACCTTTAGCTCTTGGGTATCTCTTACCCTCTTCTGGTCTTTGCCAGGCATGCATACCCCCACACCCAAAGATAAATAAAATAAATCTACTCAAAAATTCAGAAGGACAGGCTGAAAGATAGATAGAGCAGTGGACACACCATGTGCTCACCCTGCACTGGGTACTACTGAATCTGCCTAAGACCCCCACACTGTGCCAGCCAGGATGCTGTGCCCAGCTCCTGCTAAGCCTATAGCCTAGTACATCCTCTCTTCTGCTACTTGCTCTGTTCATCATTGAGCACTAATTTACCTGCTTTCTTTCCTTCTCTCTTTCTTTCCTCCTTTCTTTTTTCCTTCCTTCCTTCCTTTTTTCCTTTCTTATTTTTCTTCCTTCCTTCCTTCCTTCCTTCCTTCCTTCCTTCCTTCCTTCCTTCTTTCTGAGACAGGGTCTCAAATAGCTTGGCTGCCCTCAAGCTCAGTCTGTAACTGAGGGTGACCACAATCATGTATTGTTACTTGAGTTTTTTATCTTAGCCACTCTGATGGGTATAAGGGAAAATCTCAGGGTCACTTTGGTTTGCATCTTCCTGATGACTAGGGGTGTTGAGCATTTCTTTAAGTGTTTCTCTGACATTCTATATTCCCCTACAAATAATTTTCTGTTTATCCCATTTTTAAAATAGGATTACCTTTGACTTTAAAACTTTGTTTTGAACAATTTTTGAACCATGTGTGTTTGGAAGAAATAACAGATTTTCAAACCAAGTGTCTGTGTGTATATGGGTGTACTAGATATGTGATATAGATGATAGATAGACAGGTGATTGCTGTAAGAGAGAAGGTAGAAAACTGTAATAATATGTGTGCAACAATAGGAGGAATACTTGTATAAAATATAGTGCTAGGCTAGGGTCAAACAGAAGGTGAGGAGGACCTTCCCATCTGTGGAATAGGGGAGAGGCATAGGGGGAGAAGATGGAAGGAGGGTGGGATTGGAAAGAGATGAGAGAGGGGACCACAGCCATGATACAATTTGAATAAATTGTACTAAATGATAATAATAAAAAGAATATTTTAAAAATTGTAATGTAAAGAAAGCATCGTGAAATTTATATTCTTCTCCAAAGATTATCAATTCCTAAAACTTTTAACCTATTAAAAGTCCACGTGAAAAAAGGCAGAATGCAAAATCATTAAGACTGTGAACCTTAGAGTCTAACACATGTGAAAAACACAGCATACTTTAAAGATGAATGTGCTTTACTCAGGTACAGTCAGAAAGCTTCATGCACAGACAAATCAGAAAGTTTTGAAGAGTGGAGAGGACTACACATGTTTATTAATATATAGTTAACTTTATATGTTAATCCTAGAGACACAAAGAATTTTGACTGAAGAGATACTCTGTCAATTTCATAATAAAATATGTAGTATATATTGAATTCTTAATAACCATGGAAAAATCATATAAAGTTAGAATGCCTGTCTTTAAAATGATTGTATTTTGATGATACTAATAATTTTTGACTCTTCCAGAGTGTGTAATTTCATTAATACATATACTTAAACAGTCAAGCCTAGATACAACCAGATGGTTAGAGGCCAGCCTAAGAACACAGGAAACAAAAACCATAACATCATGGTGTACCAGAATCTCTGAAATTCCACGGATGTTCTATTGCAGAAGGAACACAGGAAAATTATATGAAATCTGTAATGATGCAGTGATTCAAGGCACATAAAAAGGAAAGGAAAAAATGGAGGCCATGTTGGCCACCCAGAAATCCATATTGAGATAAAGGAAATGGTACAAGACATGAAAATGAAATTAGAATCAATAAAGAAAATACAAACGGAATACCCTGAAGTTGAAGAACTTAGTGAAGAAATCAGGAACTAAGAAGGTAAGCATCACCAACAGAATACAAGAGATAGAGAAGAGAATCTCAGATGCTGAAGATACAATTACATAAATCGACACACCTCTCAAAGAAACATAATATCAGAAAAATTCTTTTCAAAAACACCCAAGTAATCAAGAACACCATGAAAGGAAGAAATTTAAGAGTAATACAAATAGATGAAAAAGAAAATTCCAGGCTCCAAAGCCCAGAAAATATTTTCAAGAAAATTATAGGAAAAAAAATCTCCAACTTTAAGAAAGAGATGTCCTTAAACATAAAAGAGGCCTACAGAACACAAAACTGACTAGACCAGAAAAGAAATTCCTCCTGCCATATAATAATCAAAACACTAAATCTAAAGAACAAAGACAGACTTATAAGTGGCAAGGGGAAAATGCCAAGTAACATATAAAGGCAGATCTATCAGAATCAAACCAGACTTTTCAAAACAGAGACACTACCAACCTTATTTGCTTAGGTCACAGTCACCCTGATACCTAAATCACACAAAAACCCTACAAAGAAAGAGTACTTTAGACCAGTCTTGCTTAAGAACATTGATGAAAGAATATTCAACAAAATACAAATGGAATTCAAGAACATATGAAAGATATCTTCCATCATGACCAAGTCAGGATCATCACATGCATGCAGGGGTGGTTCAATATACAGAAATCCATCAATGTAATCAACCATACAAACAAACAAACTGAAAGAAAAAAAAATAAATAAAAACACTATCATCTCCATAGATTCTGAAAATGCATTTGCCAAAATCCAACACCCCTTTATATTTAAAGTTTTGGAGAGATCAGTGATACTAGGCATAAAAGATAGTAAAAGCAATATACAGCAAGCCTATAGCCAACATCCAAACTAAACGGAATCTCACTGAAATCAGGGACAACGCAAGCCTGCCCATTCTTCCACTATCTCTTCAACATAGTACTTGTAGTCCTAGTTAGAGCAATAAGACAACTAAAGTAGATCAAGGCAATGCAAATCAGAAAAGAACAAGTTAAACTATCACTATTCCCAGATGATATGATGGTATGCACTAGAAACCCTAAAATTCTACCAGAGAACTTTTTCAACTGATAAACACTTTGAGGCAAGTGGTTGAATATAAAATTAACTCAAAAAATCTGAAGGCTTCCTGTATACAAGAGACAAACTGGCTGATAAAAAAATTTGGGAAATACCACCCTTCACAATAGCCATAAATAACATAGAGTACCTTGGTATAACTCTAACCACGCAAGTGAAAGATCTCTATGAAAAATCTTCAAGTCTCTGATAAAGAAAGAAATTAAAGAACAAATCAGAAGGTTGGAAACATCTCCCATGCTAATATCTGTAAGATTAACAGTGAAACTGGCCATCCTGTCAAAAGCAATCTAAAGATTCAGTGCAATTCCAATCAAATACCAACAGAGTTCTTTAAAGACCTTGAAAGAAAAATTATCAATTTCATATTAAAGAACAACAACAACAAAACAGAATATCTAAAACCACCCTGTACCATAAAATACCTTCTGGAGGTATCTCCATCCCTGATGTGAAGCTGTATTATAGAACAACAGTAATAAAAATAGCTTAGTACTGGCATAGAAACAGACTAGAGATGGAATCAAATTAAAGACCCAGAAATGAACCCACACACCTACATATACTTGATTTTTTTGACCATCAAGCCTAAACCATACAATGAAAAAAAAAAAGACACCATCTTTAACAAATGGTGTTGGTCTAATGAGATGTCTACAGGTAGAAAATGCAAATAAACCCATATATCACCCTACACAAAAGTAAAGTTCAAGTAGATCGAAGACCTACAATGACCCTCAATACCAGTTCTCTCTACATCCTATGAGAGAACCTCAACTGTTATTGAGCCTAACCTTAGGGGTTTCTATATAGTCACAACTGTTCTGATAAAAATAATGTCTGTTGTGCTCAGAGAATAGTACTAAACAATAAGTATTGATAGTTTATCTGAGGCCAAAGTACAAGCTCCCTAAACCAACAATGCTAGGCATAAACTTTATAGATTTCCATGTGAAACATTTATTATGTGGCCCCGTAGTTACACTTCTGTGAATTAAATCTTATACAGTAATTGTGATCCAGATATGGTTTTAAGCACTTATAGAAATTAACTCAATCTTTGCAATAAGTCTAGGAGGTAAATATTGCTAGCCACTATTACTCTGTCTTGTACATGCATTAACAGAACAAATATGCTAACCTGTCTAAGGTCAGAAGTATTCAGAGGCAAAACTAAAAATCAAGTTCAGACTACATGGACTCAACCCACACTTTCAACCTCACTAGACATAAACTTTATATATTTTCAATGATAATCAGACACTTCTATAAACCTTAATGCTATTGTATAATATATATTATATCAAAAGTATTAAATATTCAATTAGTACAGAGTGCATAAAGGGAAAGATACTATGACTTTGTTTCATAAGAAGTAAAGTAACAATATACATCTATATACATGCAAATAAATACAAAAACATATCTTTGAATACACATATATATGAATGTATACAAAACCTCAGGATCTTCTAAAATGTCAGCAAGATAATGTATACCACTTTATCTCCACTAAGATAGTCATGACAATAAAAGAAAAACAAGGCAGGAATTCTAGGAAAAGCAGAGTGTATAATCTTGACTCCTTAGAAGGACAGCAAGGCCCCAGGTCGAGGCTTATTTATCAACCATTATCAACTACTCATACAATTTCTTTGAGTCCTTTAAAAATGTCTTCAATAGTTTCAAACCTCATGACCACGAGGAAAGAGTGATTTTATCATTTGATTTCATTAGAATTATATATGTAACATTGTTTCTCAGTTTTTTGGATAAGATCAAGTACAGAATTATACATTTAAATAGTTACTAAAATGAATCTATGTACTAAAAAAATAAAAGATTGCTTTGTTTTGGCCTTTGAATTAAATACTTTGATGACCAAATATTCTGTTTAATCATGTGTGTATATATATATATATATATATATATATATATATATATATATATATTCTGAAAAGAAACAGAGGAGAAGTGGGTGGAGGGGTAGGAGAGAGACATGGAGGAGAACAGGAATGGGAAACAAATAGAACAAACCCACAAAAAGATTCTCTGAAAGTCTGGCCATCAGGAATCTGCAAATAACCTGAGCAATGAACTGACCGTTTATATACAGCATGCTTCTCTGGGAGGAGAGAAACACTTCTTGCTGACTAGGGTGTGGGACAGGAAGAGGCAACTTTCAGATTTCCTGGTGGGTACATGAACATTTCTTGTTGTTGTAAAATGGTCATGAAACATCTCATGAACTTGAAAATATTCCTACTATCCAAACAAACATTTCAACTCTACATTTTCTGTCTGGTCCACAGATAGAAAATCACCAGTACTTAAATGTGAAAGATATTCCTGTAACATTGCTGTGCTGTGGGTGGTGGGAGCATGCTAAGGGAAAGGGTGGATTAAACAGGAAACAATTATATATATCATATTATATATATATATATATATATATATATATATATATATACATACATATATATATTACAGGCTTGAATATATACATATATACATATATGTATATTAGAAAACCTTGATGTTACCCGACAGTAATGGAATTATCTACTGGCCCTATTTATGGTCTAGATATTGTCATACATGTTGAAATATGACTTTTATCATATAGTAGCAGACTATATATATATATCTGTACATATATATATATATATATATATATATATATATATATATTCAAGCCTGTAATTCAAGGGAGTAAAACTGAAAGGATAGGTCAATTTTCCAAAGTTTCAAACTTGCAACTTATCAATACAAATTAATCAGCCCTTAATCTAGATGCTTCTAGACACAAACAATTTTTTAAATCTTCATCAACTAACTTAATGCGTACAGAATAATCATTATTTTTTTCAGATTAAAATCAAAAGAAGGAATATTACATCAATTAAAATGTAAATTCATTGTTTTATAAATATTACTTTTCCCTTAAAAATAGAAACTATGGTGCTTGTTTAGCTGAACTATGATCTGGTCATGAAAGCTGTGAGCATGTTTCCAGATAACATCAAGGTTTTCTCAAAGTTGGGACAATGGGTGGCAAACAGGTACAAAACAAAAGATGACCCATCCTATTCCACTGTGTTTATGAATCCCTTCTTGTGATAATGTTGTTATAGCCCAGTTCGTGCTGTTAAGAGTAGAGAAAGGGATCTGGAGCTACAGCCCAGTGACAACGCTCTTGCCTGATATGCAGAGGCCCTGGGTTCAATCCCAAGTACTTCCACAAAACAAAGAGTAGGGAATGAAATATCTCCTCAGACATATTTCCATCATCAGTCATCCAAAAATCAAACTGATCTTTGGCCAGAATATGAAATACAGGAAAGGAACTTTAGAGAAACCTGACAATAATGGAATTATCTGCTGGCCCTTTTGTAGTGTGTAGATACTGTCAGACATGTTGAAACATGACTTATATCATGTAGTAGCAGACAATAAAATAAGTAAGATAATATCCCTTTAAGAGACCACATCCTGGAAAGGAGTAAGCAATACCTAACAAACTGTGAAACTGACTTAAAATTTATTCTCTTTGGGCTGGAGGGATGGCTCAGAGGTTAAGAGCACTGGCTTCTCTTCCAGATGGACCCAGGTTCAACTCCCAGCACCTACATGGCAGCTTACAACTGTCTGTAACTCCTAGATCTAACACCATCACACAGACATACATACAGGCAAAACACCAGTGCACATGAAAATAAAAATAAATTAAAAAAAAAGTTATTCTCTGGCTTCATCACATATTCATTTTCACCATTTAGAAAATCTTACTTCAGTGTTCCAGCCTTGCTTCAGCACTTCTCAGAAAATAAAGAGAAGGTTATTTGGTTCAGGGAGACTTGGGCCAAAATAGTAAAGAAATGTGTTATTCTAAGAGAGCACTGAATAAATAGAACTGAAGCCCTGAGGTCAAGCCAACCTTTCCCAAGCAGGGGATTTCCTTACACTGTCAAATTTAGAGGACTGGAGTTTCCTGTTATTAAACCAGGAAGTGCCTGTACTGGTCCTTAGAAACAAATTTACTGTGACAAGCTCTAAAGAGATAGACAGCACACTTTAAGATTTTGCAAAAACATACTCTTTCAATAAGACAGAAAAGAATTATACATATAATATATACCAGGAATATACACCAGGAATGCCTAACAGAACCACACAGTTGAATTGAAAGTAAGTAGAAAAGCAGAGTGAGCAGAGCTCAACGGCACAGCACACCCTTATTAAGGCCACAGAGCCATCTCAGAACCAAAGGAAAGAATGGAAGAAGGTAAGGAATGGAAAGCAGTTAAGGAAAGATTTTAACCACAAAAACATAAGAATTTAAGAGCTGAGCAGAATGGGTCAGTCAAAATCCAAGTCTACACAGAGATACAGTCAAATGTGAGTGAAAAGGTGATACAACTTTTTGCTAAGAGACAAAAAAAGAAGACTAGGCCACCAGTCTGCAATGAAAGGCATTAACCTCTTTTCCAGTAAAAACACATTTTCCCAAGGTGTTACCTCATTAATACTTGTAGCTGAGAAGGAATAGCAAGGCTCTAAAACTCTTTAGCAGCCATTCCCTAGACTTCAACACTAAAACACAGTGTTTTACTTCCTGAAAGCTAATTCTGGTGGACATGATACCTATTTCTCTTAATTCTACTTAGAGAATACAAAGCAAAATATTCTATTTTTTTTTTAAATACTGAATATTAGATTAAGTTATGTGCTTTTCTTTCCAAAGGTAGAATGTACAACTTATGAAACTAAAACCTGTTTACTTATGTCACTTTATTCACTGTTTTTCTATGGTTCAACAGTTTTCTTGGTTTGTTTCTCTGTTGCTGTGATAATCACTGATCAAAGCAACTTTGGAAAGGCTTTTTCAGGCATACAGTCCATCAGGGGAAGCCCGGGCAGGAACTCAAAGCAGAGACTGAGGCAGAAACTATGGAGGAGCAACACTCACTGGCTTGCTCATTTACCTTTTTTATATAGCCCAGGACCACCTACAAGAATGGTACCATCCACCTGCAGGAATGGTACCATCAACCTGAAGGAATGGTACATCCACAATGGACTGGGCCCTCCTACATCAATTAGCAATTAAAAATTTCTGTACCCACCAACCATCATGCCAATCTGATGGAAGCAATTTTTTAGTAAAGGTTCCTTCCTCTCAGGTGAGTCAACCTGACAACCAGAGTTAGCCATCCTAACAGTCTTTGGCTATAGAAAAAAAAAAAAAACAGGGCTGGGAATATAGCTCAGTGGGGTAGGGAAGTAAGGAAGGGGGGAAAGGGAGGGAGTAGAAAGAAAGAAGAAATACATGTTTTCTAGGTACAAAATTCCTAGTACAGGGGAAAAAGGAAGGGAAGAAGGGAAGTAAAGAACAAAGGAAAAAAAAGAATAAGGCAAAAAAAAAAAGATTCCTAATACTCCCCAACATCCAGGACTGAGAATTGAACCTAGGGCCTCACTAGACTGGTGTTTCACTACTGAGCTATGGCCACAGCCATTTTTCTATTCTTCCTTTTTGTTTTGAGATTAAGTTGCCCAGTCAGGCCTTGAACTCATTCTGTAACTCACAAAAGCCTTGAACTTGCTATCTTCGGGCATCTGCCACCCAAAAAGCTGGGATTATAGACATGTACGACCAGGCTGAACAAAGAAATTGTTTTTATGAAAAAAAAAAGATTCAACAAAGAAAACCACAGGAATAGAGGGCAGAAAGAGAATTATGGTGCCAAAAATGGCAGTACACCAGGGACCACCAGAAACTTGAAGAGATGAATATTCTACCCTAGAAGCCCTCAAAGGAGGTTACTTCCTGACACCTAAATTTCAGATCCATGCACCAAAATTATGCAAGAATAACCACCTGTTGTTGTAAGCCCCCAAATTTGTGATACTTTATTTTAGTAGCCCCTATGCTGGAAAATTAACTTGTAACTATTATGTAATACATCATTAAGAAACAGAATTAAGCCTTGTGGTAATGGCCAAAACATTTAATTCCAGAATTTGGAAGTCAGACGCCAGGAGATCTGAGTTCCAGGACAACGAGGACTAACAGAGAAACCCTATCTTAAAACTCTGAAATATATAAGCAGTGAAAATAAAATAAACTGAGAGAGGAAGATAAAACATTTTTTTTTTAAAAAAAATAAAGATTAGAAGCCAGGCATATTGGCACAAGCCTATAATTCTTTTGATTGCTTGCTTGCTTGGTTTGGGTTTTTCTGTGTAGGTTTCCTGGCTGTCCTGAAATTACAGCTATAGACCAGGCTGGCTGTTAATGCAGAGATCCAAATGCCTCTACTTCACTTCCCAAACTCTAGGATTAAAGTCCTGAACCACCACCACCCAGCTGATCCCCAGGCTCAGCTAAACAAAAGCTGGGAATATACACCATTACCTCCTTAAACACTTCTGAAACATTGTATTCATCATTCCATTTATATTCAACTAATCCAGTCATAGTCACATGATTATAGCTGTTAAAAATTAAAGAGAGCTGGAGATGGGTCAGTGATTAGGAGTACTGACTGCTCACCAGGTGGTGCACACCTTTAATCCCAGCACTTGGGAGGCAGAGGCAGGCCAATTGCTGTGAGTCTGAGGCCAGCCTGGTCTACAGAGTTCCAGAACAGCCAGGGCTACAGACACAGAGAAACCCTGTTTTGACAACTCCCACCCTCCCAACAAAAAGAAGAAAACATAAAAGAAATCTAAAACATTTGTTTAAGTTTGGAAACAATCTTTCTATTCTGCACAGCCATATAACTAGACAAAAATTAGGGCTCATATCACCCACAAGAAAAATAATATATATTGGGGAGAGTTGAATGTCTTTTCCAAATTCACCAAATCTATTTGGTGCTCCTCTTCTTCCATCCCCTAAGCAATGGTGTATCCCAAAGCCTGGGCCCCGGTCATTTATTCCTATCTCTGTGACAACATTCTGAGGACATCTACACAAATGTAATAGCTCTATCTGCCCTAATGATTCCCAGATCTTCATGCTTATTCTCTATTTGCCCTATCTTTTCACACTTGACTTGGATAGTGATGTTTACAATTTGGGGCATGAGGTGGCTGTTACCATCTTAATGAAAGCAGCTATAATTACCCACAAAAGAGTCAGGGGAGCATCACTAGATCCTCAAGTGAAATTACAACCATTTCTCTGCACCCTGCTTGTAATTCTGCTCAGTTATGCACTCTTTTCTTGCTGCCTGACCAAAAACTGGCTATTGATAACTGCTAAATAATTCTCTAATCGTCACCTGTCTTTACTCCTGGCTCATGTATTTGAACAACCAAATAACAGTTCCATCTTGATTAAAAACAATCATATTTAACATGTCCAAAATTAAACTCAGTTATTTCTTCTCTTGCTTGAATTTATACACCAATTACCCAGGTTAGAATCTTTGTTACTCACAACCACTTTTCCTACTTCATCCCTCATAGTAATTTAGCATGAAGCTTTACTAATTTCACCTTTCTAACTCTAGCATCCACACCATTATTTCCACAGCAAGTACTCCTGAGTTTCCTCACACAGGTCCTTCTGTGTGCAGCTCACTGCCACTTGAGTCACAGTTTTGTTAATTCTTGGTTCTTAAGAACTATCATTTCCAAAGCCAGAGAAACAGCTCAGCAGGTACTTGCAGCCATGCCTAATGACCTCAGTTTAATCTCCAGAATGTGCTTTGTAGGAGAGAACACACTCCAGCAAGTTGTCCTCTCACCTTTAGACGTATACCACAGTGTACACACACACACACATACACAAACACAAATTCAGTCTCAAAATACTGTATTTTACTTATGTAAGAACATATTTTTGCTTATGTCACCTGCAATATACGGCTTAATAGTTCTGAACCATTTTGAATACTTTTTCTAATATACTGAAGCCAACTGATTTTTAAAATATACAGGACTTCAAGTGAATATTAATGTAAATTAATATAGTTTAATAAAATCTATATAAAGAATTTTGCCAGCAAATAATTTTTGCCTGTGCCATTTCTTAAGACTTAGGACCTTGCACATGTTAGATAAGAGTTCTGTTACTAAACTACATCCCTAGCTAGATGGGTTATTTCTAAAACAATAGAACAAAAAATAAACAAAAAGGAATATAAAAAAGTAAGTCATCACTAAAATTTACTTTGACAAATCTCAATAAAACTAAAACAAAGTAACAGAGTAAGAAAAGTAAAGGTAAAAGTAACTTTGTCTTTTAGAGACAAATTACACTTCCTAATTATTCCACCATCATCCAAATATAAAGTAAAATGAGGGGTTTTTTTGGGGGGGGAGATAATGTATGTGGGTATATAAGTGTAGAGAACAGAGGTGGATATAGTGTCTTCTTCCATTACTGCCAACCTTATGCCCTCACAGAACTTGAAGCACACTGATGCGGCTAAAGTCTGTGGCCAGGAAACTCCAGGAGTCTCTGCCTCCCCAGTCCTTGGGTTACGGATGCTGTGCATCACTGAGCCTCGCTATTTTTATATGGGTGCTAGGGATTAGGCCCTCATTACACAACAACCACTTACTTTACCAAATAAGCCATCTCACCATGCCCCAAAAATATAGTTTTAAATAATGAATTATCAAGCTGTCGTAAAAATCAGTGATTTTAAAGCTATGTTCTTGTAAATATTAACATTAGCATAAAACACAAAACTGAAAGCAGTAAGTATTAAATAGTAATAAAGTTAATGAGGCTGATCCTCAGAAATATGATTCTATCAACAAAAACCATGTTTTTCCAAAATTGTATAGACAAAGAACTTCCTTATCTCATCAATGTCGAGGAAAAATTAAGTTACTTAAAGTACATTTTATCGTCTTTACGGTTTCTGGACTCTGTTTTTCTTTTTATTTTATTTTATTTTATTTTATTTTATTTTATTTTTATCAGTTACATTTTATTAACTCTGTATCCCAGCTGTGTCCCGATCCCTCATTCCCTCCCAGTCCCTCCGTCCCTCCCTCCCTCATCTCCACCTTGCCCCTTTCCAAGTACTGATAGGGGGGACCTCCTCCCCATTCATCTGATCCTGTTTTATCAGGTATCTTCAGGACTGGCTGCAAAGCCCTCCTCTGTGGCCTAACAGGACTGCTCCTCCCTTCGGGGGTGGGGAGACCAAAGAGCCAGTCATTGAGTTCCTGTTAGAAATAGTCCCTGTTCCCCTCACTTTGGGAAACCAATTGGTTACTGAGCTACCACAGGCTACATCTGACTGGAGGTTCTAGGTTATATACATACATGGTCCTTGGTTGAATGTCAGTCTCAGAAAAGACCCTGTGCCCAGATATATTTGGTCCTTGTGGAGCTCCTATCCTTTCCCCATCAGACTAACTCCCCTTCTTTCTTATGATTCCCTGTACTCTGCCAAAGGTTTGGTCATGAGTCTTTGCTTTGAAAACACTGCTAGTTAGAGTCTTTCAGATGCGCTCAGTAGACTCCTGTCATACGTTCAATGCACATCCCCTCTGTCTTTCTAAATGAGGATTGATCATCTTACCCCATGTCCGCTCAATTGATTATCTTTTTTAGGTGTATAGATTTCATTATGTTTATCATATCTTATAGGTCTATATAAGTGAGAATATCCCATGTTTGTCTTTCTCCTTCTGGGATATTTCACTCAGAATGATCTTTTCTAGATCTCACCATTTGCCTGCAAATTTCATGATTTCCTCCTTTTTGATTGCTGAGTAGTATTCCATTGTATAAAAATACCACAATTTCTGTACCCATTCCACCGTTGATGGACATCTGGGTTGTTTCCAGGTTCTGGCTATTACAAATAGAGCTGCTATAAACATGGTTGAGCAAGTGTCCTTTTTGTGTACTTGAACGAACTTTGGGTATATACCTACCCACACACTTATGGACACCTGATTTTTGACAAAGATGCCAAAGCTATACAATGGAAAAAAGATAGCATCTTCAACAAATGGTGCTGGTCTAACTGGATGTCTACATGTAGAAAAATGAAAATAATCCATACTTATCACCCTGCACAAAACTGAAGTCCAAATGGATCAAAGACCTTAACATAAAACCAGACACATTAAATCAGCTAGAAAAAAATGTGGGGAATACCCTAAAACTCATTGGTACAGGAGAAAACTTCCTGAACAGCACACAAACAGCACAGGTTCTAAGAGCAACAATCAATAAATGGGACCTCATGAAACTGAAAAGCTTCTGTAAAGCAAAGGATACTGTCATCAAAACAAAGTGACTGCCTACAGATTGGGAAAGAATCTTCACCAACCCTTTATCTGACAGAGGACTCATATCCAGTATATATAAAGAACTAAAGAAGCTGAAAAGCAACAAACCAAGCAATCCACTTTAAAAATGGGGAACAGGGCTAAACAGAGAACTCTCTGTAGAGGCATATCGAATGGCAGAGAAGCATTTAAAGAAATGCTCAACCTCATTAGCCATTAGGGAAATGCAAATCAAAACAACCCTGAGATTTCACCTTACACCCATCAGAATGGCCAAGATCAAAAACTCAAGTGGCAACACATGCTGGAGAGGTTGTGGAGAAAGGGGAACCCTTCTCCACTGCTGGTGGGAATGTAAACTTGTACAACTACTATGGAAATCAATCTGGCACTTTCTCAGACAACTAGGAATAGTGCTTCCTCAAGATCCAGCCATACTGCTCCTAGGCATGTATCCAAAAGACGCTCAAGTACACAAAAAGGAAATTTGCTCAACCATGTTTGTAGCAGCTTTATTTGTAATAGACAGAAGCTGGAAACAGCCCAGATGCCCCTCAACTGAAGAATGGATGCAGAAACTGTGGTACATCTATACAATGGAGTATTACCCAGCAATGAAAAATAAGGAAATCATGAAATTTGCAGGTAAATGGTGGGACCTGGAAAAGATCATCCTCAGTGAGTTGTTCCAGAAGCAAAAAGACACACACGGTATATAGTCACTCATATAAACATACAACATAGGATGAACCCACTAAAATCAGTACATCTAAACAAACTAAACAAAAGAGAGGACCCTACCTAAAACAGTAAATCCCCATCCTGAAAGGCAAAGAGGATGGACCTCAGAAGAAGAAAACAGGAAACAACCTAGGAACCTGCCACAGAGGGCCTCTGAAAGCCTCTGCCCTGCAGACTATCAAAGCAGATACTGAGCCAGATGGCCATCTGATGGCAGAGTGAATGGAATTTTATGTAAGAAGTGGGAAATAGCAAGAGCTGGAGAGGACAGGAACTCTACAAGGAGAGCAACAGAACAGGAAAATATGAACACAGGGAACTTTCCAGAGACTCATACTCCAACCAAGGACTAGTCATGGAGATAACCTAGAACCCCTGCATAGATGTAGCCGATGGCAGTTTAGTGTCCAAGTGGGTTACATAGTGATGGGAAGAGGGACTGCCTCTGACATAAACTGATTTGCCTGCTCTTTGATTACCTCACCCTGAGGGGGGAGCAGCCTTACCAGGCCACAGGAGAAGACAATTCCTGATGTGATCTGATAGATTAAGATCAGAAGGAAGGAGAGGAGGACCTCCCCTATCAGTGGACTTGGGGAGGAGCATGCATGCAGAAAGGGGAAGAAGTGTGGGATCCGGAAGGGAGGAGGGAGGGACATATGGGGGGATACAAAATTAACAAAGTGTAATTAATAATAATAATAAAAAAATTAAAAAAAGAAGTAATATGGGAAGTCCATTCACATAGGGGGAGAAATCCAGCAGCCATTTATCAGAGTCTTCATCACCTTTAAGTGCTAGGAGACAGAAGCACAATACAGCATCTTCATCCTCTCCATTATAATGACATCACTGGGATCTAGAGAGTTAGTGGTACTACTACCTTTTGAAGCCAATTTTAATTCCTAGCACTTACATCAAGGGCTCAGAACTGTCTGTTTCCAAGTCCAGGATATCAAATGTAGTCTTTTGGCATCCTAGAGGATAAGACAATGAAAATGGTGACAATACACATGCACATGTAATTTCCTAAGGTTTTCTTCCTGTATATGTTATTTTTTCTTTAGAAATTAAAATAGATTTATTTTAGGTGCATAAGTTTTGCCAGACCCTGCTGTGTAAGACCCTAGTTGTGTAATGATGGCAAGAGTGAGTTTTCTCTGATTTTCTGTGTTCTTTAATCTGGACATTCTTACTTTCCTTTTCCTTCACTACAGACACTACAGACCTGATTCCTGTAACTGTTTTTGACTGAATTCTACAACCTAGAGAAGCTTCTAAGGATTGTTGACTCAGGCAGCCAATGTGTCCTTCAGTCTTCTAACAGTTTACATACTGACCTTGACTGCTCTTAACTGACTCTTGGTGTTGACAAGGCATGATTCCTTTTATGGCATAATATATTAAAAATTATGTTTGCACTATTTAAAAATCTTCACAGAAATGCAAAACCATAACTATATAAGATGCTGTCATTGATAATGGAAAAAAAATGATGTTGGTAATTGCTAGAGGACCTACCTGGGCAGAAGGCCCTCGCCTTGATTCTCATCATCACCAAACAGCGAACAGACAGGCTGGTACTGCATAAGGAGCACTGTTAAACTGTTGATACTGAGGAGTGGTTGCAGAACCTCAGTTGTGGGACTCTGAATATAATTTTGTAGTATGACCATTCCAGATAGCCTCTGAACTTGGTGTGTAACAGTATACTCACTTTCTCAGTGGAATTCTCTCTTTGCCTGATCTGGGGAACCTCAGATCCTATAAGGAGCACCACATAGCCCTAAGTGACAATTACATGCCTGTCCTTTTCCTGATAAGAAACCTTCTCAGCAAGCACCTGTGGATTCCTGAAAATAATCTACCCTATCCTAAGGAGATCTTGGCTTTCAGCAAATGCCCTTCAACTGTACCTGGAGATGTTCCCACATGAATAGGATAATTAATTAACATATTCTCCTTGTAATAGTACTGTGATACTACATGCAAATGAGGTACTGTACCACAACATGTAAATCAACTATATCCCTAGCATCTCTATCCCCAGGGAATCAAATACATGTACCCTTTAATCTCACCTAAGGCCCAAGGATTATAAATCCTTGATATCACAGGACAAAAATGCATTTCATGATATAATCAGCTTTCCACCATGGCTACTTGAAATTTGTCAATCATTTATCCTGGGGGGAGGGAGTACTCCCCTCCTTCCTGGAGATTTGCCACTGAATTCTCAGGGCTTGGCTGCCAACTATGGTGGCTGGATAGTGCAGTATATCCACAAACTCTGTCGACCTCAGGTGAAGCACCCATTGGGCTGAGACCTGCCTTTTAGTCCAAGAGGCCTGCACCTCCTGGCTTTCTGGATCTGAGCCTGGCCAGGCCTGTGATTTTTCTGCAATCCCACAGCACTGATCTTAATACAGTAGCTTATCCAAAGAGATGGAACACTTCCACATAATCACAGGCACTGATGTGTAATACCGAAAACCTCATTTTAAAAAGCTAACTAACACCTGTTGTAAACCTCATTTCCATCTCCCACAGTGAGACCATGTGCCTGGCCTAGAGCTTGAACTAGTTTTCTCCCTTGAACAGACTAAGTTGTTTTACAGAGAAATGGTACCTATGGTCTCAGGATCCCTCTTTTCTTTGTCCAGAAACTGAGAACTGGTTCCAAACATATCACCAGATGAAAAAATGACACTCAATGCTTTATGAGAACATGAAACTATTTAAAAAGAAATTAAGTAATAAACACTCAAAATATTAGTCTACATGGCTTTTTTTTGTTTGTTTGGGTTTTTTTTTTGTTTGTTTGTTTGTTTTTTGTGCTGCATATCCCTCAAATCTTTTAGTCAGCTAAACTACGATTTTTTTTGTTTTTGTTTTTAACTATATTTATCCTGGACCTCCCTCTGTAGATCAGACTAGCCCCAAACTCACAGGGAATTCTCTGCCTCTGCCTCCAGAGTGCTGGAATTAAAGGCCTAAGCCACCCACCATCCAGATGATTCTGATTAATTTTTAGGTAACAATATGACAGTGTTAATTGTATTCAACTGTTATTAGTGTTTTAATTATTTTATTTTGAATTATGTATACACACACAAATATATATATACTGTGTGCCTATTCACACACAGATTACAGTTCTGTATAATTGATAAATTTCATTAATGAAGCAGTATTTTTGAAAATGTGTATAAAGACTTTGATGCACATGGCTTGTAATATCAACATTTGAGAGAGGAGAAGAATAAGGAACACAGAAGATCTTCAGCTTTTTACCAAGTTACATGCTCATCTGTCTTTAGTAAAAACAAAGTATAAGTTGATTTTTAAAGATATATTTTTAGGTTTATTTTATTTTTAATTAAGTATATTTGTAAGGGTCTGTATGGACGTATATGCACAGTAAGTGCAGGTATCCCTGGAGGCCAGAAGAAACTTTCAGACTCCTTGAAGGTAAGGTTAAAGGAGATTGTAACCTGACTGATGTGCACAGTAGGAACTGAACTGGTACTCTAGAACAGTGGCTGATTAATTGGCTAATTAATTGGATAAGAGCACTTTTTGCTCTTGAGGACCCGAGTTTGTGAATTTGAAAAGATCTGCCAACAAAAGATCTCCATTTTTAGTTGTTAATTACATGCAAATTGCAGGCAGAATGTCTCTTCTCTGGATAGAAGTACCCTGCTGTTTAAGGTTGCAGCCCTCCCTTCTGTATAGCCATTCAGAGCTATGCATTAAGGTGCAGGACTCCCTCTCCCCACCAGAGCCTCCTGATCTCTCAGATGCCACCAACCACATTTGATGGATGGCCTTGGACACAGCCTAGCTAACTCTCCACTCCCTTCACCTATAGGATAATTATTTGGTACTGTGTTCTTGTTCATATGATAGGAGTGTGCTGTTTAATGCAAAGCAAGCATCCTAGATGTGCCTAATTTTAAACAATTATATACACCAATCCTTGGAGCACCCCAGTCCCAAGGGATATGTTGTTGGGAGCCACTGTTCTGGCAGCTGCTTTGATATTTAAATCTCAGCGGAAAGACTGCTTTACCAGGCCTTCACTGAAGTCAGGGAAGAATTTCCAAGCCCATCTCCTTTTGTTTGTGACAGCAGGTGAGATAGCTTGTCAAGATCACACCTCTTGTTTCACCTTCTTGTAAATTTAACCCATTGTTCTGAGCTGTTTTTACTCTGGCTTAAAAGCACTCAGCAATAAAGCCAGGCTGCTGATTGAGTCTACTCTCCAATAGAGCCTCTCGGAAAGGTTCCATGTGTTGTGTGTTAGTTTATTTATTTTAATCCTCACTCCCAACTCAAGAACCATTCAACTCAACTGGCAGGCTCCAGCAACATATAGTCTTTGTTTTCTTGAATTAAAGTAGAACTTGTGCTCTGCGGTGGTTCCTAGAATGTCTGATCTCAGTCACGTTTGCTGGCCTTCCAAGCTTTTCACCCAATCTTCCCCTCCTGCTTTCCTGGGTTGGTGGGAAACATGCCCTGAGGCTGGAAGAGAAACACCTTATCTCTGAAATGCTTGGGATAAAAAGTTTGAGATGTCACAGCATTTCTTATTTCAGATGTTTCTGGATGTGAGATGCCCACTCACCCAGTGCTTTGGGGGTGGGACTCTGTAAAATGAGTTACACGTAACGTTTATTTCTCAGTGATGTTGCAGGCAAGACTCAGGTTACAGAATCTTCTCAGTTGAACAGAGCGGCCTATGGAGAAGAAATAAGAGCAGAAATTTGAGGCCAGCCTGTGTAACTGCCCTCCCTTACAGAAAAGAAAGGAGATTTAAAGAAAGTAAAGAAATTATACAATCTTCTTTGCCACCTGTCTTTCTTGTAGGCTCATTTGATAATCATTACTCATTGGAGATCATACTGCTCTCTAAAGTTGTTATTTCATAGATGTAGGTTTCAAATCTGAGACAAATGGCAGAGGTTCCTTATTATCACATTAAACCTAGCTGCCAATTTACTCCAAGAAATCCCTCAGTCATTCCAAAGCATAATATGGTTCTTTTGGCTGGCATACCCCACTCCCTACTATGAGTTTACCTGCTCAGAGTCTGGGCTAACCTCTCTTCCCCTTAGCAACTTGTAGATTGTTTTGCAAGGTCAGGGAAGATGTTTTTACTAATGACTAATGTAAAAAATCTTAGAGAACCATGTAAAGTTAAAAAAATACCCTCTTAGTAGTAAAGCCAGGGACTCTTTAAGGTTGATGAGCAGAAATAAAAGCCCAAGATAGCACCTCCTGACTGACACTCTCCAGCTGGGCCTGTAACTGAGACAACAATTGATTTCCTTATACTTGTTTTTTGCCCTCAGCTTCTTGATATGTTTTAATAAAGTTATTAATGAGCAGATGCACACCCCACCCATCAAGATTTAAAGTAGAGGTGGCTTATTTTTTATATAAAAGTTTAGATTTGTGATACGTTAAAGACTTTCATAAGATTATTTTTATTGTAATTGATTCTTGGTTACCCCAAATTTCACCTTGCCAGTAAAGAAATGCTGGCTGAGAAGTTAAGTTGCTGGCTCATCTTGTTAATTTATCACAAGTTGGTTAATTAGAAGTGTATATGGGGTCTTGGGACTAACTTGTTTTTTTATATTTGTTTTTCACCCATAATACATAAAACATTTGATCATGTGAAGGTATGGAGGAATATGTGGGTTTTTTTCATATATTCATTGTACTCACTCACTTAAAGAAAAATTGAGTGTAACCATATTGTGTGTTTAGCTTGAAAGATCTTGCTGGGATAGATAAGCTGTGGAAAAAGAGTAAAAGTGTGGTCCAAACTGGCCTTCTGGGTCTTGTTCCATCCACCAAGGTGTATGTATGTTGGGTGGTTTGCACCTCACTCTTTGGAGTTTGTTTCATCTGAAAAGATGTATGTATATGTATGTATGTAAGGTTGGGATGGAGCTTGCTCTTTTGTGTTTGTTCCATCCATCATGATGTATGTATATGTAGGTAAGGTGGTTTGGTGCTTGCTCTTTGGAGTTTGTTCCATCCACCTATATGTATGTATGTAAGGTGGTTTGGAACTTAATCTTGCAAACAAACAAAAATATTCACTTGAGTGCTCTATCACATCCCAGAAGAGAGCCTCAGATACCAATGTAGATAGTTGTAAGCCTCCTTTGTGGGTGCTGGGAAATGAACTCAGGACCTCTGGAAGAGCAGCTGGTGCTCTTAACCACTGAGCAATCTCTGCAGCTCCCAAGTGCTTTTCTTTTATACTGCTCAAAATCCCCTGCCTCGGGAATACCACTGCCCACTAGGGCCTAGAACTTCCTTTATCAATTAACAATCACCATTTCTGAATTTCAGTAACCTGATAATTACTAACTGACCATCTTCACACCTAATGGACTAGCTTTGATAGCTCAGTATGGCCAAATTCCATGTAGTATGATTGGCTTTCCTTTATGATCCCGTGGCTTAAGCTGCAGCCCTGGCCAGTGACACAAGAAGGAGGGTTCATCTGCCTCCTCCTTTGTGGCTAGACTGTAATTGTTGGTTCCACCATATGTGTGCACTTTGATCTCTAGTATATACATGATAATGTGTCTCTGTCTCCCTCCCTCTCTATCTCTCTATTTTTAATTTTTTTTTAAAAGACGTGATTTCTCTGTGTAGCCCTGGCTGTCCTGGAACACCTCTATAGACCAGGCTGGCCTCAAACTCAAACATCCACCTGCCCCTGTTTTCCAAGTGCTGGGATCAAAGGTGTGTGCCCCCACTGCCAGGTTCCATATCCTTCTCAAATTTTCCTTCAGAAACTTATTCTCAAAGACCCACTGTGGTTCTTCAGATGGTTCACTGAAGGAACATATAGTCTTGCTGTACAGATCTGTTTTGGATGAAACTAATGGTGGCCAGTGCCTTCACCATGTGCTTTCACCTTCTAAAACCCATTTTAATTGTCACCTTGAGCCCTAGGAGGCTCATCTGAGAGGAAAGCTTCGACTGAGGAATTGTCTAGATTAGTTTGACCTTAGGACATATCTGTGGGAAATTGTCTTGGTTATTCACTGATTAAGGAGAACCCAGCCCATTTCAGGTGGCACAATTTCAACTCCAGAAGTTTTGGGCAGTGTAAGAAGGCTAGCTAAGTGTGAGCCTGTGAGCAAGCAAGCTAGAGAGCAAACCAGCAAGCAGGGTTGTTCCTCTGTGGTCCCATCATGACCTCCCTCATTGATGGATTGTGACCTGGAAGTGTTAAGTCTAATCCTTTTCTCTGCCAGTTGCTTCTGGGTAGAAAGTTTTATCATCATAACAACAAAATGAAAACAGAATGGCACCCACCTCGTTAAACAGCTGATGAGGAGTATCAGTCTCATAAAAGATCCCTAGGCCCAGATTTATTAGTTCAGTTGGTCTTGTTATACCCATTTCGCGAGCCCCCAAAAGATCTCCAGGAATCGACTCCGTTGCAAAACACATGAGGGTCTTTTTTATTGAAAAATTACAAGCTGCAGCTTGGGCTACACAGCCCCACCGCCGAAGCTGTGGGAGCTGAGCATGCCCCGCCCAGGTTAGTTGGGTGATATATAGATTCTGGTTCATCCCAGCATGCCCAAGGCAGGGGCAATTCCTGCCTGGCAAGCATCCATTGGTCAAAATGCTACATTTTGAATTGGCTATAGGAAGGTCCCCAGACCATAATGACCTGGTGTCCCTCCCTAGGGGGATGGGCCAGTTTCCTAGCAACTGTTATCTCTAGTAGGTGGGGAAATAATGCAGTAAGGCAGTCCTTCCCCTCAGGGCATCAACAGACTTCTTCACCCACATAGTTTAGCCCTTAATAATAGCTGCTAATTTTTAATCTTTTTGGTCTCTCAGTCTCTTTGTAGTCCCTTCTTTCATAAGATTCCCTGCACTCTGCCCCAAGATTGGCTATGAGTCTTAGCATCCACTTTGATACCCTGCTGGATAGAGTCTTTCAGATGTCCTTTGTAGTAGGGTCCTGTCTTGTTCCTTATTTTCATTTTCTTCCAATGTCCATCCCCTTTGCCTTTCTGAATGAAATTGAGCATCTTACCCAGGGTCCTCCTTGCTTAGCTTCTTTAGGTATACATATCTTAGTATGATTATCTTATAAGTCTAATATCCACTTATAAGTGAGTATATACACCATGTGTCTTTGTGCTTCTGGGATAGCTCAATCAGGATGATCTCTAGTTCCCACTATTTGCCTACAAATTTCATTTTTTTTAACTGCCGAGTAGTATAAATGTACCATAATTTCTGTATCCATTCCTCAGTTTAGGGACATCTGGGTTGTTTCCACATTTTGTTTCTGACATGAACTCAGTGGCTGGCTCTTTGATCACCTCCCCCTGAGGGGGGAGCAACCTTACCATGCCACAGAGGAAGACTACGAATGACAGTCCTGATGAGACCTGATAGGTTAGGGTCAGATGGAAGGGGAGGAGGTCCTCCACTATCAGTGGACTGGGGAAGGGGCCTGGAAGGAGATGAGGGAGGGAGTATGGGATTGGGAGGGGATGAGGGTGGGGCTACAGCTGGGATACAAGTGAATAAATTGTAATAAATTATAAAAGAAATTACAATAGTTGGTGTATTTATCCATTATGAAAAACTGTATGAAATAAAATATAATTACACATACACACACAAAGAACTGATGAGGAAGGGCAGACTATCCCCCAGCCAATGATGGAGATTCCTTAAAGCTACTTTCTGTTCTTTTCGACTTCATTTCTCTGTAGCTAAACAAGGCTCTCCCAACTGGGCAACTCTACCTGTCATGGAGTTCATGGAGGAAACATTTTAAGCGGCAGAAAGATGGAGGCAGGAGGTGAAGAAACCGGCAGTCAGCACAGTCCCACCGAACCCTCAAATACCCCCACTGATATCCAATTACATCAGCACGTCCTCCTAAAATTCTCACAGTAGGCACAGTGCATGGAGAAATGAAAGGTTAAATAAAGTCAGGGGATGGAGACATGGTTCAGCTGACCAAATGCTTAGCAACCACAAGAAAATCTGACTCCCCTCTTCACCACTGCTTGAACTGAGGTGTGGTGCTGCACACCTGGAATCCAAGCACCCAGGAGTTAGAGGCAAGATGATTGGATCAAGGTCATTTTAGTTTATATGTGATTTTAAAAGACAATACAAATGGGAGATCCTGTCACACACACACACACACACACACACTACCCTTTCCCCCTCTCACTTTCCTCTCTCTCTCTCTCTCTCTCTCTCTCTCTCTCTCTCTCTCTCTGTGTGTGTGTGTGTTTACAGAGGAATGTGGGTCCTCACGGAGGCCAGAAGAGGGTGTCAGATCACTTGGATCTAGTGTTACAGACCATTGGGAGTAGGCCAATGTGAATGCTGGAAACTAAATTCAGTTCCCCTGGCAGGGCAGCAAGTCCTCTTAACTGCTGAGTCATCCCCCCAGTCCCGATTTTTAGCCTGTAATTTGTGACACTCATTTTCCTGTGGAGTTTGTGAAAACATAGTCCAGTCAAAACAAGCGATACAGAAAGGAAACACTAGTCACTGATTGGCAGTAGAATACATTTATGTCTCCAGCAGAATTTTACATTTTAACTTTGGGTACATATCATGTGTGCAAGGTATCTTAGTTTCTTTCCTACTTATATGATTGAAGAGTTTAAGTTAGCTTGGGTGACTCCATTTTGAAAGGAGAAGCCACAGAGGGAGACAATGCAGCCACCCCTGATGAAACCTAATAGACTAGGATCAGAAGGAAGGAAAAGAAGACCTCTCTTATCAGTGAACTTGGGGAGGGGCATGCGTGGAGAAGGGGGAGGAGGGGAGGAATTGGGAGGGGAGGGTGGAGGGAGCTACATGGGGGAGACAAAATGAATAGTGTAATTAATAAAAAATTTAAAAAAAGTCCCCCTCCAAAAGAAGGCAGAGGGATATTCATGTAAAAAAAAAAATATTGTCTGTGTCTGACTCCCAGTGACATAGGAAAAGCTACCAGGGACAGGACTTTTTACTGTAGTAGCAGGAGCAGCTACTGTGTGTTGACTTCGTGGACAAGGGGCGGGGCGATGACGTCACAAAGCTCCTGATCCCAAGGACAGTAAGGAGTGGCAGAGAGATTTACAGACAGGGAGAGCAGGGGAAAGGCTGTGTGGGGTCTGAGGACAAAGATTTCTCCTGCCTACTTCCACGCTCCTCGCCAAGCCAACTGCTGGTAATCTAAGGAACACATGCACATGATGCTGGCAACAGAACTCAGCGGATTCTGGGATTTGTAGGCGACTCCTGGGCCACGGTCCAGGCAACAGCGAGGGAGAGACGCAGGCTCCTGACTACAAACAATCCCAGTATGCATGGCGCCGCCTGGACGCCATTCTTGTAGTTCTAGTATACAATCCCAGAAGTCCCTGCTCCGAAGCCATGTTTGTAGTTTTCGCGCCGGTGAGTCTCAGCCGCGATTCCTCTTGGGACTCTTGGGACTTCCGTGACCAGCAAGAGCTCTGAAGTGAGAAACGAAGGGATAAAGGTATGTCTGTGACTAGAAGGTTTGTGTTTACATCCCCGTGGCGGGGGCCAGGGAGATGGCGGGGCGGCCTTGGTGCCTCCGAGCCCGGAAGTCTCGACTCTCTGCGGGGCGGATCTGGAAGCGAAGCCCTAAGGGGCGGGACTTCCTCCAGAGACGTGCTGCTACCCGGAACGGTTTTTCCAGGTCAGCAATCTTCTTATCCCAAGCAGTTATGAATTCATAGTCCTGCTCACACGTGGGGTGGGTGCGGGGAGGAAGGGGAGAAGGAGGGATTTTGGGGTTCCCCGCTTCCCTCTTCTGTCCGCTCCTCGCCTTCCATCCGTCCGCCTGGAGTCCCCCAGCTGGTGGTGTGGAGGGCAGAACTTCAGGCAGAGGGTTGGCGGGATGAGAAGACGCACAGTCCTCTGCTCCCTCCAGGCCTGCAAGCTTCCTGGGGGAGATGGGTGCACCCCGTCCTGGGTGAGGCTGTGCAAGACCTTGTATTGGTTGTTTTGGCGCCCTCTGCTGGCCTGCGGGTGCACGAGCAGGGAAGATCCTATAAATCATTTTTAGGGGGCTGGGGGTTGAGTAGGTAAGGTGCACAGGGCTTAGTTGTTAGGGTGCTGGGGACTCAGTACATAAGCATCTAACCGCCTCTGCTGGGCTGAGGGCATATACATATGGGCAAAGAGAAAAAAAGAGATGGAGGAGGAAGAAGAGGGAAGGAAGGAGAGAGAGAAGAAAGAAAGAAAAGGAAGGGAAGAAGGAAAGAAAGAAAGAAATCTGTTTGGCTTTGCAGAAAAACAGCCAGCTAATTGAAACTTGGGTACTATTTGCTGTTGATTTGCTGAATTTGAACCAACATACACAGGTAAATGTGCAGGTATTCTGTAGTCATATAAGTAACTTAAGTTTTTTCACATGGTAAATAAATTATTTTCAACCAGAAGGAAAGTGTAGAACATGGCAAACCAACACATTTTATTTTGAGTCCCTATCAAATAGGAATGACTTGATGAACTTTTTCAGAGGAAGCTTCTCATATTCGAAGACAAGAGCTATCCCTGGCTTAATGAACTTTCTGTCTTCTGCAGCCTCCCAGTACCCAGGAGATTTTTACTTCCATAAATTCTGGATTGACAGGATTTAATTGCTCACCTCCTGCTTTGCTATGTGAAAATCATGACCCATACCCAATTTCTATAGAGATTAAACCAGAAGAAAATGATGTGGTGACCATTTCTGAGCCCAGCTATTCCATATGGAATGCAGTGTCCCATGCCCTCCATAAAACGCTGTTGAACAAAATTGAAATGGGATCTAAAGCATACAGAAACATGGACCGGCTTCTTCCATGCCAGGTAAGCCTCACTGGTAAGCAAGGGTAGCATCAGGATCTTATATTATTGGTAAGTAATTCACTGTCATCAAGCCAATAAAACATTTTCACCTTATAGTTGAAAGTACAAAATAAAATGGAAAAAGGTTCTGTCAACATGTATGTGTATATATCTGTATCTTAAATGATTTGGAGACTGCAAGCACTCACTTGAAGACATTTAATTTGAATGTCTTTCAACAAATGCTTTCCTAGTGTGAGATGAAATTCTTAAGATATATGTGTAAATATGTAAAAATACGGCAAGTTCAATAACCAAAATTTTCATGATTTCATGGAATATGTCCAGTGCTATAAGATATATATACGAGAGGACTGTATCCAAAGCAACCATTTCACATAAAATAGAATATATTTATGGCAAAAAAACCATAAAAAGATTCTTTTGTGGACAATAAATAGACTGTCTTAGAGTCACAAAAGAAAATTCTGCTCAGTTCCCTCTCTTCATCCACTTCTGCTGTCTATTCTGTTTTCTATTCTGGGTGACATTCTGGCACCCTCCTGTGGACCCTTCTTGTTATTTAGCTTCTTTGGGTCTGTGGATTGTAGTACGGTTATCCTGTATTATAGATCTAATATCCGCTCATAAGTGAGTATATACTATGTGTTTCTCTCTGTGTCTGTGCTACCTCACTCAGGATGATTTTTTTCTAGTTCAATCCATTGCCTGCAGTTTCCATGATTTCTTATTTTTAATAACTGATGAGTATTCCATTATGTAAGTGTACCAGAAGTACTTTATCCATTCTTCTAGATTTGAGGGACACCTAGGTTGTTTCCAGTTTCTAGCTGTTATGAATAAACAGCTATGAACACAGTAGAACAAATGTCCTTGTTATATAATATAAGGGAACAACTTTTGGCTATTATTCCTGGAGTGCTATGGCTGGGTCTGGAGGTAGAACTATTCCCAATTTTCTGCAAATGCACCAGATTGATTTCCAGAGAAGTTGTACAAGTTTGCACTCCCATCAGCAGTGGAGGAATGTTCCCTTTTTACCACATCCTCACCAGACTATGTTGTCACTTGAGTTTTTTATCTTAGTCATTCAAGTGGTGTAAGATGGAATCCTGGAGTCATTTTGATTTCTGTTTGATGACTAAGGACTTTGATGATTTCCTTTAGTGCTTCTCAACCATTTGAGATTCCTCTGTGATGAATTCTCAGTTTAGCTCTGAACCCCATTTTTAAATTGGATTAGTTGATTTGTTGGTGTTTAATTTCTTAAGTTCTTTGTGTATTTTGGATTTTTAATGCTCTGTCTGATGTAGGGTTGGTGTTGCTATTTTCCCAATCTGTTGGCTGCTGTTTTGTTCTTTTGATAATGTCCTTTGACTTACAGAAGCTTTTCAGTTTCTTGAGATCCCATTTATTAATCGTTGATCTCAGAGCCTGCGCTGATTTCTTCTATTGTCTCCCATGTTACTGAGTTCCAAACTTTTTTCTACCTTGTCTTCTAAATGATTTAGAGTCTCTGGTTTTATGTTGAGTTCTTTGATCCACTTGGACTTGAGTTTCTGCATGGTGATATACAAAGGGGTCAATTTGCATTTTTCTACAGGCAGACATCTAGTTAGACCACCACTATTTGTTGAAGATGCTGTCATTTTTCCATTGTATGGTTTTGTCTTTGTTGAAAGTAAAGTTTTAGTAGGAGTGTGGGTTTATTTCTGTGTCCTTATTCCAATTGTACAGGATTTGTCTTCTCAAGGGTGTTTTTTTGGTTCTCTGACTATTATTTCTTACCTTTCTCAGACCCATGAGACTTTGGGTATTTGTGGGCACCCCATGCACAAACAGCCAATGTGAAGGTATTTGGGGGAAATCCTAATAAAAAATCCTATTGTTTTCCTGAGCATATCTTAAATGATAATATAGGAACCATATGCTGAGATTTGGTTGACCTCACTGTTTGTCCTTGTGAAATATTGAAGACTCTGGAAATCAAGGCAGGGCCAGCATGGCTCCTGTTATCATGCTTTGCCATACTTGATTCACTTTAGGACACCATCCTAGGGAATTTACTCTTTTCCATCTTCTCTGGAGAGGTGCACCAGCTTGGGTGACCCCATCAAAAAGGAATTCACCAATTCCATTTTGATAACTACATTTGCTCAGGAAGAAAGAAATAGCTGCTGGGTTATAACATTCATTTTGGTTTGAGAAGATATTAGGATTGTAAGAAAGGAACTTTGGGACCTAGAAAATCATAGCTACACTGAGAATTTGCTGTGATGAATGAGAGGGGAAAAAAAGGCAACAATACCAAGTTACATTGATGCTTCCTGTTGTGTGTTTTGGAAGATGTCACATTATTTAAACATTTTGTATGATCGTGGTGAAAGCCACGCAGTTACTACTTCCAGGATAATAACAGACATTTTCCTGGCTGGTTCAGTGATGTCAAGCACACATCAGGAAGTGTTCATGTTCTTAGAAGTGTTGGAGATGCTTCACTGTCATTTGGAGCTAGCTGGAAGGTAGGGGTACTGATGGTTTTCTGGGTTTAGGCTGAGCACAATTTGGGTGAATGTGAAGACTGGCAGGAAGAGCTGAGCTGCATGTCTACTTCTGTGGCTGCTGGGAGTGATGCTACTCTCACAAGCACAATTCTCCCTCCCTGATTCACCTGGACAGTCTACCATGCAGAGTGATTATTGGGTTAAAGACTATAATTTTATTTGAATTCCACTATAACACTGGTCAGTGGGCAGCCTCACTGTGATTGTCTGGTTCATACTGGCCATCTTGGTACATGATGATGGTCATTGTATCAAAGGTTCTTATACTTCGTGATAGGTGCATGTGTTCTGGGTGCTAGCTAGTGAGTTTTTGGCAGCGTAGGCTCTTCAGAAATTATAATTTTGTCAGACATGGGAAAAGAGTAATGCTGTATTTTTTTTGAGTGTGTGAAAGTGGTGCATGTAGGGGAGAGTCGTTTTAGAAAACCTTCCACATGTTCCTCAGAATATGAATTTTCACCAGAGATGAAATTGAGTAACAGGAATAACATCATCATTTGCTATTTAAACTTCACTAAATATTATGATAGTCTTTTAAGAGGCCATGACTGAAGACATATGCATCCTCAGATATTCCTCAATAAATGGAGATCAGTGGGAATTTGCTCTCATTTGATACCAATCAGGAGCCAGAACCAAATCCCTGTCCAAATTTTTTCTGTATGTGGGCCATTAAAATGAAAACAAAACAAAAATTGTTCAAAACTACTTCAGGACCTGGAACCCTTGTTATTTGAGAAGGAATGAAGTGGTCCTCAACTGTGTGTGTGTGTGTGTGTGTGTGTGTGTGTGTGTTCGTCCATTTACACATCTGGGAATGCTTTGTTTGGTCTTTATCCTTTGTATCAAAGTTGCTGCACCTTGCCCCTTTATGTACCTGGGTGGGTACACCTGATCACCCTATGTGTTATCACCTGTGGGATCATAATTGCCACAGCACTGCAGAAAACTCAGAAACACAAAACCAGCCCAAAGCACAGCCATGTTTTCCTCCAAGAGTGAAGTAGTGTCATGTACACTTTATGCTTTTTGTGTGTGTGAGCAGAGGAGAGCAACTGAAATTGTTGTGCATGTACAATACAGGTCAATTACTTGTTTGTATTAAAAATTGGAATAAATTCTCTCAAGTTTTTTTTTTTCTAAATTAAGGGAAAACCTGTGTCCTCCATAGCCTGCAGCAACAACTTTTAGAGGTTGAATACAGGTGCAGGGGCCCAGGTAAATGCCTTAGCATCCCCCTCCCCTCCACTCCCTTGAGCTTAATTCTGGCACAGGGTCCCTCCATGCTTAGGGCAGAATAAGGCCATTATCTTTCAGTGGTTCATCCAACGATGCCACAGGACTAGAGGATGTGGGTACTCAAGACAGTTCTGTCTTTACTAAATTAAAATATATAGTATTAAAATTATCACATATATAAATCTAGCTATTAGGTGCAGGAGCGCTCTGTCTTCATGGACACGTGCACATCACCAGAGGGAACCAGATGTTCATGCACCACCCTGTTGTCCCTGGGGATCCAACCTGTTGTCCCTGGGGATCCTGGGAAAGAAATAGCGATTCTGTGTCCCTGTCTTTCCTGGACTCGCTTTCTGGTCAGGAACACACTGAGAACCGCCTGCCCCTGCCTCCCCAGTGCTGGGATCCTAGGTGTATGCCACTGCGCCGCCTTTTGTTGTTGATGTTGTTTAATCTTTAAAAATATTTATCAGGGTGAGTGCATTTCTGCCTTCCCGAGAGAGCAGCGCTGCTTTGACTGGGAGGGCCGCAATTACAAAAAAAAGGGGGGCCGAGACCCCAGGATTCCTTTCCCATAGACGAGGTGGGCGGCCTCTGAGCAGAAGAATGCAAACTGCACATTCTTCCTCTACACAAGCTACTTCCAGCAGCTGGTGTTTACTTCCATTACCAGGGGGCGGGGCGATGACATCACGGAGATGCTCCTAGAAAGGTCTTGATTCCTAAGATGGCAAGGGGCAAAGGGAGGGGACATTTACAGAACCGTGGGACCGGGGGAAAGGATGTGTGCACTGGTTGGTTGGTGACTTCCCAGACCAGGGCCTCTGCAGCAGTGGAAAACAGCTTCAGGGCGACTTCCGGTCCAGGCTACCCTACCAGGGAGGGAAAACAACCCAGGCTGCCTTGTGAAGGCATAAACAATGCCCGCAGCATTCTGGGAATTGTGTTTCTGCGCCTGCACCACGTTATGGCTTGGCCGTAAGCGGAGATGACTACAAACAATCCCAGAAGTGTTTGCTCTGCACCCCGCCATGTTTGTAGTTCTCATTGAGACATGCTTGTAGTTCTCACAGAAGCTTGCTGTGGGCACAATGCATTCTGGGACTGTTTGTAGTTCTCTGACTTTGGTGAGCTCTGTATTGATCAACGAAAGGGGTAAATGGCTCCTGTGCTTTGCAGGTTTGTGTTTACAGTTCAGAAACATGGTGGCCCGGGAGATAGTGGGGAGGCCACCGAGCCAATGTCCTAACTGCTGAGTCATCTTCCCAGCTTTTTGTTTATGTCTCAGGAATGCCTCGGAGTGAATATTCTCATAGTTTAAAAACCATTGACAATGGAAAATGCATCACCTACCCAATTTCTCATCTGCACTCATTCAATTTAAAGCCGAACAGTACACACCATGAGCATTTAAAAATTCGCATGCATCTATGCGGTGTCCTGTGACAATCCATTGTGTCTGCAGTGCTCCCGTTGTGCAAAATGCATTCTTCGGGAGTCTGAGGACACCTGCACTCATTTGCATAGACCCTTCTGGCCTCATACTCATAATAGAGACCTGCTGCCTGAGCTTTCCTCTTTGCTAGCTCTTCAGTCTTGCCATTTACAATTCAGGGGAACATCCACTGACACTTGCGAGTAGACATGGACTAGAGAATTTATTAGCAGGGCTATGGGTCCCTGTGAATCAGGATGGCAATTTCACCACTCATACTGAGTTCCAGGGCAACAGAATTTCTTAATCTATAGCCAGATTTGGGATTCACAGTGTGACTGTCTTAAGCTAGTGGTATACAAATAACACCGAATTTAGGCTCATTCTGGCCTTTTCAGTTTGTTTGTATTGAAGGAACTGAGGATGGCAGCGGTGGCTCCATTTTGTTTCTCAGACTCTATCTTAAGTTGACTGACCTTGGAATGATTTGGTCACCACCTTTGGGTTCCAAAAAGGGCCACATGGCCCTCCATCCTGCAGGTTTTGTGGATACCACAAAATGTGTAAATAGATAATTATAACCAGGCCTCCACCCCACATGTTATCATAAATGCCACAGAGTGTGTTAGTGGAGCCTCCTCTTCACCCAGCTGGCTATCATACAGATTGCTATTGAGAGACCAAAAAGATTAAAATTAGCAGCTATTATTAAGGCCTGAACTATGTGGGTGGAGAAGTCTAGTAATGCCCTGAGGGGAAGGACCGCCTCGCTGCGTTCTTTCCCCACGCACTAGAAATACAGTTGCTAGGAAACTGGACCCTCCCCCTAGGGAGGGACACCTGGTCATTAATGGTCTGGGAATCTTCCTATAGCCAATCGATTCAAAATTTAGCATCTTGACCAATAGATGCTTGCCAGGCAGGAATCGCCCCTGCCTTGGGCATGCTGGGAGGGACCAGAATCTATATCACCCAACTAATCTGGGCGTGTCGCGCTCAGCTCCCACCGTTTCGGCAGTGGGGCTGTGTAGGCCTAAGCTGCAGCTTGTAATTTACAATAAAAAAGACCCTCATGTGTTTTGCAACAGAGTCGATTCCTGGAGATCTTCTAGGGGCTCTCGAACCGCAAACTGGGTATAACACTATCTGTCGGTTTGGCCAGGGGGCTTGGAACAATTAACCAAAAGGTCAGATTGCTGAACCCCCTACCTAAAACTTATCCTCTGTAACTCTAAGGCTAGGAATCCCCTGCTTGCCGTTTTTTCCCTTTAAAAAGTCTGCCTCCCTGAGATTAAGGGCCTCACTCTCTAACCTTCTATGTTGGGGAAGATTGGTGGCCAGAGATTTAGCTTGAATAAAGATCCTCGTGTGATTTTCAATGGACTGGACTCCTAGTGGTCTTTTGGCATTTCTCAAATCAGGCACATCATACCTACCTTGTCCTCATAAAAAACTGGGTGCTCTCCCACCCTTTACAGATAGGGGTGCATCTTTGGTCACTCAGATGGGTAACTATCTAGGAAAGAAATAGTCTGAGATAATCATCATTCTGGAAAATTTTGGTAAAGTCTGCCTCTGTAGCAAGAGGTAGGTGAGGTCTGCCCCCACAGCTAGCAAAGAAGTCATTAACAAATTCCACTCCCAGCCTTTTGGATTGAATGCAGGTATTTGATCTAATGCACTGAGAAGAGGCCTCTGCATGTTTAACATTCCTGGTTTCCCTAGTGATCTGTGGGTACAAGGACCTTTGTGGTTCAACATCCTGTTATTCATTGAAGAGTGGAATTTTCCTGAAAGTAGGATAATTAGCATCAAACAAGGATGAGCTCCCTAATTGCTTTTCCAATACAACAATGTGGTCAGTCCTGAAACCATATATAAACAATCAACAGAAAGGGACTCAGCAAGTTTTATTCAAATATTTGAGCACACTTATTCACCCATACTTAGCTTGGAAGAAATAGCCTGGGAAGAATAAGGAATAGAGAGAGGACAAGAAATGGGTAAAGCAATGTAATATATTTTAATTAAATATATTTTAAATTAGAACATGGCTATAGAGATAGTCTAGCAGTTAAGAACAATGGATATTGGTACAAAAGATAGAGGTTCCATCTCCAGAAACCACATGGTAGCTAGCCATTTGCTCTAATTCCAGTCAATGTCATCTCCTGCCATCTTCTGGCTTCTGTTGTTACTGAACATAGACACACACAGAAAAACACCCATGTATATAAAATAAAAATAAAACTTAAAATTGTAGTAATCTCTACAGAGATATCACAGCATTGAGACAGACAGCAGCCAGGGCGAGTTAAAAATGAACTCTTTCTATTCCTGTATGAAAGTAGCTGCAGCATTCCTCTGAACCAGCCATCTCACAGGCAAAAACAGGCTCATTGTGAGGTTAGACTAGCTCAGCAAAGCTGTTCCTCTAAGAATAGTGTCCATGGTGCTGATAGGTGACTTCCTTGATATTTTCTGAATCTGTATTCTCTGGATTTGTATGTGTGAGAAAATGGCCTTGATACTTCTATCTGTGAAATCATACAACATGATTGACAGGTAGCACTGGCCACATGCAAACGATTTCTAGTGTCCCTTATTTTCATCTAAGACCTTGTGGTACAAGATGAACATTCCAGAGGCATTTCTGTCCACTTTTATAATTTACATATGTTTCTGCATGACTTTGAGCTAAGATGCATTTAAATATATCTCCTTATACACTACCACCATGTTAAGAAAAAGGATTTAACTTAGCATGCTTTAACATAGGCAAACCTATAATTGAACTTTTCCAGATTCCCAAAGTAAAACATCAAAGCTTCCTTTGATGAAGAAAATCATGCTTTGGAAAAGACTCCCATGCTCTCCTTTCCTGCCACAGGGGAAAAAAAATCTGTTTTCACTGTTGTGATGGCTATTCTAGGCAGCCAAATTGACTATATGTATGGAATTAACTAAAACCCAAATTGTTGGGAAGTGGAAAAACTCTTCAATCTAGATCTAGATTTTTGATGTGATAAAACCCACCTTTAATCTCATCCACAGTCTCTGATGGTAACATACATACATACACACACACACACACACACACACACACAATACATACATATAATATTGGAGATGGTAGCTCTTTTTCTTTGTCTGCTGGCCCTACCTCTGGCTAGCAAGCTCATTTAAAAAAAAAAACTGGCATTAAAGCTTATTTCTTAAGAATTATGGTATATACTGAAGACCATCTGAGACATCGAGCTACATTGGCTGAACCATTACTGTATTTTTGGTTTTTAAGCAAAATCCAAAATATTGGATATCACCAATAAAGATGCTGGAATCAGATGCCTGGGTGAAAACTTACTATCTCAGGGAGGCAGAGAAAGCACCCAGCCTACCTTCCTACTCAGCCAAAGGCTCAGAAAACAAAACAAAAACTACTTCACCTTCCATGCTTTTTTTAAAATCCTCTCAAACTGAATGTCCCTACATTCCACTTCATGTGAATCTCTCCCAACTGGTTGCTTGCTTGGCCTCTTGACCTATGGTTGAGTTAATCCAAGCCTGTTTTGTGGATTAAAGGTATATGCTTACACTAAACCACACCACAACTAGAGACAGATTTTTCCAGGATACCATCTCAGGGTTCACAGTATAACTAAATAATCCTGCAACATGGGTTCTTCAACTTTCCATTGGTAGACAGGCATTATTGGACCAGTTGGAACACTGCCTGTGAGCCATTCTAAAAAACCCACTGTCTACATATGTACATGCATTCCATTTGTTCTGTTCAGCTAGAGAATCTTTACTAATACGTATGTTTTGTTTACCTTTCCATTTGGGAAGCTATGGCTGCTAAAAACACTGCTCCACAAAGTTTTTCATTTGTTAACTGTTTTTCTCTCAGGGTGTTCACAGGTACCAGGTGAAACATAGGTGCAGTTATCTGAGCCCAGTATGAAGCCACAAAACACAAATCTTGTTTCTTGAAATTTCTCTGATAGGGAAGGTCCTCCTCAGGTCTCATCAGGAGTGGCTTTAATGTCTTCCTCTATGGCCTGCTCCTCATTCAGGAGGAGGTGATCAAAGAGATAGCCACTGATTCATGTCAGAGACAGTCCCTGTTCCCATTAATATGGATCCCACATGGATACTGAGCTACCATGGGCTACATCTGTGCAGAAGTTCTAGGTTATCTCCGTGCATGGTCTTGGTTGAAGACTCAGTCTCAGAAAAGACAGATGGAGTGGGGCATGGATGGAAATGAGGGAAAAATGAGACTGGGAGGGATTGAGTGATGGGGCTACAGCTGGAATACAAAGTGAATAAACTTAATATAAAAAATTTAAAAATATTCATAACATTAAGAAATGAAATTTATAAGGAACACACAGTCCCAACCAAAATTCTGTTATCAGATTTTATACTTTTTGCCAAGCGTGCATTTTGCATTTATTACAAAACACAATTCATATTTTTCTCTGAGAAGACTATATAACTCTCTGATAGTCATTTATAAAATCTAATAAATTCCTTTGTGGTACTTGTAAATCACTATAAACTAGATATTCCACCAAAGATGAATATGATTTAGCACAACTTATGAATCCTGCAATCATTTTGTCAGAATTGTTTGATTGTACTGAATATGTTCTCTAGACATGTTAATCATCTCACAGGAATGGGGTTCTTGGAGTATGTGATTCCTACCTTTTATATTTTATAGTTAAAAGCTTTAGCAGTAATATACATACATATATATGTATATTACTGCCAAAGCTTTTAAACACCATGGCAATTTAATAGAGAAGTCACCTTGATTTGTATTTTGTTCTTTAATTATAAAATGTATGAATAATTTAAAAAGTTCTCCTTACCTGTTAATTATTCTAGGACCCCTTCCATTTGTGGGACAGATGGGCAACTCCACTGCACTTTAGTAATGGGCTGTGGAAGCCTGATCCACCAGGAGGAAGAAGCAGAGCTGTGGGGGAGCTCAGGAATGCCCTGAGATCTTGAGTTGGGGAGCCTAGGGTCCCCTTCCACAGAGGAGAGCAGCAGATGGCCGAGCGGCCAGGGTAGGAGGGCTGGGTGGTCCCGAGGCTGGGTGTGCAGGCAGACTTGTAGGCAATGGGAGGACAGGCACTAGTGCTGCTGAAATGCGAATCTCTGTAGATCTGGAGAAGGCGCAGTCCTGGACTGGATGCCAGAGTCAGGAACTAAAGGGCTGTGTCCCTTCCACACACTCTAACCCTAAGGAAGACACCCTACCCCTAAGGGAGGGGCTCCTGTCACTCAAAACGCTCTGGCCAATCAGGTCCCCGCCTGGGCCCACCAGTGAAGAGGGGGCGTGTCCTTCCGGATCCCTTTCTGCTGGTTCAGCTCCCACTGCTGAGCAGGCTCTTGTGGTTCCGGGTGAAGTGCTCTGAACGCCACCGCTGCTCCTTGGTGCTGCGAGGTGAACTGAGGCAAGCTCCAAAGTCGCACTATGGTGAGTGCAGGGAGGAGAAGGCAGCTGAGCGGCGGGAGCTGGTATGCGGGGTCTCTTCCGCGACTGGCTGATCAGCAGCGGCCCCTGGGGAGGGACCTTGTGGTCCTGGGCGCTTGCTGGACCCACTGGTGGCAACTGAGTCACTCATGTGCTGGAGCCTTATCCGCGTAGAGCGTTTGCAGCAGGGGTTTGTGTGCAGAATCATACTCATGGCGGGAGTCTTTGGTGTTCCAGTTTCTCTCGTGTCTTCTACAAGTACTGCTCTTAGCATTTAACCTTTAGGTGTGAGTTCCATTCGGAGGTAGTTTTGGGGGGGGGTTGTAAGTGGCATCTTGTGTGTTGGGTAGCACTCCAATATTAAGCTGTGATGAGGAAGAGTAGAATTGATGATGTAAAAGATTTCCAATGCTTGGGAAATAGTAGGTGACAGTAAATACAATTTAGCCAGGGGAGGACTGCCTCACAATCACCCCACAGGTAAATAGGATGCTAACCAGGCCTGTTAGAGATTAGTACTCTAGCAAACACATGTTGACCGGGCTTGTCCAGAAATTTGTCTCCAACCATAGCAAAGGAGAGAGACAACTCTGATTTACAACCAGCTACCAGGCCGATCCTCATATCAAAGAACGGGGCTCTACCAAGCTGCTCAAGGCAGTCTTACAGGCTCACAACCAACATTACAGCCTGTGGTGACATAAAGGTGTTAAAGTAACATTTATTACCATGATGTGATTGTAAGCTCCTCCAGGAGCTTTGTGCCTTCATCTGCTAACCTAGGCCTAGTACTGCAGGCTTATAGCCTCCATACAATCTAATCTAGGCCTAGAATGTTTTCATCCTCTAAGACTTGGTGCTGAATAATCTCACCCTTTCTAGTTCTTTCTGAACCCTTGCTGGCCTGTTCAACTCAGCTGTTCTGGCTCAGAATCTCCTCCAAGGTGACTGAATCAATCTTCCTTTTCCTAGTTTATGACTGAATTGCTCCACTTGGCCTCATACTCACTTTGGCAATATGTCATAATCTGGATGGTTCTCATTCTCTAGCTCTGTCTGTCTTCACCTGTGCCTAGTTTCTCTCTCCAACTTGTGTCTGTAAAAATCTCCCAGTAAAACTTTTTCTAAATTCTGCAAACTCAACTTGACTGCATTGCCTCTCAACTCACTGACTCAGCTGAACAGCCTGAGCAGAAATGGCTAGAACTCAAACATCTGCATCTCTCTGTTTCCTTAGGGCTAGGATTAAAGGTTTGTACCACCACACCCAGACCTAAGCTTTTCTATACCTGAAGCTTGCTCTATTCCTGGTTGGCCTTGACCACAAAGATCTGCTTATCTCTTTCTCCTGGGATGAAATGTGTGTCTGAATGCCAACTAGATCCTATAGCCTTTGGATGTGATCTCTTGCCAGAACAGTCATGTTCTGAATTAAAATTCCTTTACCTAAAGGTCCAGTTTTCTTTTTGAGAAAAGAATAGTTTTGCCACAGGGGCAAGTCTATACTGGTTGACAACTCTTTGAAAAGGGAAAAACAAACAAATGAAAAACTTGTTTGTGTTCATGGCTGACTTGATCAATAAAGGCATTCCATGAGGACTTCTTATAAGGGGAATGGCATAGTTCTTTCTCAAACTCATTAACATTCTTGGCATAGCCAGTAACAGACTGGGGCCTTTGGAACTTTCCCTAAGGTCTCCATGTATTGTGAATAAAATGAAATTCCTTCTCAAAAGCTAAGAAAATGTTTGGGAAAGCCTGTCATGGTCTCCCCAGGGCTTTGGGGAGGCATTGCTTCAGATATTGAGATCCCAGCTCTTCCCAGCACATATGTCTGTGGTTGTCAGTCCCAAGTCCACTGTAGGCTTGGTTAGTAATGTTCTTGAGAGACCCTGTGTTCCTCTTAATGCAGCTTTGTTTCACTAGACTCCTCATGAGTTTGTTCCATCCTATGATACTTTTTCTTGACATCATAGAAGTTAACCATTTCCTTCCCTGAAACCATATCCTTGAGAAGCTAACTTGACCTATGGTGCTCACAGAGACTGAACTACCAACTAAGTAGTAAGAGTGGGCTGGACATAGCACCCCTCCACATTTGTAGCAGATGTGCAGCTTGGTCATCATGTAGCTCCCCTAACAATGGGAGTTTCTGGCTGTTTCTGACTCTGTGTTTGGATCACTTTCCTCCACCTGGCCTTCCTTGCCTAGCTTCAGTGGGAAAGGGTACAATAGGTCCCATTTAGACTTGATGCATCAAGGAATATTGGTACTTAAGTGGGAAAAGGGGCTCTGCTTCTATGAGGATAGAGGTAGGAAGGAGTGGGATGTGGGGGTGAGACAGGGAGGAAAGGAAGGTGGAGGTTTCTGTCTGGCTGTTAAGTGATTAAGTAAATGAACTGAAGGACAAAAATGCTTACTTTTTTAACACATAACTTGTATAAGACCTCCCAACCTCAGCTTTTATTATTTCCAATGTTGCCTTTTCCTGTCTTTTCCTCTTCTGGCATACTCACTTCAGGACCCTGTCACTGAAGAGTGCTGTTTGAGGGCACTAATCTACTTCTGGCAATATTTTTGCTGTGTAAATCTTTCTAAGTGGCTAGACTTACAAGTCTCCAGTCCACATTTAAATTGTTGAAAACATAACCTGGGACTGAACCTAAAAGTGACTTAAGGGTTATAAAATATGTGTAATGTAAAATTCTGTCCTCAACTGGCTCCTTTTAAGCATTGGCCAGAACTGAATGTGTGCTGTCATTAAATGTATTCTGTCTTAATTAATCTTTTAATTGTGTTTGCAGTGATTTCTCCTTGGGAGGGGATATTAGTTCTAGAACAGTTGCAACCTCAGCCTGGTAGATAAATGTTCCCAAAACAAGCTATTCAAACTGAGGTCACCTTTATCCCAGTCTGTCTGTTTATCCATAGGTCAAAGGCTTTGCTTTTCTCTTGATTAAACTTTCTAAATTCTTTAGTTAAAGGGCTGTACCAAAAAAGATCTTTATAATTTGAGTTAGTAATAAACTGTCCATTGTACTTACAGTTAAAGGATTTGCATGTGGAGCATGGTTTCTGCCTTCTGTTCAGAACAGGAAGAACAATTTATTATGTACAATTGCTTGGTGAAACAGGATAGGCAATAGCTAGATCAAAGACTAAAGTTTAAGGCAGTCAGCTGCAGGGGTCACCCTATGAAGAAGGACATGATCCCCACTTAGTTAGTGATTTTTTTCAATTTCTAGCATGTATTAAATTTGTGTGTGAGTGAAAACAGACCAGATTGGTGGGTTTCAACTTGTGTAGGTTAGATGGAGCCAGTGAATATTGAATTTCCAAATAAAGTCTATCCTATGCATTTATGTGCAGTCTTTCTAAAAAGCACTATGTGTGCTCAGAAATTTGAGACTCAGCTATTGGCAGTAGCTTTGTATGTCAGGTTACCAATATCAGCAGCTAACAGTGCAGGTAGAATCAAGGTCAAAGAGTATCTTATTAATGCCATTACTCTAGCAGAGAAGGGTCTACTTTTGTTCAAAGCCAGGACACCTACAGTTTTTCAATTATATTTAACTTTCTAAAAAAGTCAGTTGTTGGTATTGTTTACTAAGTTTTATTTTTCTTTATGCATCACTGCTCTAATCTCTTATTTGTTTCTCTTCTCCAACATTTCCCAGTCATTAAAAATTTCATTCCTGGGAATGGAGAGACAGTCCAGTAGTTAAGAACACTGTCTCTTCTTCTAAAGGACCCAGATTCAATTCCTAGCACCCACGTGGCAGCTCACGACTGTCTGTAATGCCAATTCCAAGGGATCTGACACCTTCACACCAATGCACAGAAAATAAAATTAAATAATTTTTAAAAAAGAATTCCATTCTTATTTAAAAATGGATTTCTCATTAGTTTCTGTTTAGAGCATTGTCTCCCAAAACTCAGCCTTTCTTCATGCTGTGTGGTTAAGACTTGCTTCAACATCTATCCTGCCTCTGTGTTTCAGTGTCTTGCAACTCATTTCAGGCTGGACATTAAGCTTGGACCAGTGAATGAGGTTATTCAAACAGGGTGGGCAATTACAAATAAAGAGGGACCTGTGTATGAATTGAGTTCACTGACCAACTTTGAAGCTGGTGTCATCATAGCACAGAAAGAGATGCCGAAGAAGGATAGAACTTTCCTGCTTGGACAGAAATGTCACTTATTCAATTTTTGATGGTTAGGAAAAGTCCAAACTGGCAATACTTGGAGTTCACAGACCAAGGCAATCAAGATTCTGGAAGAGGAACTAAACTTATTTCTAGAAACCAAATATAGTTACACTGGCCCAGCAAACACGGAAGACCTGGACAAACTGGTGTGGCCGAGCCTAACATGAATGTTATTATTCTAACAATAGCGCACCCCAAGGGAAAAGGAGTGCATAATTCTTGGTGTGCTCTGCTACCCATGTTTAATCCCAGAAAACTATTGGAGCATGAAGCCTGTTTCAACTTTTTACAACAATTTTTGAGATCATAGTTAAATCATTTCAACCTCCTCGTTCTTTCCTACTCTTAAGTCTCAAATGCTGGGACAAATAGCTGAGGTACCTATTTAACAAATCAAAGCAGACCCAGCTGACATTTCTCCCAGCACCCCTCTGTTTCTACCTGTCATAGGGTAATGGTTGGCATACCCAGCCTTCTAGCCCAGGGCTTGAGCTCCCCTTGATGATCTTCCTTATGTAATCCAATCATTTTGGTTACCTGGTCTTTTTCATCTATCATTTACTATCCTGGCCTCTTAGTCTGGCTTTCCCCTCTCCCTTCCTGCCTTTCCTCATAAGGCTCACAGTCATGTCCCCTCTGGACTATCCCAAATATCCCTTCATCTGTCTATTATGTCCCTTTTATCTATAATAAAATTTCTATCCTGCCATACCTGGAATCATCCATGTCCTTTCCTTTTTATTTCTTGTTTTTTCATTCGTTACTCATTTACTGCTCCTTACTTTTAAATTCATGGTCACTTTTTGCTTTAATTTTTGCTACTGTTTGACTTTGACTTGTTTGGATTTGGAATTTCTCAGCTGTGAGGTAGACATAGCGGCACTGAACATTGATTGTGTGTTGGAACATGCACACAAAGGCCCTGTGATTTGGAAGAAGAACTGTCTCCTTGTGTTTTGGAGATGGAAAGTTGTACTAAAATACAGATTTCTTAGAGTAGGGTGCTGTGTGCTCCTAAGGTCGAAGGGCCCAGCTGGAAGACCTCAGCTGTCTGAGTCACTTGATTTGATTTCCCCGTGCAGAATTCCTCTGCAGCCATAGCAGTTTAAAGTTGTGATGCTTAAAATATCACTGCCCAGTGTGCAGACATACACGTTGTTTTTGTTGTGTGGTGGGAAGAGAGATTGGAAAACTGATGGTCTGCTCTCTAGAACTTCTGAACCTTGCATTCTACATTCAGTTTTGTGTTGCAAATTTTATAAATAGTTTTCAAGCTGGTAGAAAGAGGGTGGTGTGCATTCTTTAGCAATTTTTGTTTGGAATCTTTTTATCTTTTCGCTACTGTTAACCACAGTGGTATGATTTAGGAAAATTTAATTTCAGGACACAAAAGAAATTTCTGAGATGCAGAGGTTTTTCAGGTGTGCTTGCTGTTGGGGAGGTAGATAAGGCAGATTCCATATCTTGTGGCTCAATCTATGTAGGAGTAAGCAAACATGAAAACACTCATCACATTTGTTTGTGTATGGCTTTCAGTGGGGCTGGATGTGCCTGAAACCACAAGAAGGCATAAGTGAATGTAGAATCAAAGCCCACTTTTTGGATCACTCTTTTCCAAAGAGAGCTTCAGAGAATAGAGCATGTGGTCTCTCCTTTTGGAAGAGTAATCTACAGTAGGTGGTGGGTCAGAAATATACTTTACTTTGAGTTGGTTTTGTAAGAGTTTTGAAGTCTGTGCTTATTTAATTTCTATACACATATAACCAAAAATAACCTTGGTCAAGTCACATTTTTCCTGGCAGTTTCCTTGGGTCTTTTGAGGAAAATTTGAATATATTTTTAGGCTTATGATTTTGGCTTTTTCTCTTTGTATCCTAATTATGTCACAACTGTTGTACACATTCTTGATAGTTGTAGCTATGAGAAAAATTCTGAGGTCACAGCTGCTCATGTGTGTACTCTTACTTCATAATCCTATTCAGAATTCTTTGTCATTTTTTATGGGATATAGCTTTGGAATCAGCCTTCCTCTTAGAAATTCATGGAAATTTTCTTTAGATTCTGTTGAAATCATGTTGAAAGAGAAAATAGCCAACACCTTTGTATTTTTAAATACATCATTCCATTAATGTTATTTACTCTAGTAAAAAATATTAAGTGATACTATCCTACATAATCATTTGTTTAGCAAACTACAGTTAGTATATAAAATTGAAAGTGATATGAAATTATTTGCAATCCATAGAAAGAAGACCAGTATAGAGTTTAATGACACAAAATACATTATTATGGTCACAAAAGCTATCTCACCAAGTATAATTTGAGAAGACAAAAAGTGAAAATAACACATGGTCCAAAATTGAACAATAAATTTGAATGTGATATGGGATCTTGTATTAACATACAAAATCAACTCTTGATAGCAGAATTTGGGATTTTCTGTGGATACGAACTAAAATTAGATAACATCAAGTAGTTTTATAGTCAATGTAAAACTGCAAGTATTTAACGTATGTAATCTGATGCTTTTGCAGATATTACCTACACCCACACCCCCTCATTACCAAAAAAACCCACAATAAACCACGTTATCACACATTCTCATTGTATCCATGTTTATGTGTTCCTACATTGCATGGAGTTCTCATAAAATGACAGAATTGCTATGGATCCCAACAGTCTTCTCAGTAGATTTTCATGTACTTTAGATTAGTTTTAAAGAAGTATCTGAATTCTCATGTTTATGGCATTTATATTCCTGGTGGCATAACTTTTAAAATAACCTAATTCCTCATTTGTTGAGGTCACACCGGGTACCTCAGGAGGACAGTATGGTAAATGAATGAAGACAAAAGCAATGGTTAAAGGATTATTCACATAAAATACTCTTACAGTCAGTGATGTATTATTGGTCTTGAAACACCATATAATTACAGCATAAGCAATGTCAAATCAATGAACCTCTTTCTCTCTGATTTCAATCTTGCTGCATTTCCATTTGTCCATTGGGTCGGAGAGCTTTAGTTATCTTGTCTACCTTAAAGTTTGCAATAGAAAATGAAGGGCAGAAACAACACAGAACCTAGCTGAAACAATCACCTTCAAATAATTTTTGTAATATATGGAATTTTTATAATGTGGAGAATCAAATATCAAATATCAGGCTTTTTAGAGCAAGAGTTGTTATAAAAATAATAAGCAAATGTGATTTTATAGTGTACAATAAAATGTAGAAAGTTTGTTTATTTGGATGGTATGAGAGCTTTCTGCCAATAAGTCATACTGCATGAAAAAGTGAAATGAGTTAAGAAATAGACAGACTTGTTTTGTTTGTATTTAAATAATGACAATAAATTATAGCTGAATAAAAATATAATAGTCTTAGACAAGGGACAAGTTCCTTAGTTTTGTTCTGACCAACTAACATGCCTTAGATGGTAATACTTTTATTTTCATTGGAAAAACATATTTAAAAACTTAACATTTTAAAATATCAGTTTGCATATACTTCATGTATTATATAGTTAAGTATAAACAGTGTATAACATTACATATTTATTTCTATTATTGTGAATAGTTATTCAAACTTTAGTTTTTATTGTAGAGAAGAAAGAATACTCTTTTGGAATTAAGTGAGCAGGGACTCCTGTAATTCCACGTAACAGCAGAAAATAAGTTTTTTTTTTCTGCAGATTATATATTTCACATTGGTGAGAGCAAAATTAATTTCACAAATCTAGATGGGACCAAAGAATATAACTTGTCAGACTCCTGAGTGTTGCTTATTCTCTACGCATACAGAATGATAATTGTACAGCATGATTGTGTTTTCTATGTCTTCACTTATTTCACTTCTCTTTGATTGCTTTCCTTCTTTCCATTTTTAGTTAGGAAAATTGAATTAATTTTTTTTTAATTGAAAATGATTCTTCCCTCATACAATATATTCTGACCACAGTTTCTTCTCCCTCCACTTCTCCCATGTCCAGCCTATCTCCATTCTCCCCCAGATCCACTCCTCCCTCCTCTGTATCCTTTTCAGAAAAAAAAAAACAGTCCTTCAAGATAGGACTGTCAAACAAGACCAAACAAGATACAAAAAGACAAGACAAACAGACCTCATACTGAGGATGGACAAGGAACCCAGTAGGCGAAAGAGAGAATCAAGTGAAGGTGAGAGATTCAAAGCTACACCTGTGGGTTCCATCTCTTGGCTTGGGCTGCAACTTAAACCAAACACTAACTCACCATGCAAACAAGTTTGGTGCCACCACGCACCCTTTACATCTTGCAAGCAGTACAGATTTTAGGTGGAGGGGTTTTTATTCTGGGTTCACATCCAGGTTTCTCTTTTGGGAGCCTTTACAGTACTGTATCACCCCAAAGAGACTAGAACATAGGAGTGAAATCTTTCAGCCTGCACCTGGTCCACCTCTACAACTTCAGTGCACTGTGTGTAAGCTTTCTTCCAGAGTGTGCCCTGCTGTTATTTTTCAGAGAGCAACGCTCTGTCCTAACATCAGCCTGGGCTTTTAGGCATCTTCATATGACCTCCTGGGACAACAACCCAGTTTTCTGAGAAAATGCAATATTGGCTGTATTCGATTGCCCTCCAACCAGCAATGGGGGAGTGTTTCCCTCCCCAACACCTTCAGTATGAGTGAGCTGTCACTTGTTCTGTTAAACTTCACTATTCTGACATGTGTAAAATTGAAGCTCAAAGTAGTTTCCATTTGCATCTCCTTCATTTGCATTTGCATTCAAGACTAAGGATGCTGAAAAGTGTTTTTTAGCCATTTGAGATTCTCCTGCTGAGAATTCTCTGTTGATCTGGTCTTTGTTTTTTATTTTATTTATTTTTATTTTTTAATGTTAGTTACAGTTTATAAACTTTGTATCCCAGCTGTAGCCTGCTCCCTCATTCTCTCCCAATGCCACCCTCACTTCCTCATCTCCTCCATGCCCCTTTCCATGTCCACTGATAGGGGAGGTCCTCCTCCCCTTCATCTGACCTTAGCTTATCAGGTATCTTCAGGACTGGCTGCAATGTCCCCCTTTGTGGCCTAGCAAGGCTGCTCCTCTCTTAGGGGGGTAGTTCAAAGAGCCAGTCATTGAGTTCATGCCAGAAATAGTCCCTGTTCCCCTTACTAGGTACCCACTTGAATACTAAGCTACCATGGACTCTATCTGAGCTGGTGTTCTAGATTATATCCAGGAATGGTCCTTGGTTGGAGATACAGTCTCATAAACGGCCTCTGTGCCCAGATATATTTGGACCTTATGGGGCTCCTGTCCTCTCCAGATGATACTAAGTCTCCCTTCTTTCATATGATTTCTTACCCTCAGAAATCAAGTGATACTCAGCAGAGAACTCACTGCCTGGGAAGATGTTTTTGTAAAAAATACAATAAAATTTCTTAAGCATGAGAATAAAAGCTCTGATCTAAGATCTGTGAGGATAGCAGCAATGTCTGATTTAATGTCTGTGTGCACACACAGACACACAGATTATAATAATCAGAGGTCCCCTCATCCACCCACTAAAAAATCTTACCAAAATTTAGTTATATAAGAAACACTCCCTTAAACAAATCTTTGAAGTCTAAGGTCTTGCCATCCATTCTTGCACAAACTTTTAATCCAGGCACATGAAAGGCAGACACAGGCTGTTCTCTGTGAGTTCACTGTTGGCTTGCTTGACAAAGTGAGTCCAGCACAGACAGGCCTACACAATGAAACCTGGTATTAAAAAAAGACTTTCGATGTGGTATATGTTTACAATTTAGGCACTTCAGTTAAGGTAACAGCAAGTTTTACCAGTTAACTGATAGTTAGGAAACTGTTTCAAGGGGTTGGGTGGAAGATGGTGCTGCAAGCTTGGGAATGTGAAGTTAGTTTAATCTTGCTAGTAAAAATGGAAGAACAAAATGATGAACTGCTTGGAGAAGACTGGGGCTCTGGAGGCTGCCTCCTTATGCACTATGGAGCTTCATGTTTACAAAGTATTTGCAGCAGGGGCTTGAATGTAGAAATGTCCTTGGTAGGATACAAACACAGAGAGGCCAAGTTTCTGGTATCTTTTTCCAAGTTCTGACCTTGGCATTTAATGTTTAAGTATACAATTCATTTGGAGTTATTTTCATGGATGTTGTAAATAACATATGTGTCTCAAGTGTACATGGTGTTATGTCAGATTTCACATCTTGTGCTGTAATAGGTGTGGCAGGAAACAGACATAAAATTATTATTTAACATTGTTTTGTTTATGGACATCATGGGGACTTGGTTTGCTTGCAATCACTAGGGGTCCATGAGGGGCTGCGGCAACATAGTCTACCTTTCTGGTGACCTCCATTTACAGAGAGAGGTCTAGAGTATGTGGACTATGTTTGAAAAAAAAAAAACAAAAACAAAAGGTCAGTGTTACCTGGAGGGTAATTGAACAGGTAATTTGAACACTGAGTTATTTTCATGGGAGTTGTGACATTTGTGTTTATTTAATTTCTCTATGTATACAATCATAGGTAACATGGGTCTGCTTCACATTTTTTCTTGGTTGGGTTTCCTGGACATGTGACTAGATTATTTGGCTATGTTCTTGGTATTTTCGCTTTATTCTTTCACGAATATTTTACACAATATTCATTGTTTTTGCTATACAGTCAGTTTAAATATCATATCTTGTCTGTGTGTAACATGTCTTCTTAATCCTACTGAGAATTCTGAGGGTTCTTTTCACATGGTAAATTCAGTTGGCAGCATGGCATCATAAATTTGCTGGTTGCTACCATTCAAAAAAATGCCTGGACTGGACCTATGCACCCTACACATATCTAGCTGATGGGCAGCTTTGCATGTTGGTCACCTAGCATTTGAAATTGGTGTTGGCTGTGACACGGACACAGTTGCCTGTTTATGAGTCAATTTGCCCTAGCTGGGCTGACTTCTCTGGCCTTAGTGGAAGAAAATGCATTTAGTTTGTATGCAACTTGATGTGCTGAGGAGAATTGGTATGTGGAGACTTCCCTTTCCAGAGAAGAAAGGGAGGAGGAGTGGGGGAAGAGGGTGGGATGGTGACACCAGGAGAAGAGGAAGTATGGAGCTTCAAGCAAGATATAAAGTGAAAAAAGAAATAAGATAATGAGAAAAATGACTGGTTTCTATGTAAGTGAGATATTCTGTTGACTGATGATTTCTATACAAGGCTCTTCCATTGAGGGTGGTGATATCCTTAAGCAAGTGGCCTTGGGCTGGATAAGAAAGATAGCTGAGCATGAGACTATAAAGAAATAAAAGAGCAAGGCAGGAAACAATATTTGGCATGTTTTTTTTTTTTTTTTTTTTTGCCTTACTTTTCTTGAAACTTGAGTTTCTGTCTTTGGCCTCCAAAAAAGATGGACTGTGATCTGACAGGACCAAACAAGTTATCCCATTGATGACCAGAGATGTTTATGTTTAGGGGATTCAATTATAGCAGTACAGTAGCAAGTTAGGAGAAAAAAAGGTATGTCAAAAGTGACTTTGCTCCTGGAATGACCTGAGAATGTTGTCTTTTTTGAGGAATGTGGAAAATATCAGGTCTTGAGATGGCAAACATCCAGACCTTAATTGGCTCTTCCTGTAGGACCTGGAAGGTCATAATATTGAGTATAGTGCATATAGAGGAAGTGGAAGGCATAGGATTTCAGTGGAAAATAGAGTCCATGGAAAATTAAGCTAGAGTTCATTTGTGTGGTAATTTGTCCCTAGATCTTTCTTATTCTGCTCATGTTCTAAAGAAATTAAGAAAGGAAGAATTAATAATTGGGGACTGATTCCTTAGATGGAGATGTTTGTTTTCAAACCTGGTTTGGAGGTTAGTAATTAGTCAAGGCTTCACTTGAAATCTTGATTCTCGTGTGTCAGCCTTCTGAGTCCAAGTCCAAGGATGGAAGATGTACCCCCATTGTGTTCTGTTTTGTCAAAATATTTTACTATTGTTAGTATTAAAATGCTTAATAGAATATTTGTATGTTTGTACTATTTGAACTTACATGTTTCTTCATGTTCTCATTTGTTATTATATGGCAAATCATGCTGAAGTTCTGCCTTGTAAGAGAAATATCTACAGGTGCTAGACAATGTAAAACAATGAGATTTATTTCATAAAAGCATGTTATATGTGTGTAATGTGACTCTGTGTTCTTAGGCCATGACAAATATGTGAAAACTTGATGACACTTTTGGGTGTTTATTTTGACCATTCTTATATGCTGGTCAAGGCCATGTTGCCAGTTTGTCTCTGGATTTTTTGGAGAGTGTATTAATTTTTTTCTTTTTTCTTTTACTTGATTACAGCTTATTCAGTTTGTATCCCAGTTGCAACCTCCTCCCATGGCCCCTCCCAATCCTTCTGTCCCTCCCTCTGAGTGTATTAAATTAAATAAATATTTTGTATTTTGACTTTACATCCCCAGGGTGATACCTCCTTCCTCTGCTCTTAGTCCACCATCACCCTTCTCTTTACCTTCTCTCTCTCCTCCCAGAAAAGGGGAGTCCTCCTTTCTTGTTTCATCCCTCCAAAATACATCAAGTCACATCAGGACTGAGCATATCCTCATCCACAGAGGCCAGGCAAGGCAGCCCCAACAGAGGGAGATGACCTAAAAGCAGGCAATACAGTTAATATTAGAAAATATCCCCCTCCAGTTGCCACTCAACCCACATGGACCAAGGCACCCATAGTGCATATGAGTTCAAGAGGCCTAGGTCCAGACAATGTTTGCTCCTTAGCTGATATCTCATTTTCTGTAAGTTTCCCTTGGGTCTGGGTTACTTGTCTTTGTTGGTCTTCTTGTGACATCCTGTCCCGAACAGTTTCTTCCATCTTTTCCCCAGTATTTTCATAAGACCCGTGGAAGTCCACCCCATGCTTATTTGCAAGTTCCAGCATCTGTCTCCTTTGGCTGCTGGGTGGATCCTCTCAGATAACAGGCATGTGTAGGCTCTTTTCTACAAGCACAGCAAAAGAATATTTACAATTTCATTAGCCGTCTCTCTGGTGTAAACTGGGTCTCAGGTTGCCTCTATTATTGGTTCCATTTTTCCACATCCTCACCAGCATGTGTTGTCACTTGAGTTTTTGATCTAAGTGGTGTATGATGGAATCTTAGAGTCATTTTGATTTCTACTTCTCTGATGGGTAAGGACTTTGATCATTTCTTTAAGTGCCTCTCAACCATTCAAGGTTCCTCTGTTGAAGTTGCAGTTTAGCTCTGAACCCCATTTTTAAATTGCATTTTTTGATTTGTTGGTATTTAATTTATTAAGTTCTTTGTATAGCTTAGATATTAGTTCTCTTTCTTATGTAGGGTTAGTGAAGATATTTTCCCAATCTTTTGCCTGCTTTTGTGTTCTATTGGTAGTGTCCTTTGACTTACAGATGCTTTTCAGTTTCTTGAGATCCCATTTATTAGTTGTTGATCTTAGAGCCTGTGCTGTTGTTTTTCTATTGTCTCCTGTGTTAGTGAGTTCCAGACTTTTCTACACCATGTCTTCTAAATAATTTAGAATCTATGGTTTTATGTTAAGGTCTTTGATCTACTTGGACTTCAGGGTAATACAGAGGGGGTCTATTTGCACTTTTCTACATGATATTTAGTTATACTACCACCATTTGTTGAAGATACTGTGTTTTTTTTTCCATTGTATGGGTTTGGCTTGTTTGTTGAAAATAAAGTTCCAGTAGGAGTGTGGGTTTATTTATATGTCTTTATTTCAATTGCATAGAATTGGTCTGCTATCAAGGGTGTTTTATTTTTCCATATGAAGTTAATGTTTTCTCTTTCAAGGTCTGGAAATAATTGTGTTGAAATGTTGGTAGGAAATGGGATTGAATTTGTAGATTGCATTTGTTAAGAATCCTGTTTTACTATGTTAATTCTGCCTTTCCATGATTTTGGGAGATCTTTCCATCTTCTGATATCTTCCTCAGTTTCTTTCTTTAAAGACCTGAAATTCTAGTCATAGAGGTCGTTCACTTGCTTGGTTAGAGTTACAACAAAATATTTTATATTCTTGGTGGCTACTGTTCAGGATGTTTCCCAAATTTTATTATCAGCCCATTTTTTCTTTTGTATACAGAAGGGCTAATAATCTTTTTAATCAATTGTGTTCCAAGACACTTTGTGGGAAGTGTATATCAACTGTAAGAATTCTCTGGAGGAATTTCTTGGGTCACTTATGTATACTATTAAATCCTCTGTGAATAGTGATACTTTGAATTCTTCCTTTCCAAGTATTTTAACAGGAAGGTGTGTTGGATTTTGTCAAAGGCTTTTTCTCCTGTAATGAACTGATCATGTGATTTTATTCTTTCAATTTGTTTATATGGTGGAATACATTGATGAATTTTCATAGGCAGAACCATTGCTGTATCCCTGAGATGAAACCTGTTCATCGCGTATATCTTTGATACATTGTATTTGGTTTGTGGTTTTTTTTTTTTTTTGATATATCTGTGTCATTGTTTGTAACCAAGATTGGTCTGAAATTCTTGTCCTTTGTTGAGTCCTTGTGTGGTTTGGATATCAGGGTGACTTTGCCATCAGAATGAGTTTGGTAATGTTCCTTCTGTTTGTATTTTGTGAAAATTTTTGATGAGTATTGGTATTAACTCTTCTTTGAAAATCGGGTATGATTCTGTGCTAAAATCATCCTGCCCAGTGCCTGTGTGTGTGTGTGTGTGTTTGTTTGGCAGACTTTTAATGACTGTTCCCATTTTCTAAGGTGTTATTGTCACTGTTGTTTTATTTTATTAATTTTATTGTTTTTGTTTTTGAAGAATAAGTTTCTCTCTGTTGTCTTATGTGTCCTGTAAGTAGGTATGTAAATCAAGCAGGCCTTAGACTTAGAGATCCACCTGAATCTGGATCTAGAGTGCTAGGGTTATATGTGGGCCCACATTCCTGTCTTTGTAGTGTTGTTTTGTTTTGTTTATATATTATTGCCTGATGGGCCTGAAATTTGTTATTTGTACATATCAAAACTATTCTGAATTAATTTTTACCCACATCTTGAATTTGAGATTTTGCAGAGCATATTATATTTCTCATTTGGCAACTTCAGGCTCCTTATCCCATGCTGCTTGGGCTTCTCATCTAGGGCCACTCCCATAAACTCCCAGAAGCCTCCCATGACCCAGAAACTCACCCACCTTGATTTCTATTTTCTCTCCTTGTTCCCTCCTCATTCTACTCTCCCCATACCTGATACCCATCCCCATTACCCTATCCATTCCCTCTTCCACCCTATTCCTTCCCTCCATTTAATTCAGATACTTATCTTATTTTGTCTTCAGAGTGAGTTTCCTACATCCTCCCTTTCTGCTCCTTGACTCACTGGGTCTGTGGATTGTTTCATGAGTATCCTGTACTTTATGATTAATTTCCACTTATAAGTGAGTAGGTACCATGTGGGTCTTTCTGGGTCTGGATTATCTCACTCAGAAAAATCTTTCCTAGTTCCATCCATTCTCTTGCTGATTGCATGAAGTCTTTGTTATTAATAGCTAATTGGTATTCCATTGTGTAACTGTATCACATTTTCTTTGTCCATTCTTCAGGAGAAGGATGTCTAGGTTGTTTCCAGTTTCTCTTTATTACAAATAAATCTGCTGTGAACATAGTTGAGCTAGTGTCCTTGTGGTATGGTACAGCATCTTTTGAATATGTTCCCCTCAGTAGTATAGCTTTTGAGGTATATAGGTATTGATATAGGTCTATTCTAAATTTTTTGAGAAACATCTAGATGGATTTCGTAAGTGTTTGTTCAAGTTTTCATTCTGGACAGCACTGGGAGTGTGTTCTCCTTACTCCATATTCCTCACCACCATGTGCTGTCACTTGATTTTCATGATCTGAGCCATTCTGACAAGTGTAAAATTAACATGAAGAATCCTTTGATTTGCATTTCCTTGATGATTACGGACACTGAACATTTCTTTAAGTGCTTCTCAGCCATTAGCACTTCCAATGTGAGAGTTCTCTGTTTAGCTCTATATGCCATTGTTTAATTGGGTTATTTGGTTTCATGGTGTCTAATTTGTTCATTTCTTTAACGGTATTATCCTTCAGGCAAATGTAGGATTGGTGAAAGTCCATTCCCAGTCTGTGTGCTGCCATTTGTCCTATTGATAGGGTTATTTGCCTTCCAGATACTTTTCACTTTCATGTGTCTCTTTTGTTAATTGTCAATCTTAGTGTCTGAGCTGTTGGTGTACTATTCACACAGGTGTCTCTGTACCAATGCTATACCAAGGCTATTCCCCATTCTCTCTTCTATTTTATTTAGTATATCCAGATTTATGTTACAGTCTTTGATCCAGTTGTACTTGATCAGGGTGATATACATGGCTGTATTTGCATTTTTCGCCATGTAGACATCAAGTTAGAGAAACACCAATTGTTGAAGATGCTTTCTTTTTGCAATTGTATCTTTTTGGCTTCATTGACAAATGTCAAATTCCTGTAGGAACGTGTGTTTACTTGTTGGTCTTTAATTTGATTCCATTGATCAACCTGTCAGTTTCTATGCCAATACCATACAATTTTTATTACCCTTGCTCTGTAGTATAGCTTGAAATTATGGATGTTCATATCCTCAGCAGTTCTTTTATAGTATGACAGAATTGTTTCAGCTATATTGGATTTCTTTTTTCCTATGAATTTAGTGGTTGCTCTTTCAAAGTCCATTAATAATTTTCTTATTTTGTTAGAAATTGCTTTGAGTCTGTAGATTGCATTTGGTAAGATGGCCAGTTTTTACAATGTTAACTGTATGATCTATGAGTTTGGGAGATCTTACCATCTTCTTATATCGTCTTCAATTTCTTTCTTCAGGGATTTGAAATTCTAGTAATACAGGCCTTCACTTGCTTGGTTGGAGATATACCAAAATATTTTATATTGTTTGTGGCAATTGTTCAGGGTGTTGTTTTCCTAATTTCATTTATATATATTTTCATTTATATACATAGAATGATGTTGGCAATGTTCCTTCTATTTCTATTTTGTGGAATAGTTTCATGTTAATAATAGTTATAGAGCTATTAATATTAATATTAATAGAACTATAATAATAATAGTTCTGTTGACTATTAATATTAATAGTTAATAGAAGGCGATGTTCCTTCTATTTCTATTTTGTGGAATAGTTTAAGGAGTATTTGAATTTTCTTTGAATGTCTAGTAGAATTCTGTGCCAAAACCCTCTGGTTCAGAGGTTTTTATTTTGTTTGGGAGATTTTTAATGACTGCTTCTTTTTCCTTGTTTTTGTTGTTGTTGTTTTATTTTGTTTTATGGTGTTTGTTTTTGAAGTCAAAGTTCCCTTTTATAGTCCTGTCTGTCCTGTAAGTAAGTATATAGACCAGGCAGGCCTCAACTTAGAGATCCACTTTAAAGTGTCAATAGAGTGCTGGTATTAGGTGTGGGCCCATATACCTGGCCTTTTTGTTTCATTATTATATTATTACATGATACACCTGGAGTGTAGGTATTGTACATGTCAAACATGCTCTTGTATTGATCTTCATTATGATATTAATACTGCTTGAACCTTGTGAATCATATAATTGTAGTAGTTTTATGCTTGTTTTAAAATTTTTGAAAGAATATGACTATTTTGTATATTTATGTGAATAATATCTCATGTGTGCCTGGTCCTCAATGATGACCTCAGAATTCTTGAACTTGGAATAGTGGATAGATAGACCTTTAAGAGGTCCTTAGGGAATGGCGAGTGAAGTTCCATGAACTCCTACACTCCTTGAAAGGTCCTGATCCAGTGCACATAGTGTTTATCTATTAGTGACTCCTAGCACACTAGTGAATTCTCAAAGCGATCCAAGGCTAGGGCAATGCTGCTTCACCTGTCTTCATGGAAATCTCCTAAGTTGTGGAATGGCCAGGCCCCACAATTCCCACATTTCCTTAAAGTTGTACCATCCTGATGGATGGTTACTGGTACTTGAGAGTGGCATGGAATGTTCTGATTGAGCTTTCAGTCATTTAAAGACTGTTACACTGGATAATAAAGTCAGATCTGCACCTTTGAGTCTTGTCTGTGAAGTTTGATTGCCAGGTTTTTGTGTTGACTCTGTCAATGTTAACCCACCTACACCATGATTCCTGATCCACACCTATGTAAGTACTGGCAATCAGGCTCAAATATTTGCAAGACCAACAAGACCTCTTCACTGCTGAGCCATCTCTAATGCTATATGTTGCCTATTTTATTTATTTATTTGTTTGTTTGTTTATTTACTTCTAATAAATGATTTAATTTTTGTGCATTGATGTGAGGATGTCAGATTGATTGGAGTTACAGACTGCTATGAGCTTTCGTGTGGGTGCTGGGAATAGAAGCAGGGTCCTCTGGAAGAACAGATGGTGTGCTTATCCTCTGAGCCATACCTCCAGCCTCTGATGTTGCATATTTATGATAAACATTTACAGTGTAATATTTTCATCTGTCCCTTTATAATTGTTCAAACATACATTTCGTTTTAGCAAGATAGAATTAATATTGCCTTTAAAATGAGGCACTTCAAGTTTCTAGACATGTATAGAGAACAGGAGAAACTTGAGAAAGATCTCTCAGTTCTTTCTCTGTTTTGTTTGATTAATTAAGGTTTGCAGAATATTCAGGTTTTATTTTAGACCCCTGACAGTCCTGGCATTTATTGCATAGACCAGGCTATCATCCAGCTCTGTGTGATACACCTGCATTTGTCTCCTGAGCGCTTTTCGAATAAAAGGCTTGCTCATTGTTTTTATAGTTAGGAATTGGTCAGACTGTTTCTCTAATGTAGAATCTGTACTTTGATGTTTAATCTCTCTCTCTCTTTAAGTCTGTTAATAGGCATTTCTCTTACAAGGCTATACTACTGAAAGGATGCAGAAATTTGAGAGGTGAACCTCACTATTCAGTTTCCTCCTAAAAGGAGTCAGTTATTACATTAGAATTTGTGTGTCAGAAAATGAGTAAAAGAAACACCGAAATTCTGGGAAATATTTTAAATGACGTATACATTTCCAGTATTCTAAATATAATGTTTCTGTTGTACATGTGTATGTATATTTTAGAATGCATTGACCTACAATGATGTGCATGTGAACTTTACTCAAGAAGAATGGGCTTTGCTGGATACTTCCCAAAGGAATCTTTATAAAGATGTGATGCTGGAGACCTACAGGAACCTCACTGCTATAGGTAGGACAGTTAATTTTCTTTACTTTTTAAGATATGGGGAAACTCTTTATTCATTATTGATTTCAATTGAGGATGAGGAAGAATGAGGTGAATGGTTTTTTGACTGACGATAGATCATGACCTTTTTTTTCAATAAAACAATATATGTTGTGGTATTGTATTTTAGGCTACAGTTGGGAAGATGATAATATTGACGAGCATTGTCAAAGTTCTAGAAGACATACGAGGTAATTTTCATATGTAAGGTGTTAGGAATATATTTTGAGAAAATTTTAATATTTCTTGGAAGATTGAAAGAAATGGGCCAGTGTACATGAACTGCTTTAAGTGTATTTACTGATGACAACTAACTTGTTACCAAACCATGTACTATCTTCTACTTCGGTATTTGAAGTGTGTTTACAAGGCACTCCTCTAGGAAAGAATGCAAGGAAACCATACCTTACTCAAGATCACCATTTAAATCTTAGCCTCATTAGAGCTTTGTGGTAGAAATACAATTTGTATTCTAATGTGAAACTCAGGTATTCACATTAAATAGGTGATGGAAGTATGTCCAAAGTATTATACTAATCAAGTACTCCATGTTAACACTGGAGGAACTCATATACTTGTAGTAATGTTGCTAAGTTTGGTGAGTAGGGCAGTGTTTTAGAGTCAATAATTTTGTTGTAGAAAAACCATCCATATAGCACATGTGAATGACGAACAAAAATCAAATGTGTGAATTCACCATGAAACCATGTAATTTATTCATCTTCTTTTAATGGGTATATCATAAGTCACAATGAATACAAGCATATTATCATTAGGAATATTGAAAGGAGCAAAGCAAATCCCAGAACAACTAAATGATATAGTAGTCCCCATTTTGAGTAGATTTTTAAATGTGATACCTGTTATTATTTATATGGGTTATTCAGACTGGCCAGCAGTACCAATAGTGATGCAGAGGCATTTTAATATTTTAAAGCTTAAGCAAATGAATTGAGCAAATTCCAAGCCCTTTTTTCCCTTAACCCAAATAAAACTAGCCCAGTGTCCCACTGCATGGCCAGGTCTACCTATTTGTCCATGTTCATGTCTAGCTGTTACCCTCAAAGTCCTGTTGGTGAATCTTTTGTCATGTGCTTTCTTCTTCCAGCTACCCTCACTCATTTAGATGTTCTGCCCTCCATTGTACCATGCTATCAGTTGTCAGATCTTAATTATTTCCAAAGATAAGGAAGGAAGGAAAAATATTTACAAAATATAGTACAGGTGATGGGTCATAGAAAGAACAATACCAATATTTGGTCAGCACTTACCTCTCTGCTGGCTCAGCAATCAACATTCACATATGGCTGACACACTTTCACACAGTATACCCCAACATCAATTCATTGGTTATTCATCATCTTTACTAGTACTCAAAAACTCACAATGTAGAAAATATAACTTTTAGGAATGTGGAAATTATTTTGTTTGTCCAAGTTATATTCACAAATTTAGCACTGTATTAAATTAGTCTAGTCAGTGTATAAAAGCTCTGTGGTCTTGCAGTTTTCCTCAAATATATGGAAAAATCATATAGAATAGAAATAGAGTACAAATATGAGCCTGAGCCAGGTAACAAATATTTTTACCATCACTGGAATGTTGAAATGTACAAAACAACCCCTAGCAAAAAACATGAATGTAAAATTAGTGATGAAAACTCAATATGTAATTCCTCTTTAACTTTACACCAAATTGTAAAATTAAATGACATGGACAAAATGATTCATTAGTGTAATGGTGCAGTAAAGCTTTCATATGTGCCAATTATCTTTGCAGGTGTAAAAAGAGTCATTCTGGAGAGAACCCCTCTGAAGATATTCAATATAGTGAAGTCTTTGTACATCACAGTAGTCCTCCCATATATAAAAGAAAGCATACTAGAGAGGATCGCTATGAATGTATCCAATATGGTAAAACCTTTGCCTGTAACAGTTATCTCCTAATACATGAACGAATTCACACTGGAGAGAAACCTTATGAATGTAACGAATGTGGTAAAGCCTTTGCACAGAATAGTCATCTCCTCCTACACAAAAGAACTCACACTGGAGAGAAACCTTATGAATGTAACCAATGTGGTAAAGCCTTTGCACAGAACAGTCATCTCTTACAGCATAAAAGAATTCACACTGGAGAGAAACCTTATGAATGTAACCAATGTGGTAAAGCCTTTGCATGTAACAGTAATCTCCTAATACATAAAAGAACTCACACTGGAGAGAAACCGTATGAATGTAACCAATGTGGTAAAGCCTTTAAACATAACAGTCATCTAATACATAAAAGAATTCACACTGGAGAGAAACCTTATGAATGCAACCAATGTGGTAAAGCCTTTGCACAGAACAGTCATCTCGTACTACATAATAGAACTCACACTGGAGAGAAACCTTATGAATGTAACCAATGTGGTAAAGCCTTTGCACGTAAGGGTAGTCTCCTAACACATAAAAGAACACACACTGGAGAAAAACCTTATGACTGTAACCAATGTGGTAAAGCCTTTACACGTAACAGTCATCTCCTAATACATAAAAGAACTCACACTGGTGAGAAACCATATGAATGTAAGCAGTGTGGTAAAGCGTTTGTATGTAGCAGTAATCTCATAATACACAAAAGAACTCACTGGAGAGAAACGTTATGAATGTAACTAATGTGGTAAAGCCTTTTGACGAAACAATCATCTGGTAGTACATAAATGAAAACACACTGGAGAGAAATCTTATGAATATATCCAATATGATAAAGTCTACTGCATTTCAGACTAGTCTCTGAAGACAGAAAAAAAAAACACCCTGGAGAAAAACCTTATGAATGTAATCAGTGTGCCATCACCTTTGTAAAACACAGTCATCTCCTAATACATAAAAATGCATGTTTCAGAAAAGCTTTATGCATATAACCAATATCATAAAAGCTTTTCATATAAGAGTAATCTAGTACTAGAACACATACTGGTGTGAAATTGGATGAATGTAACCAATGTGTCAAAGCCTTTGCAATGCCATAATAATCACCAAGTGCATAGAAGAATACACACTGGAGAGAAACTTTGTGAATGTAACCAATGTGATAAAGCCTTTTTATACAGTAATAATCTCCTATGATTTAAAGAACACATACTGGAGAGAAACTTTATGAATGTAACCAAGGTGGTAAAACTTACTCTTCACAATCATCTTCAAACTCATGAAAGAATTCATATTGGACAGAAAAACTATGAGTGTATTTAAAATGTTGAAGCTATTCCACATTTGTATAACCTTCATCATCATGAAAGAACTCGTACTGGAGAGAAACTTCATGAATGTTTCAAAATGTGAGGCCTTTGCACATGTCTGTATTCATCATCATAAAAGTTTCATACTGGAGAGAAATTCTGAGTATATTAGCAACATGGTAATGCCTTTGTGTTCTTCAGTCCACGGAATCCAATACAACTCAAAAATATGGTCAATGCAAATGACAAAAATATATTGTCACCCAGTCACTACTGGTTGGTTAGGGCTACATAACATTCATGGGAATTGAAGTGTGATACCTACCCACCCACTGAGCCAGAAAGTTACAGAGTTTCTGAGCTTGAAAATCATAAACATCTGTGCCCTTTTACAACTAAATTGGCATTTCCATCAGTCATGGTTTAGGGATATGGGATTTGTTTATGTCATTGAGGAATTCACCTGATGCAAAAATATAGGTTTTACAGTCCAAACAGTCATATCCACTTGTTCTTTTGGGTTTTAGAAAAAATTTATTGTCACCCAGTCACTACTGGTTGGTAACGGCTACATAACATTCTTGGGAACTGAACTGTGATACCTATCCACCCACTAAGCCAGAAAGTTACAGAGGTTCTGAGTTGAAAATCATAAACATCTATGCCATTTTACAACTAAGTTATTTCCATCAGTCATGGTTTAGGGATATGGGATTTGTTTATGACATTGAGGAATTCACCTGATGCAAAAATGAAGGTTTTACGGTCAAAACAGTCATATCCATTTGTTCTTTTGTTGTTAGGAAAAGGTATTATGTTTTAGGGAAGGGAATCTGTGGTTTGGGACAGTCACTATGTTAGGGGAAGAGAATATATGGTATGGAACAGTCATGTTTTGGGAAACAAAAGATGAATCATGAAAGCTCGTCAGCTATTGTGAAGTCTGCAGCTTTCCTAAGAACAATGAACTCAATTTTAGGTTCATACTATATTTCATTGGGAACGGTTATCTAAAAAGCAATACATAGCAGAAATTTTTTAGCATGTTCCCACCTACAAATTACTTTTGCATGTTTTGCATGCCAAAGTCAGCTTCAAGTTTATAAAAGAGCAGATAATAGAGAGAAACCTTACACATGTAATCAATGTGATAAAGCCTTTTCTTAATGCAATTATCTTCACATATTTAGAAGAACACATAGTTCAGTGAGACCCTATGTATACGCAAAGTGGTAAATCTTTTTCATGGATTTGTCTTTGAAATCATGAGAAAAAGTCATGCTGCAAAGAAACCCCAGTAGAGTAAACCCCAGTAGAGTAAACCTCAGTAGAGTAAACTTTTATGCTTCATACTACCATTATAGAAGAGTAAAGGATTTAGTGTGTGAGCAACCTCTTAAAGCCTTTGCATATCACAGTAGTCTTTGAAAACCTGAAAGAACTCATTCTCAAGAAAATCTATTATGATAAAAGACTTGTTAAGGTCTTTGACCAATGAACTTGCATTCAGTTACAGGAGATTACTTGGGAGGAAAATTTTAACAAGTGTCAACAATGTATTCATGCATTATGACATCCCTCCTAATTTTGTTTCCAACTAAAAGCCGATACGGAAAAAAGTCTTTTAGGAATATAAACCATAAGGTAATCCTTTTAGATTTAAAATTCTCTTCAATTACTTGAAGTAAATCGTCTAGTTGTACAATTTATATGTGTTTATTAGTGCCTTTTCTGTGATAAAACTCAGTGTCAAAGGCAACTTCCAAATATGTTTAATTTGTTTTAAGGTTCCAGAGGTATATGGGATCACTATGAAATGGCCATCACAACTGACACTCATGGCAGCTAAAGTAGGAAGCTTGGTGTTCACATCTTTAACCTGCAGCATGAAGCAGAGAGTGGGAACTATCATGCCCATTTCAAGTAAGATACTTCCTTCAAGAGTGTATTTTCTAAACATTCACCAATGATGCCACCAACTCAGAAGGATTCATTTCTCTAACTCCAAACCTACATGTTTGATTTCTGTTACATGAAGGAATTTTTGATGAAGAAAAATTCTGTAGATAAGGCTGTAGGTGCCTCAATACCTGCGTTACAGGAATGCATGCTTACACAAGTAAAACATTCTTGAGTAAACATATATTTGTTTAAGAATTTGTTTTAATTTCCATTATGTGATCTCAGTGTGTCTTTGTGTGTTTATATACCTGTCTATTCTGGTTTCCATGAAGACCAGAACATTTGATCTTCTTGTGCCAGGAATTACAGAAAGTTGTCAAAACCCTGACCCAGGTCCTTGGAATGAACTTGTCTTAACTTCACAGCCATGTCTCTAGTACTGTAATTATGTTTAATCTTTGTATATCATCTTGATGTCAAGAAGTAGAAAAGAATTCCTAGAAGAGAGCAAACCTATTTTTATATAAGATGTGATGACTTTGGTCATAATAAATATATTCTATTTCAAGAAAAGAAACTCCTTTAAATGTTTTTTCTCATAGTCTTGGAGGAAGTAAATGATTTACAACATTCACTTAAATATAATGGAGGAGATCACCAGCTGTGGTTGTGGTCATTATTTTGAAACATTGGAGTAGGTATTGAAATTTGCTGTATGTGCAGCAAATCTATTCACAGAAGTTTATTAGGTTGTTCTGATATTCTTTCTGTGGTGGCTTTCATGTTCTAATGCATTTCCAGTTGGTGAAAGGTATTTTTCTGCTGCAATGTATAGAATGGGATCTCCGTTATCTATCTGGTTCATTGCTTATTTATATCAGGCAGTGTGTGATCACAGTTTTCAAGAAAAGGTCTCTGAGAAAGCATGGTACTTTTTTATGTTTTTACAAATTCCATTAAGATGTTTATTTTCAGCTTTGCTTGGTTGTCAGTAATTAGTTAATGGTAAAATGCTCAATAGTATGTGTTTATGTATGTATATATTGTTAAAAATTCCATGCTTCTTCATGTTCCCATATTTACTATGTCACATCATCTGAGAGAATTATCTTGAGGTGTTAGATAATGTAAAAGCAATGAGGTGGATTTCAAAAAATCATGTTGTGTGTGTGTTTAATGTAAGTATGGTATCTTAGGCCATGGCAGATATATGAAGGGTGTGTGACACTTTGTGGGGTTTATTTTCATCATTGTTATATGATCTTCAAGGTTATGTTGCCAATTTTACATACCACAAACATTCCCCCACTGAGCTCATTGATACTCAAATAAACTTAGTTGAAACAGTATATCTGTACAATATTGTCTTCTATTCAGATTATAAACAAATTGTCATCTGAGGATGGAAGAAAATGATGTGATTTGAATAATAAATGCTCTCAGCAAATGAAAATGATTTATTGATTTCCTGTTTTGAAATGTGTTACTTCATTCTTAGGAGTAAATACTTATTCTTAACACTTTCTCAGAACTACAAGTGAATGTCAGAGATTTGTCTCAGTGGGTAAAGTTGGTTGTTGATTTGAGCTCAACTTCTGGATAGCCTATATTACTCCTACAAATTTTTCTAATATTGTATAATCGGGCTGTTGTATATACAAACTCACACATCAGCACATACATAAATATTTTTTTCAACCTAAATAGCATTGTGGTCCCTGGCCAAAAGACTCTTTGGGTTCCATGTTGAGAACTAACATTTGGGATGCAGATAATAAATAACAACAAGTTGTCCTCTCATTGGCACATATACAACATAGCATAGGTATGTACACACAAACACACTCAAACAATTTTAAATGGATAATATTAACAAAACAACCCAATTATTGACGACAGAAATTAATTTCAGGAGTAAATAATTATAACATTTGAAGATTTACTACTGTTCATTAAAAGAAAAAATGTTCCTCTGTATGTCTTCTTTTATCATTTCATTCCTTGATTCAAGGATAGATCATTTTACAAACATATCTCCACTTGGCTCAGAAGTGCATTCCTGTCATCCTAGACCTGCGAGTCCATGGTAGGCTAATCTCTCTGAGATTGTGGTCAGCTTGGTCCACAGAGTGAGTTCTTTTGTTTGCTTGTTTGTTTGTTTGTTTGTTTTTTTTCAGACAGAATGTCCTGTTCTCAATTTGCAGACCGGGTTGGCAGCAAATTTGGGCCTCATTCTTCCTGAGTGCTGTTATTGTAGGTGTGTGCCGCTATGACCATATCCACAGATCAAATTCTAAAACATCCATTTCTATGTGGAAGTATCATGTATCAAAATGATTCCAAAAATATACAGTATATTGCAATTTATAGGTTTATTTCCCCTCAAGGATACTGTCCACCATGCTGACATATGTATTTTTGATTTGAAGTTTTCTGAATTGGTGCTCTCTGTCCTTTGTATAAGTGGGAAATGTAGCATTAAAACATCAACATGATAGATCAGAAATCATGATTACTAGAAGGCATTGCTTCCTGAGCAATCTACTTTCATGGAGTCATTTACTTAATTTTCAGGTAAAAAATTGTGGTCCAAAATAAAAGTTCCAAAGGCATTTCTGGCCATCATTTTTTGAAATTACATATATGTGAGCATGACTTTAAGGGCAAAGAGTGCCCTTAAAGCTCTGATTTTACATTCTGATTACATTCAGAATAGGATTTAATTTAGCATAGATATTATTTAGCATGGCTCAGAGTAGGTGAACCCACATTTGGACATATCCATATTCCCTAAGTGAAATCCCAGTGATTGCTTTCTGGAAGAAAACCATTGCTTTGAAAAGGGCTCACATGCTCTTTTTGCCTGCCCCAGCAAAAACCTCTTTCTCAGTTCTTCTACATTGCCTACTGTGATGGCTAGTCTCAGCAGTCAATTTGACCACATTTGGACCTAAGGCAAACAAAGAGTTGGGTACTGTGGGGAATTTTTCATACTCAGCTTTTGAAGTGGAAAAAAAAAAACCTTCTTAAATCTGAGTGTTTTAAGGTGATAACATTCACCTTTAATCTCATCCACAGCTATCTCTAGTCTGATTATATCATATCTATGTGAAGGACATTGAAAGTATTAGGTTTTTCTCTTTTTCTGTTTGCCCTACCTCTGACTACCATGTTCATTTTTTTTCTCTCATTGGAGCCTATTCCTTGGAATTCTGTTATATACTGAAGACCATCTGAGATATTCAGCTCCCTGCACCGAATAACTATTTGCTTCTTCAACTTTCCATTGATAGTCAGCCATTGTTTGGACTAGTTGGACTACAGCTTGTGAGATATTCGAAGGAATAAACTTTTCTATATACATAGAGATTTATTCTATGAGTTCTGTTCATCTATGGAACCTTGAAGCATAGATATATATCTGTGTTTCTTTTTCCCTTCCTCACTGAGGAAGATGTCCTTGCTAACAACAATGCACTTCAGTGTTTATCATCACTTTTTTGCTCTTCTGTTAGGTTTGTGTCATGCCTACCAGTTAAAAAGTAGCTGCAGTTTACCTGAACACAACATAAAGACAAAAACTCAAATCCTTGTTTCCTAAACTCTCTTTCTGTAATTGTGGGACAGACTGATAACTCCACTTCAATTTGATTATACTAGTTATCCATCTTGATTCCAGTAAGAAGAAAAGGAAATATTTGTGGGTGTTGTGCCTTCCTGAGTTCAGTATCACTACACACAAAGGGGAGGAGCAGGCAGCTGAACAGAATAAGCTGAAGTGGTTAGTCCTCCATAGGCTGGATGGGAAGACAGACAGGGAGGCAGGAGAACAGGCACAAATGCTGCTGAACTGTGAATCTCTGCATACCTGGAAAAGTTTTGTCCTTGGATAGGAAGCCAGAACCCAGGAGCCAATATGCTATGCACTTTCAGCACATTCTAACCGTAACAGAGGTGTTTATATCACTCAAGATGAAATGGCTAATAAGAACCTCCATGCACAACAGAATGCAGGTCCTTTTAGATGCAGCACTCTAGGTTCTGCTCTGTTTCTGACCAAGTGTGAAAGTCCCAGTGTTCTGAGATTTGTGAGTGGACACTGCAAATTTTGAGGGAAGTTCAAGGAAGTTCCAAAGGTCCCAAATGGTGATTGGAAGGTCATTGTTCATAAATGGGAGGTGCAAGATGGTGAGTAGCACTAGGTGGAGTGATGGTCCTTCCTGGACTGGATGGGAAGACAGAAAGGAGGGCTATAAATTAATCCACTAAGTGTTACTGAATTACAAATCTTTGCATACCTAGAAAAGTTTTGTGCCTGTATAGGACACCTGAATCAGAAACCAATATGCTATGTACCTTCAGCACATTCTAACCCTAACAAAGGTGTTCATGTCACTCAAGTCAATCTGGCCAAACAGTGCCTGTCAGGCTAGGAGGCAGGTTCTTCAGGGAGTCATGATGGAGGTTTTGCTCTGTAACTTATAAGGCTTAAATAATTCCATGTGAGGTGCTCTGAGCACTGCTGCTAGGTGTTATAAGGGAAGTTCAAGCAAGTTCCAAAGTCCCAACTTGGTGAGTGGAGGGTCACTGCCCATAAATGGAAATAGCAGTCCACTGAGAAGATCTGGATGGAGTGATGGGTCCTGCCAGGTGGGATAGGTGGGAAGATAGATGGAAGACAGGCACATGTGTTACTGAAATTCACAACTCTGCAGGTCTGGATAAGGCATGGGCCTGAATGGCTAACCTGGGACTGGGACTATTATGTTGTGTACCTTCATCAGGCACTTAACCAAAGGGAAGGGCTCATCACTCAAGACACTCTGGCCAATCAGGGTCTCCAGAGAGACTTGCCTGTCAAGCTAGGAGGCAGCTTTCATTTACTGTGCTTTAATTTTAAATTGATGACGACTGTTTTTATTAATTGTTGTTACTGTTTGACTTTGATTAAAGGTGGGCTGCAGGGGTTCTCAGCTATGAGGTAGGGATATCTATACTGGACGATGAATGTGTAAGTGAATGTGGAAATGAATGTGCCTTTAAAAGGAACAGGAAGAGCTCCTGGAGACTGAAAAATTATACAGAAAAAGAAATTTCTCAGACTAGGGCCCCATCTGCCCCTAGCTGAGAAGGCTTCAACTGTCTGAGTAATTTGATCTCTGGTTCCCAAGTAGAAGAGCTCCTTGCTGCTAGTGTTCTGAGGTCCAGCTGGGTTGTCCAAGTTAATAAGATACTCTGGAAAGGCCTACTAATCAGGAACATCAGTGGAAGGTAGTGTGCAATTTATTTCCTAGATTCTCCCCTGATGTAGCTATTGGACACTCTGAGGGAGGCTACAAACCATACCATGGTATGTGTGTGAAGTGTGTTCTCCCTGGGCCATGATAAACAAGTCTGCTGAACTATGTATAAGAGTCTACTGGGAATGAGATGGACCTGGGTCAAACTGGTTCTATTGGTCTATGGGGTGACATGGGCAGAAGCCCTTGTCATCTGACCCTTCCCATGTGTGGTTTCCCCGGGAACAGGGAGGCTCTTTAGCCCTGGCAGTAGAAAGGTATGGTTGTTATACTAGTACTGTCAGCGTGCACAAACAGTCATTGATTCTAGTGTGCTATTGGAAGACCAATTAGAAAACAGAAAGTCTGGTTCCTAGAAGTTCTGAACCTTGCCTTCTAAGTCCAATTTTATGTGACAAATTCTATGCATAGTATTGAAAGTTGTTGGAGACAAGCTCCTAGAAACTTCCAACCTTTTCTCACTCCCCCCACCCTGCTGCACCTGATTGCTTGACAGTTACAGAGATGTGCTAACTGTGCCTTGACTTCCTATAACTGCAAAGTGTTCCAGGCCCCGGGCCAAGAAGATTCTGTAACTTCCACCCTGCCCCTTCCTGAGTTGAGCTGCTCTAAAGAAGGACTTTCCAACCTACCCCTCCCTGAGTAAAAAGGATTCTGCACTTCGCTCCTCCCTCGCCCCGCCCCTATCTAAGGTTGGCCTTAAAAGCCTACTTTCGGTTCAATAAAATTTGACTCTTGACAAGTGCACATTTGCTTGAGTCCTTCCTTTCTCCCGTTCATCTTTTACAGGCTGAGACCCCCTTCGCCCCCACGAATAACTAGGTCCTGCAAGTCGGGACAAGTGGCGCCCAACGTGGGGCTCAAAGTATGAGTCAAGTCGGACGAACCCCCGGAGTAAAGACCTTGATCAAAGCAGTTTCTGAGGCTCCCGCTTCGGAGCGGCAATGCCTGATGAGTTTCTATTTTACATTTCCGTCCCATAAAGATGGGCCATTCTTTGTCTAAAGAAGCCGCTTTTGCAAAGGATTTAAAGGCTTCTCTCAAGGAGAGAGGAATATGGGTTAAAAGAAAAAGGATTTAATTAAGTTATTTGTTTTTGTGTCGGAATTTGTCCTTGGTTTGCTATTGATGGGCCAGATATATGCCAAAAAGTGGGATCAGGTTCGAGCCTGCCCTCTCGAGGACCTTAGAGAAAGAGGTCGAGATAAAGGTAATAATTATCCCCCTGTTATTACTGTTAATTCCCTATCTTTCCCCGTTTTTCCCAAAAAAGGCCCCTACGTGGGCTGGGGCATGGATCGGAGCCATAGCACGTTGAGCAGGAGGAACAGGGACTCTACTTGTCTCCTTCCCACTCCCCTACCGAGGGCCAGGCTTGCAGAGAACTGGGTGGATGAGAACGCCCAAACCCTCAGAGGCCTAAGACCTGCCTCTGTCAGCTGCAGAGCTTAGCAGGACTGCAATTTACTTCGCCCCCTCCTACCGGCTTCAGCCAGTGTCAGCTTCAGCCAGCTCTCGAACAGAAACCAGAAAGATGGAGCCACTTCTAGTTTTAAAGATTAAATTGTGTTCACTGATAAATTCTGAAATTTTCTAGTTCTGACTGAAAATCATGGTTATGCTCTCTATATATATATATTTAAATGTTTAAAAAGCAGGTACAGTGGTTGTTTTTTGTCTTTGTCTCTGTGTTTAGTTTTTGTGTGCCGGCCATAAGTGTCTAAATGTTTCTGTGCAATGTTTGTGCATGTAGTATTTTCTGTTCTCTGTTCTAAAAATTCCTGAGCTCGAGGTGTCTGTATCTGGGTAGCAAGATGTGATCAAGGTGGTCACAGCTGCCAAAGTTCAGGGGGACACCCCTAACTTCATCAGCATTTTCAGTAAATTTGGCCAGCTGGTTAATGTTTTTCTTATCTGAATGTCTCTGCAGTATTTTTTCGTGTCTACCTTCTGTTTTCTGTTTTGAAAGGCCTCATGAATTGTGTTCCTATGTGTTTGTGGGATCTATGAACACATGTGTGTAGGTTGCCACGTGGTGTATGAGGTGCCTCAGTGCCTCGCCGCCATCTTGACTTTACCATATGGTTTATAATGTAACCACCATCTTGGTATGAAAAAAAAAGGAATCCTTAGATAATTTCCATTTCCTTGTAGGTTAAAAGGATGAGTTATTTTAAAATTGGTATTGGTTTGAGAAATTAAATTGCTTGCACTGGTAAATTCTGGTTTTAAAATCTGTTTTTGACTTTTAAGATAATGGTTATGTTTTGTGACTTCTCTCCTACAAAAGCGGTACTTTATTTTGATATTGCAAAAATGGGTTTAAAAATTGTTTAAATGTTTAAGGCTATAATAAAATGTTTAAAGTTTAACAGGCATTTGGGTATGACAATGATTTTGGGTATTTATTTTATCAATTTTACTAAATGAAACCCTGCTGTATTGTTTGTGCTAATTGAGAAAATTACAGTTTTTAGAATGTATCTTATGGAGAGCTGTTTGTTAAGCTGCTTTATGGAAAAACGTTTCCACCCTGTTCTCTACCTTGAGACAGAGAAAAGAGAAAGTTTCACCAAGTTCTTTAAAACTTGTTCTAAGTTCCCTATAGTTTATGTGACCTTGGACCATCTTGTCTGCTACAGGGAAGTTATTTAAATATATATATATATGGCAGTTTCAGGACTTTTTGTAATAATGTAACTTGTTTTTGCTTTGCCTTTAAAAAGCAAATCGTAGACACTGGGCTCCAGCAGGATCATGTTAGGATGAAAAGGATTTTGATGAGAATTTTTATGTTGTCTGAAAAGCAAGAAAGTAAGCATGTCTGGTTAAGCCAGAAAAAGAAAGCTAGGAACCTGAAGGTATATAGAACGTTGCAAAAGGTTAATAAATGTATGTAACCAGAGGACAAAAAATGTATTGTTATAATTCATTTAAAAGGTTGGTGATTCCTCATTGCAAAATGTTTTCTTATGCTCTTTTAAGGGGAAAAAATTCTGGCTAATAGGTTTGGTATGGCTAAAATAATTTATACAGTTTAAGATTGTTCTGTACTGTTCTGTTATGCAGTTGGTTCTAAAACTTATTTGAGCTCCATATATAGCCAAAGATGACCCTGAACTTTTGTTTGTGGGGGATTGTACATGTGGCTAGCTGCCATGATCGTTCAGGAATAGAGAGTGTGTAGAGCTGTAGTTTTGCTGCCATATTTGTCCGGGGCTTACAGCTGAGTTCAGTTACATGTGGCCAGCCGCCATGCTGGTCCGGAGATAAAGAGGGTAAAGCCAGGAGTTTTCGATCATTTTTATTTAGGTCTGAGTTATGTTCAATCGTCTGATTAGTGCTAAATGCAAAGCTTTTTACTGTTCAATTTTAATGCAAGTGGTAGGAGCAGCAAGATTTACTAGCCTCTCTATAAACTGTATCTGATTAAAAGGTTTGCTTTAATTTTAGTTCAGAAAGAGCAGATTTAAAGTTATGCTAACAACTAGAGTTGGTTAAGATGTTGAGCTATACCTAGTGTCTTTGTTTAGTTTTTTTAAGGTTAAGCCTAGGATGGGTAACTAAAGTTTCCTTTATAAATCTACTTAAAAAATAGTTCTAGATAGCATTCTTTTATAGGACATAGTTTAGTACAGATGACAAAACAGTAACTCAGATATGCTGGCCTTCAGGCTTGTCAGAAATCTAATAAATATGGCATTTAACATATGTAAGCTTATTATGACAAAGTCCAACCTGTTGATGCATCTTTTCAAGTGTCTAGCACATCTGTGCAAATGGCAGAGTTACCTGCAGCATTGGCTGTATTTTAGAGTTTTGATAAACAGTCTTTGAACATTTTTCCAGATAGTGCCTATGTGGCTTAGTCTTTGCCTAGGTTGGAGATTGCAAGTTAAATTTAGACATCTCCTGCTAAAATTATTTTTACAAATTCAAAATTATATATATATATATATATACCTTTTCCTTTTACATTGGACATTTACAAGCTCATTCTAACCTTCCAGGACTTTTAACTAAGGTAATTATAAAGCTGACTTGTTTAAACAATGTCCTTCTTTGTGTTGTCCTTTTGCCTACTTCCCATCTTGGGGTCAATCCCTGTGACCTTGTACCTAATGTTATTTGGCAAGTGGATGTTACACATATTCTTAAATTTGGTAATTTAAAATATATTCATGTTTTTGTTGACAGTTATGGTGGGTTTATACTTTCCACACTCCAAATTGGTAAAGCTGGAAAAAATGTTATTGCTCATACGCTGTCAGCAATTGCTATATTAAAACTTCCAACACAACTTAAAACAGATAATGGCCCTGGCTATGTTGAAAATATGTTTTCAAAATTTTAAGAGTGGGCCCCCAGAGACATAAGCCTCAGGTTGTTAGGGGATGAGGCACAGGGAAGTTCAGAGGTTGCCGTCCTGGCTACTCATAATTGGATGAGGGATTAGGTAGCTCACTTTCAGGTCTGGTCAGTCCTGGCCAGACACCTGAGGAATATCAGATCTTTAATTCACGTTCAGAATCTCCTCCTAGTGGGGATGTGGCTACAGCCAAAGATGGAAGAGCAATTAGCTTCAACCTGTGTCTTCTCTGAGGAGCGAGCCTGAGAGAAGGTCAGGAGCTCTTCAGGAGAAGAATTGAGTCCATTTGGGTTGATTGCTAGGTGATGTTATCTCTCAAGCATAGATCTGGTCATTCTTCTTTGCAGAGTGGAGGTCTTTGCTTGCTCACTTCCTTATCTCTGCCCGAGCAGAGGACCAGGGTCTGGGGCGGTTACATTCTTCCGTATTCTGGAAAAGTACTGTGAGGCTTTAATTAACACTTTAATTAACAAGGGCCTGAAACTCGAAAATATGGACATTTAGCTGTGGAATGTTTCTGGCATATGGGTACAGAAAGACAGTTTGCTACTGTCCTATGGAAAGATCCTTCGGACAACAAATGGCATGGTCCAGGTCCTGTCCTGATACGGGGCAGAGAAGGAGTTTGCATCAATTCTAAAGAGATAGATGCAGCCAGATGGTTGCCAGAATGATTAGTAAAGCATATAGATAATAATAATAACTCTCATCAGTCCAGGGTAAAAGAATTACCCTGAGAACATATTCCTTTTATATCTCTTTACAGAAATGATGGAAAAAAAATACTGTATCCATGGACTGTGATCCTTCGCCTCCAGCTGATATATGTTCATGGTGGACTTAAGCAGCACAGGAATGGGTTCCTTCCCTATCTCCTTCCTTTCCTTGGTCCCCTGCTTATCTTATTGATAATTCTTTCAATAGGACCAGTTCTCTTCAACAAAATTATGGCTTCTGTTAAACAGCAGATTGATGCCCTAAAAGTACAGCCCATCCAGGTGCACTATCAAAGGCTGGAGATGGTCAGTCAAGACTATGAATAGGCCTAATGCTAATCATCCCAGTGAGCTGAACTGGTTAGCCAGTGACAGGTAAGAGAATCCACAGTGGTCTTCTGTTCCCCCCCTTTTTGCCACCTAAGATGAGCTTAGCAAGGGTTGAAGACCCCAGATTCCCACCTAAGACAGGCACGGTTCCCTTGGGATTATGGCCTTGTAAAAATAAAATAAAGGGGGACCTTCTGGCACCTTGCTGCCTCCTAAATTTTGGCATCTGGCTTGACCAGACTACTGCCCGGATACAATAGTGCATTCCTGGCTGACCTGGAGCTTTCGATAAGATCATCTTCCTGAAATACCTTAAATCCTAATCTCCCTCAGGGCTTCCTAAGTAACTCTTCTGAGGAACTTTCCAAATTACCATTATTAACACATCTTGATGGGCCATCCTGTGGCAATTATTCCTTCTGCTTCTGCCCTTCAATGAAGAGGCCATACATCAAATTAACACCACTGATTTTCAGGAATGCTGGGTGTGTTACTCACCATGGCCACCCTTCTATGAGGGCATAGCCTTACCCTTAGAAGTAATTGCAACTAATAATTCTAATGCCTTATGGTGGCAGCACCCAGAGGGAGTCAGCCTTACAGTCACACAGGTGTCTGGAATTGGAGCATGCCTATTGGGACCTTCTATGCTTCCCCCAGTGGCTTTACAAGAAATTTGCAATATTACTCTTGTAAACTCAAGCTTTACATATACTGCTACACCTAATGGCACTTATTTTGCCTGTTCCACTGGTCTTAACTCCTAATCTTGTAAGCTCCACCTTTTTAGCCCATAGAGATTACTGCATGCTTGTACGGCTTTTCCCAAGGCTGACTATACATTCTAAGAATGAGTTCCTTCAGTTTTGGGAAAAAGGGGTGTGTCCATCTCGAGTTAAACGTGAGCCCTTAACTGCCATTACTCTAACTGTAATTCTAGGGCTTGGAGCCTATGGAGCTGGTACAGGCATAGCCTCCCTAATTGCCTCCTAGCAACAATTTAACCAACTCTCCCTAGCAAAGACCTACAATATTTGCAAAAAGGCTTACAGGATCTTAAAGATTCTATGGTGTCCTTATCTGAGGTAGTTTTACAAAACAGGCGCAGTCTAGATTTGGTTGTTCTCCAGGAAGTTGGACTCTGCGCTGTGCTCAAGGAAGAATGCTGCTTTTACACTGACAAAACAGGTTTAGTGCAAAGCAGTATTGGTAAGGTTTGCTCCAGTTTGGAGGAACGAAAATGGATTAGAGAGAAACAAGAGTCCTGATATCAAAATTGGTTTTCCACATCCCCATGGCTAACCACTCTGCTTCCCAGTCTGCTAGGACCTTTTGTAGGTATCCTTTTGCTTCTCTCTTTTGGCCCCTGGGCCTTTAATTGATTAACAAGCTTTGTTAAGAGTCAGGTGGATTCTGCAATCAAGCCGGGTGGGAGTCCACTACCATCGCCACGGAAGAGGAGTCTACCGTTGACCTGTCAAAGGACCAAAACAATCCCACATCTCGACTCCTAGACTTCACCTCCCTACAAAAATCAACCCGGGGGTGGAAATTCTGGTCCTGCCCCTCCAAATAATAACTCAGGTTTCCGTGACCCCTCATATACTATTTGGCTACGAAACATATTCCTTCCAGGATACTTATGGAGCCTTGATGGTCTTATTGATAGCAAGATGCATTACATTTCCACAAAGTGAGTGGTCTGGTAAGTCAGAGACGAATGGGTGGATAAGTCTCGGCCCGCCTAAGACAGGATGACCTCGCCGGGAGGAGGCCGATCCAATGACGGGTAAGGGTCCAGCACTGCCCTTCTAACAGGCTCAGACCCCGTTTGTGCCCCTTGTACTATGGTCAATCTAAATAGCCTTGTCAAAACCAATGGCCTATGAGTGACAACACGACTTACTCTGGGGAACACTTGCCTCTCTGGTGACGGTTTGTTCCTTTGGATCCAAAATTTTACTCTTAAACAAAAATAATTGGCTGCCAAAATGAGCCCATCTTTGGGACACCATTAATGGATCACGGTAACCTCCCTATCCCTGTTCTTGTATACAGAGAAGGGGGAGATGTTGGAGACAAGCCCCTAGAAACTTCCAACCTTTTCTCACTCCCCCCACCCTGCTGCACCTGGTTGCTTGACAGTTACAGAGATGTGCTAACTGTGCCTTGACTTCCTATAACTGCAAAGTGTTCCAGGCCCCGGGCCAAGAAGATTCTGTAACTTCCTCCCTGAGTAAAAAGGATTCTGCACTTCACTCCTCCCTCGCCCCGCCCCTATCTAAGGTTGGCCTTAAAAGCCTACTTTCGGTTCAATAAAATTTGACTCTTGACAAGTGCACATTTGCTTGAGTCCTTCCTTTCTCCCGCTCATCTTTTACAGTCTGCGACCCCCTTCACCCCCACGAATAACTAGGTTCCGCGGGTTGGGGCATTCAACTAAGTTTATTTGAGTATCAATGAGCTCAGTGGGGAATGTTTGTGGTTTTGCAAAACTGGCAACATGATCTTAACCATCATATAAGAGTGGTAAAAATAAACCACACAAAGCTGTCACATACTCTTCACATATATATCATGGCCTAAGAACTCATGCTCACATCACACACACAAAACATACTTTTTTAAAATAAAACTCATTGTTGTTACAACAGCTAGCACCTCTCGATATTTCTCTTAGAAGGCAGTAATTCAAGATGATGTGCCTTATAGTAAAAAGGGAACATGAGGAGGCATGGAACTTCAAACAATACATGCATACATACATACATGCATACATACAATTAAGCATTTTAACATTAATGTTGGTAAAAATACCTTGAAAAACAAAACACATTGGGTAAACATCTTGAAGGGTGGCACATGAGAATCAAGATTTCAAATGTAGCCTTGACTAATTAGTGACATCCGAACAAAGCTTGAAAACAAATGTTTCAAATGAATTTGTGAAAACATGAAAATCAAAAGCACCACACTTTCTCAGAGACACTTCCTTGAAGAGCTTGATCACACACTGCTTGATATTAATAAGGAATGGACTACATAGATGATCAGAATGCCATTCTATCCATTGCAGCAGGAAAACACCTATCACCAAATGAAAATGCTTTAGAAGATGAACAGCAGCTATGAAAGAAGATCAGAATTACCTAATAAATGTATGTGAATGAATTTGCTACACATACAGCAAACATCAAAACCTACTCCCATGTTTCAAAATACAGACCATAATCACAATTGGTGATATCCTCACATTACCATGTGAATATGGTAAATAATTTACTTCCTTCAAGGCTATGATAAAAACAGATTTAAAAAGGTTTCTTTTCATGAAAATGAATATATCTATTATGCCTAATGTCATTAAATCTTTTACATGAATAGGGTTGCTCTCTTCTATGAATTCTTTTCTACTTCTTGACATCAAGATGATATATAAAGGATTCAAGATATTTACAGTACTAGAGACATGGCTGTGCAGTTAAGACAACTTCATTTCCAGGATCTAGATTGGGGTTTTGACAATTTCCTGTAATCCCTGGTTAAAGAAAACCAAATGGTCTGTTCTACCTGTAGACCAGAATGCATAGGCACATAAACACACAAAGACACATTGTTGTCACATGATGGAAATTAAAACAAATTCCTAAACTAATATGTTTACTTATGAATATTTTTTATGTGTAACCATTCATTCCTGTAGCTCAGGTGTTGAAGTACCTACAGGCTTGTCTAAAGAGTTTTTCTTCATCATGAATTCCTTCATGTAACAGACATCAAACATGTAGGTTTGAAGTGAGAGAAATGAATCCTTCTCAGTTGGTGGTGTCATTTGGGAATGTTTAAGAAATGTAGCCCTGCTGGTGGAAGTATGTTGCTTGGGATGGGCTTGATAGTTTTCAACTGGATATCATTTGTAGTTCCCACACTCTGCTTCATGCTATAGGTTGATGATGTGAGCTACAAGCTTCTTTCTTTATTTGCCATATGTGACACTTTTGATGTCCATTTCAGATCCCATATCCATCTGAAACAGGAACACAAAGTAAACACTTTTGGAAGTTGCCTTAGACATTGTGTTTTGTCACAGAAAAGACACTAATACACACCCATAAATTTTACAACTGGATGATACATTTAATGTAATTCAAGAGAATTGTAAAACATAAAAGGATTACCTCAATGTATAAATTCATAGACCTTTTGTCCATATTAGCTTACAACTGAAAACAAAATAAGTATGGATGTCATAATGTATGAATACATTGCTGACACTTGTTAAAATCTTCCCGCCCAATTAAGCTCATATAAATCAATTCAAGTTGGTTGGTCAAAGATCTTAAAAAATCATCTATTCTAACAGATATCTTTCAGAATGGATTCTTTCAAGTTCTCAAAGTCTACTGCGATATGCAAAGGCTTTATTGGGTTGCTTACACACTCTGAAATTCTGTTTAAGTTCATAGTCCATAGGAAAGCCACAGACTTCCCAATACCTGACCAGATTTTGTTATTCATCATTTGTTCCACAAAAATGTTATGGTTCCATACCATGGCTTCTGTTCCCCTAAACATAATGACTGTCCCAAACTAAAATTTCTCTTCCCTAAGACATAATATCATCCTGACCACTTAAGAACAAATGGATATGATTGGTTCTACTGTAAAACTTACATTTTGCATCAGGTGACATCATCAATGACATAAAGACATCACATATCCCTAAATGTTGATTGATGGAAAAAAATATTTTTAAGACAGCAAAGACAGTTTTGATTTTTCAAGCTCAGAACCTCTGTAATTTTCTGTCTCAGTGGATGTGTAGGTGTCACAGTTGAGCTCCAAAGATTGTTATGTGGCCTTAATCAAACAGTAGTGCCTGGATGACAATAAATTTTTGTCATTTGCATTGAACTAGTGTTTGAGTTGTATTGAGTGGACTGAAGAATACAGAAGCTTTACCACTTTGTTTATATTCACAGAATTCTTCTCCAGTATGAAACTTTTATGACCATGAAGACTATAGATATGTGCAAGGCCTTATATTTTAACACATCTATAATGTTTCTCTCCAGTAGGAATTCTTTCATGATGATGTTAGGTATGCTCATAGAATTTCTGTGCAGTATGAATTCTTCCATGACTTTGAAGGGGATTCTGATGAGCAAAAGTTTTACCACATTGATTATATTCATAAGATTTCTCTCCATTACGTGTTCTTCATGTCTTAGGAGATGTTATGTTCACAGCATTTCTCTTCAGTGTGTGTTCTTTTATGTATTTGTGGATTGTTATGCCTTGCAAAGGCTTCACCACATTGTTTACATTCATAGGGTTTCACTCCAATATGTTTTCTTGTCTTAGGAGATATCTGTTACATGGAAAGCCTTCATATTTGTTATATTCAGATTTTTTCTCCGGTATGCATTTTATATGTATTAGGAGATGACTGTGTTGTACAACGATGAAACCACACTGTTTACATTCATAAGGTTTTTTTTTTCCATTGTGTGTTATTTTATGTTTTCAGAGACTAATCTGAAATGGGTATATTCATGAGGTTTCTCTCCAGTGTGTGTTCTTTTATGTTTTTGGAGACTACTATGACATTCAAAGGCTTTACCACATTGGTTACATTTACATGGTTTCTTTCCAGTATGGGGTCTTTTATGCATTAGGAGATGACTGTTACATGAAAATATTTTACCCCACTGGTTGCATTCATAAAGTTTCTCTCCAGTGTGTGTTGTTCTTATGTATTAGGAGATGACAGTTACATGCAAAGTTTTTATCACACTGATTACATTCATGTGGATTCTTCCCAGTGTGTGATCTTTCATGCATTAGGAGAGGAGTATAAAAAAAATGATTTACCACATTGGTTGCATTCATAAGGTTTCTCTCCAGTATGGGAGAGACCTGGACCAGAACCAGAACCAGGACCAATATTCTCCTGTTTCACTGCTTCCTAATTAATCTCTTCGCCAGCAGAGGGTGCTATCTCTGAGCCACCACTGGTGGCAGGAATTGAACTCTGGAAGAATATCTTGTGCTCTTAACCTCTGAGCAGTCCTGTTAGCCATCCCTCTCTTCTGCTGCAGTTCCTTTCATCCTTGCACTGTCTCCTGTGTCTCTGAGCACTCCAGTGGTGATGGGAGGCAACTTCTCCATCATTTCTCTCTAGAATATTTGACGCTTTCATCAACGGAGCCTGCAGGGCTGGTGGCCCCCAGGGAGAGCCCATGATGAGGAGGCTCTGGCAGGGTGACTCCAGGAAGTGACCATGCTTCCTCAGCATTGTTTCGGGTGGAACTCGGAACCCTCGTAACCAGAGGCCATCAGCAGCAACAGCTGCCTGGACAAACCAGCTGGTCCAGAGGAGCTGGAGAGATGAGTCTATTCTGCTTCGAGACCTCCAGGGGCTCAGGTCTCAGAGAACACAGGAGTGGTCGCCTGTGCCCCTGCTGGAGGCATGTGGTGCTCACCCTGACACGTTTCTGGCCTGTCCCCCACTGGGAGACCAAGGTAACCAGGGCTGTCCTATGGCAGGGAAGCTTTCTGGTCCACCCCACCCCCGATCCACCATGGTTGCAGCCTGGGAGAATGTTCCTGTTGGGACACTGAGGAACGATTTTCATGCCTGCTTCGCACTTAGGTGTAGGGAAAGGGGTCTGAACACTTAAAGCCTCTCTCCTGTCCTGGTCCTTCCTCATAGTGAAAGGGAGTGAGCCTTCCTGCATGGCATCCCCATTCTCAGCAATAATGGCATGGACTATTTGCCCACTGCTGTGCAGAGGGATGACAGGGTGCCTCTCTGCTTCTTTCTAGCCCTTTATCCAAAGTTTGCCACCATCTGGGTGGTTCTGGACCTGATCCTGAAAAGGCAACAGAGTGGTTCCACCAGGGATCTATCCAGCCCTCAGATCTCCTCCTGCTGTTTCCCAGGGCCCGTGCCCTGTGCACTCACAGAACTGGACATCTGAGTCCCAGCAGCCTGGGTCCCAGGCCTGGCTCCTTAAAGTGACATGACCAAACATGGGCGATTGAGGCAGGGGTGGGGCTGTAACAGGTGCCATTCACCTTCCCCAGGGAATATCACACACCACCCTTTCTCATGCCCTGAGCAACCTTTCCCCGTTTGTGTAAAGGATTCTGGACCACATTTGCGGTGTTTGTTATGGATGGAACCCCATCCATAACCCAATTCCCTGGGAAGATTCTAATAGTTCCTTCTAGATGTCTGGGTGGCTTGGGGACATGGGGCCTTAGGGGTAACACCCCCCGTGGACTGTCACAGGTATAGATCCTTCAGGCGGAAAAGCAGACAAAGACATGTGTAGGCTTGGGGTGGAGGGGGAGGTGAGCAGGAAGGGGCATTTGAGGCGAGGGTGGAGGGTCAGTTTTGGCCAGGAGCCTCACCTTTGGGGTTCTCTCCCTAGGGACTGTCCCCACGACCTCACCTGCTAGTAGAGGACAGAGGTTTCCCACTGGGCTCCTGGGTTTTGAGCAGCAGAGGGAGCGACAAAAAAGGAAAGGCCCTGGGGGATACCAATACCCCCCCTGCAGTTCCAAAGAGAGGCCAGGCTCCCGACACCGTGTCCCTCTGCCGTGCTCTCACCCACAGTGCCATCTTCTCTTTCTTGTCCCAGTGGCTGCAGAAATTCCCCCAGGATTTCTCTGGGGCCACCGGACCTGGCCATCGTGAGGCAGCTGCTGGACTATGCCAGGATCCATGTGCCCACTGCAGAGTTGGACTGCCAATCTGGGGAGATCCTCCGGGCAATGGATAAGCCCGGGATAAGCTGAAACCTGAAAAGGAGAAGGAGGATTAGGAGGAGGATGAGGACCCGGGGGAGGCGCCTGTTGAGGCAGCAGCTGATTCCAACCCCATGTCCCACAGGGGAAGTGTCCTGAAGCTCTGGCCAAGGAAGCAGAGGAGGAAGACTGTCAAATCGATTGTCCTGCGGGTAAGAGAGGGGACTGTGCCTTCCCTGGCATGGAGAGGCCATCTTGGGTTAGCTCATCCCATTCTGCGTGCCTTCAGGCTGCTCCCTTATCCCAGATGACGGCTCACCCCTTTCTTTGCTCAGATCCGGGGCTACTTGGGGCCTCAACTGCAGAGCTGCCCATGCAAGACACCTTGGTGGCAAAGGAGAAATGGAGCCTGGCTTTGGGGGCAGATGCTAAGCCCCAAGAGGATGCTGAGCTCCTGGATCCCATGGCTGCAGGATCCCCAGTCTTGCCAGAAGCTGGACCAGTGCAACCTCTGGCTTTAGCATCAGAGGACGCACAGGCCCTTGTAGACTTGGAGGATGAGCTACTGTTTCTCTCCACTGTAGTGCACTTGGGGGCACACATTCCCCTGTCCTCTATGCCTGAGGTAGACATATAGTTGGTACAATTGCCGGCTGAGCTGCACCCAGCGCCTGCTCCCCTTAGAGAAAAGATTCCCTTAATTTTGTATATTTTTAAATTGCTGTTTTTCACTCTTGTGTTATTGTTGTTGTTTCATACTATTATTATTAAAAAGGTGCTGCTTACTCAACTTAAGTGATGTATTCAGATATGGGGCCTCCCCATTGGCCCACAGTGGGTGGTTTAGCCAAGGGGTATGGAGCCTGTTTTTGTCGAGAGTTTCCTGCGAGTTGGGCACATGCATCCATCTATAAAAGATGGTGCCAGGTGTGTAGTTGGTGCGCAGGGGGTCTACTGGGATAGATTGAGCCCCAGAAAAAAAAAGCCCAACAGGGCCAGTGCTTGAGAGCAGAATTTTGGGGCCACAGCTGGGCCAAGAGCTAGGCTCTGAGGACCAGGACCAGGAACAGTACCAGGACCCAGGTCTGTGGACACTATCCCTGAGGGGGAAAAAACCCTATAATTTGAGATACAGAGTACATTTTGGGGGAATCATTTAAATACATGATATTTCTACATAGCCATGCCTGTTTTAGAACTCAGTCTTTGGAGCTGGGCATGGTGGCACACACCTGTAACCCCAGCACTCAGGGAAGAAGAGACCTGAATTTGAGGCAAGCCAGGTCTACAAAGTAAGCCTAGGACAGCCAAGACTACACAAGAAAATTCTGTCTAAAAAACAAAAAAATAAATGAACGAACAAACAGAAAAGAGAAATCACTCTGTGGACCTAGCTGACCATAATCTCAGAAAGATTAGGTTGCCATGGACTTCCAGGTCTAGGATGACAGGGATGCACCTCTGAGCAAAGCTAAGATATTTTTTTAATTACTTATTCTTGAATCAAGGAATGAAAGGATAAAATAAGATGTACAAAGGTAACATTTTTTCTTTTAATGAACAGTAATAAGTCTTCAGATTAAATATTTATTTACAATTGCAAAATCATTTCTGATGTTGTCAGTAAGTGGGTTTTCTCCTTTGCTTTAATTTCATCCATTGAAAAATGTTTGAGTATGTATGTGCCAGTGAGAGGACAACTTATTGCTATTTACTATCTGTTTACATCCCATATATGAGTTTTTGACATGAAACCCAAAGAGTGTTTTTAAACCTAAATAAGGGCCAGTTTTTTCACTGGCCAAAAGGTTTAAAAATTATTTATGTATGTACTGGTGTGTGAATTTGTATATACAAAGGCCCAAGTATAGAAATATTAGAAAACTTCTATAGGAGTAATATTGGCTACTTAGAATTTGAGCTCAAATCATCAGGCTTAGAAACAACCAACTATTCCCACTGAGACAATTCTCTGACATTCACTTGTAGATCTGAGACAGTGTTATGAATAAATCTTTACTCCTAAGAATGAACTAACACATTCCAAAAAAAGACAGCATTATATCATTTTAAATTTGTACATAGTATTTATTATTATTATTATTATTATTATTATTTCATGTTCTTCCATCCTTATATGACAACAGGTTTATAATCTGGATAGAAGACAATATTTTACTGATGTAATATTTCAATTAAGTTTATTTGAGTATCAATGAACTTAGTGGGGAATGTCTGTGGTAAGCAAAACTGGCAACATGACTTTGAACATCATATAACAATGACCAAAATAAACCCCACAAAGCTGTCACCAAGTCTTCACACATCTGTCATGGCCTAAGAACCCATACTAACATTACACATCCACGACATGCTTTTTTGAAATAAATATCATTTCTGTTACATTATTTAGCACCCCAAGATAATTCTCTCAGAAGGCAGTACTTCAACAATAGGTGCCATATAGTAACTAATGGGAATATAGGAAGAATGGAACTTCAAACAATATATAAATTGTTCAATATATATATATTGAAGTTACATACATACATACACACATATACACTATTAAGCATTTTAACATTAACGTTGGTAAAAACAGAACACATTGGGGGAACATCTTCCACTCTTGGATATGTACTCAGAAGGCTGACACATGAGAATCAATACTTCAAATGCAGCTTTGCATAATTACTGACATCCAAATCAGGCTTGAAAACAAACATTTTATAGGAATTTGTGAAAATGAAAAAAAATCCACACTTTCTCAGAGACCCTTCATTGAAAATCACATTGAAGATCACACACTGCCTGATATAAATAAGCAATGGAACGAACATATTGATGATGGGTATCTCATTCTATACTTTTCAGCAGAAAAATACCTATCACCAAGTGGAAATGCATTAGATCAACAGCAGCCACAGAAAGAATATCAGAATGACCTAATAAACTTCTGTGTTTGGATTTGATACACATACAGCTACAATATTTACTCGAATGTGTACAAATACAGAACACAACCATAACTGGTGATCTCCTCCATTACATTATAAGTGAACATGTAAATAATTTATTTCCTCAAATGTTATGATGAAAAACAGATTAAAATGTTTCTTTTCATGATTAGCTTTCTGGGTGTACAGATTTTAGTATGTTTATCCTATATTATATGTCTAATACCCACTTATCATTGAGTTTATACTCTGTGTGTCTTTCTGATTCTGGGATACCTCATTCAGGATGATCTTTTCTAGATCCCCCCATTGGCCGGCCAATTTCATGATTTCCTTATTTTTAAATGCTGAGTAGTATTCCTTTGTGCAAATGTACCACAATTTCTGTATCCATTACTCAACTGAGTGGCACCTGGGTTGTTTCCAGCTTCTGGTTATTACAAATAAAGCAGCTACAAACATGGTTGAGCAAATGTCCTTGTTGTATACTTGATCATATTTTGGACATATGCCTAGGAGTGGTATAGCTGGATATTGAGGTAGCACTATTCCTAATTTTCTGAGAAAGGGCCATATTGATTTCCAAAGTGGTTGTACAAGTTTACATTACCATCAGCAGTGGAGGAGGGTTCCCCTTTCTCCACATCCTCTCTAGCATGTGTTGTCACTTGAGTTTTTGATCTTAGCCATTTTGATGGGTGTAAGGTGAAATCTCAGGGTCATTTTGATTTGCATTTCCCTGATGACTAAAGAAGACTTGGAAGGGATAGGAGTTCCACAAGGAGAGCAACAGATAAAAAATACTGGGCACAGAGGTCTTTTCTGAAACTGATACTCCAACCAAGGTACATGCATGGAGATATCCTAGAATTCCTACAACCCCTGCCAGATGTAGTCCACGGCAGTTCAGTCTCCAAGTGAGTTCCCTAGTAATCAGAACAGGAACTGTCTCTGACATTAACTCAATGGCTGACTCTTTGATCACCTCCCCCTGAGGGGGCAGCAGGATACCTAGGAAGATAATGCAGCCAGTCCTGAGGAGACCTGATAGGCTCTGGGAAGATAGAAGTGGAGGAGGACCTCCCTATCAGTGGACTTGCAGAGGGAAATGAGAGGAAGTTTAGAGGGGGGGGGGTAAAGGAGGGGATGAAGGATGGGACTATAGCATGGATACAATGTGAATAAACTGTAATTTATAAAAACATAAATGATTTTTTAAGTGAAAAAGCGGAAATGATCTTCTGTTATTAGAAGGTTTTTGTTTACATCCCAGGGCGTTATTTTTTGAAAAAGAGATTCTCTGTATGGCCTTGACTGACCTGTTGTGCTTTTTAGACCAGGTAAAGCCTTGAACTAACACAGATACATCTCCCTCTGCCAGTCATAGTGCTGTTATTAGAGGCATTTGCCAACAGTGCACTTTTTGATTTTTTAATTTAATATTTAACTTAATTTAATGTGTTTGGTTTTTGAGACATGATGTCTCAGTGCATCATTGCAGTCCGGGACTCTCTTTGTAACCAGGCTGACCTTGAATTTACAGAGACCCACCTTCATCTGCCTCCCAAGTGCTGGGACTAAGGATGTGTGCCACCGTGCCTGGCAAGACTTTCTTATTGTCTAGTTTAAGTCACACTATGTGATTTCAGACATATCTTGTCATGTGGGTGTGAAGGAGCCTGTTTTTTTAGACAAGGTTTCTCTCTGTTGCCCTGTATGTCCTGGACTTGCTTTGTGCCACCATGTCTGGCTCAGATTTTCTATTTTAATTACATATATATGATCAAAACATATCTATAATATATGTGATTAAAATATATTTCATTTAAATAATATGATATATATGATTATATATTATATGAAGTATAATATATAATTATAATATGTAATATTATATTATAATATATAATATAATTATATTGTATGTAATATTTATGTATAATATATAATATATAATCATATATATCAAAAGATTATATATCATATAATCATATATTATATATATCTGATTAAAACAAAATCATATGTATATCAAAATGATATATAATATGATTATATATGACTAAAACAAAATGTATATAATATATTAAACATATATTAATATAATGTATATTTATTAATATATGAGTTAATATTACTATATTATAAGTATATATATATATATATATATATGTATATATGTACAGGGTTTCTCCTTTTAGCCCTGGCTATCTTAGACTAGATGTGTAAACCAACCTGACCTTGAATTCACAGAGAATGGCTATGCTTTTTTCCTGGCAGAGTGCTAGGATTAAAGGCCTGTTCCACCAAACCTGGCTTACATTTTTTTGTTTTAATCATATTTTTTTTTAAATCTGGTTTCATTGTGTATACCTGTCTATCCTGGACTCTCTTTGTCAACCAGGCACACACTGAACTCACTGACACTGGCCTGTGCCTGCCTCTTATGTGCCTGGATTAAAGGCTTGTGCAAGCACACCTGGCATGACCTTAGACTTTTAAGGATTTGTTTAAGGGAGGGATCTTTTTATAAGGTTTCTGAGTCGGTGGATGAGGGGACCTCTGATTATTATCAGTGTGTGTGTGTCTGCGGGTGAATAGATGTTAAATCAGTCATTGCTTCCTTTCTCACAGTCCTTCTCAGAGCAGAGCTTTTATTCTCATGACTAAGAAATTTTATTTTATGTCTTTAGAAAAATATCTCTTCGCTTTCCTGTGTGTGTGAGGGTGTGATATAACCTGGATCTGGATTCACAGACAGTGGTAGGTGTTGGGAATTGCACCTAGGTCCATCTGGAAGAGTAGACACTGCTTTAACCACTGTTCGTTATGTAATTTTAAAAATATAGTATTAATCACTGTCAAACAAAATGGTACAGTTCATCAGATAGTGAAATTTTTGTGGTGAATAAAACTCAAGAGATGCCACTCCCACTGCCTATAGGAATGCTGGGACGACAGGCATGTTTTTGACTCATCCATCTTTTTTTAACATTTGAAAGAGAATTATTATCTGTGTCTGACTGCCAATAATGTAATTAAAGGAGACCCAAGGACTCCTCCATCCACCAGGAACTGGGCCTTTTTTACTGTAGTAGCAGGAGCAGCAGAAGCAAAAACAGCAGCTATGTGTGTTAACTTCCGGGACAGAGGGCGGGGCGGTGACATCACAAAGCTTCTGACCCATCGTGATGCCAAAGTCAATATGGTTTGGCAGGTAGATTTACATACACCCTGACCAGGGTAAAGGCTGTGTGGGCTCTGAGGACGACGTTGTGCCACAGTGGCCATGAGCACGGTGAAGAGGCTTACTGGGCCTACTGCCAGGCTACTGGCCTAACAACCGGAGAGTTAAGCCCAGGAACGCCAACATGTGCTGGTGGGTACAGCACGCGTGGTGTTCTGGGATTTGTAGGCGGTACCCTGGCAAGGTGTATGCGGGAGAAGAGAGAGGCCAATGCTTGACTGCAAGATATCCCGGTAGGCATCTCGCGGACCTGATGCCATTTTTTTAGTTCTCAGATGCAATCCCAGAAGTCCTTGCTCCGAAGCCATGTATGTAGTTCCCAGGCAGGTGGGCCTCTGACGCAGTGCATCTTGGGACTGTTGTTACTTCACTGACCAGCAAGCACTCCCAAGCAGGAAACCAACGATAATGATCGGTCTGTGACTAGAAACTTTGTGTTTACATGTATGGCCTCGGACATGTCCGAGGCCAGGGAGATGGTGGGAAGTGGAAAGGGAGGTGGGGGAGGAGAGCCTCAGTGGCTCCAAGTCCTGAAGTCCCTGCTCTCTGCAGGGCAGATTCGGAATCAAAGCCGGAAGGGGCAGGACTTCCGCAATAGGAGCGCCAGTACCTTTGCGGGTTTTTCCAGGTCAGCATTCTTCCTATTCAAGCTCTTCGCCAGAATTCCGCATTATGATCATCCGAGGGGAGGTTGTGGGCGTTTCCCCGTCCACTGCTCGTCTGCCTGCCCAGCGGCTTGTGCGTGGGGCCGACCACAGGCAGGGGGATGGCAGGAAGAGAGAGGCATAGGCCTCCTCTCCCACTCCGCCTGCGTGCATCCTGGAGAAATGGGTTAACCCTTCCCATGACTGAGGTTGTGCACGACCTTGTACTGGGCGCCCTCTGCTGGCCGACAGATTCACGAGCAGACAGGTCAGTATAAATAACAGTTAGAGGGTAAGGCACTGAACAGGTAAGTTGTACTGTGCTTAGTGGTTAGGGTGCTGGGGACACAGTACATAAGGATCCTGCCACCTCTACTGACCTCAAGGCATACACACATGGGCAAACAGAAAAAGGAGGAGGTGGAGGAGGAAGGAAGGAACATGAATCAATCTGTCATTTTTTTCAGAAAAAATTTTTGAAACTTGGGTATTATTTGGTGTTGATTTGCTGAACTCGAACCAGACACAGGCAAATGTGCACATACTCTCTAATTGTATAAATAAATGATGTTTTTCAGCGTGGCAAATAAAATATTTTCAACTAGAAGGAAGGTGTGGAACATGGCAACGCAGCACATTATATTTAGAGTCTATCAAATAAGAATGACTTGATGAACTTTTTCAGAGAAAGCTTCTCATATTCAAAGATAAGAACCATCCCTTGCTTAAAGCATTTTTCTCAAGGCACCTACACTCACCCAGTACCCAGGAGATTCTTACTTCCATAAATTCTGAATTGACAATTTTAATTCCTCGCATCCTGCTTTGCTGTGTAGAAATTGTAAGCCATACCTAGCACGTATTTCTATGAAGACTAATCCAGAAGAAATTGCTGTAATGACCAATTCTGAGCCCAGCTATTCTATCTGGAATGTAGTGTATGCAGTGGCATATACTATCTGTAAAATGCTGTTGAAGAAATCTGAAATAGGATCTAAACAAGACAAAAATCAAAGGTAGATTTCTACCATGGCAGGTAAGCCTCACTCAGAAGCAAGGGAAGCGCTAGGATCTTACATTATTGGTAAGTTATTTACTGTGGTCAAGCCAATAAAACATTTTCATCTTATAATTAAAAGTATAAGTTAAAATGGAAAAGGAAACTATTACAATGTATGCATATATGTCTATAATTATCTTACATGATTTTGAGACTGAAAGCACCAATTTGAAGACATTAAATTTGAATATATTTCAAAAAGTGTTTTCCTAATGTGAGATAAAATTCTGTAAGTTGTAAGTGTAATCATTGCAAAAATATAGCAAGTTCAGTAACATTTTTTTTATAATTCATGGAATATGTCCAACACCATCAGATATAAACAAGAGGATCATATCCAAAGTAGCCATTTCACCAAAAGTACAATCTATATTTATGACACAAGACCATAAGAAGATCCCTTTGTGGACAATAAATACCCTGTCCTAGAGTCAACAGTAACTGAAAAGTAATTTGCTTTCAATTTTTAATTTAGTATTTAGTATTATTTAGTATTAGTAAAGTAAGATGAAGGTAAAACCAAAACTGCTTCCATTATGAAATTTTAGAATACAGAAAATGCTCTTGAGCCTGGGACATATCTCAATGTATTGGTGATAAATGTAATGTGAGGGTTTTAAACAAACAATATGTAAACTTAGGACTCATTTACACTTAACAAGCCTTGGAGATCACCTTCAAATAGGGTATCATCAAGAATATTGTTGAGCAAGTCTCTTCAAGATCTCTTCATTCAGTCAATGATAGGTAAATGCAAGATGAACTCTGAATCTTTATTGTACTATGTAAGTTAGTGTTATGGGAATAAGTAATATTTGACAAAGATATTGACATAGACTATAATCATGTCTTCTAGTCATAATATGTTCACTAAGTTAGTATGTCTCTTGTTCAGATAACTGTATACCTATACAGAAGTTCTTTAATAACATTAGTTATTAATTAGTTATCACAGTATTAGGTTGAGTTATTAATTTTCAGGAGTTGACTTTTTGTTATCAAGATAATACTGGTGTCTTAACAAAATATAGAAGTGTTTCTTCCTTTTCCCTTCTGTGGAATACTTTAAGGAGTATTGCAGTGAGTTCTTTGAGACTTTTGTAGAATTCATGCTGAATCTAAACCTATGCTTGCTTTCTTTTATTTTTTTTAATTGAAAGATTACTTTTTCTATTTTGGTTGTTATGTTTCTGTTTAAATAATCTACTTCATCTTGATTTAATCTTGTTAGATTTTATACACGTAGAAGTCTACCAATTTATATTTTACATTTGAATGTTTAGTTGAATGAAGAGTTAAAATATGGACCTATGTTTTCCTCAATGCATGCTGTATTGTCTGTTATATCAAAATTGATGCAGTTGACATGGAATTAATAGAGAGAAGGCAGGCATTTCCAGGAGCAGGATTTTTCTCACAGTCAGTTTTTAAGCAAGCATTTTCCAGCCTGATTTTTTTTCTTTGTTATTGTTTCTAATGCTATGCTCAAAAACTGTGTGTGTTTGTTTGTGTGTGTGTGTGTGCCTGTGTAATAACAATGAAAAATGACACCACAACTTTGCAAAAGAAAAATGAGGAGTGTATGAGAGTGTTTCAAAGGAGGAATGAGGGGAGTAATGATGAAAGTACATTATGCTTGAAATAACATTGTAATTGAAAAAATTAAAAAATAATAAAAACAACAAATAAATTCACTGTCATTGATGTATTAAACCTCTTTGAATGCAGCAAAAATTCTAATTGTTTTGTCTAAATATTTTGTCTAACAATCTTTGCCACTTTGTTGTAGGATTGGGTCTCTTACTACTGAGGTTTTACTGAAAGATGTTTATAAATTCCCATTATTTTGTTCATTCTGGTGTTTCCTTAGTTTTTTAAAATTGATTATCATTGGTTACGTTCATTCGTCTATTTAACTATAATTTAAATACAATCATTTAGAACATTTAGTTTTCTTATAAAAAGAAATGTTGTTCATCCTTGAAAACATACTTATAGTTAGCATTGTAAAAAATAAGCAGTTTATGTTTCAAAATACATGTATATATCACACATGAAGTAACCTTTGATTTGAAGGTGAGTATGTGTGTGTGTGTGAGGGGTATGTGGGAAGGCCTGGAGGGAGAAAAAAAGGAAGAAAGAAATTTTGTGATGAAACTATAGACTCAAAATAATTGATAAATTTTAATATCCAGAAGTGAATACTGAGGGTGAAAAGACTGTGGCACATGAATTCAGGGTCAGAGACTAATATTTGTATCTTTCTGTATACCTAAACTTAGTTTGAGCATCTTGATGAGGAAGTCAAAAGTAGTTTTATTTAGGTATTAACCCCCAGTCTCCTTACTTAGAGCCTGGTGCTTTACCATTTGAGCCACTTAAGGCTTTTTGCTCTCCCACCAAAATTACTCTTTTCCTAATGTTGTTATTACTTAACAACAGGTGGTCTTAATTAGACTGACAAAGTTCTCCAGGCTTGTTTACTCAGACACTTTCTTCAGGCCACTATGGGCTGACTGGCCATCCTCTGTCCTCTTTCTGAGGCAGGCTCCCAGGGCTGGTAGACATTTAGGGTCCCATTGCCCTCTGTGAATGAATGAGAAATGGAGAGAAAAGAGGTCTCAGGCATACACACTCACTGAAACAAATTTTTCAAACAAATTCCCATAAGCTTACATATGATGATGATGATCATGTTGGTTTTAGCTAGCATTCCCTCTGCATAAACTGCAGTAAATTCAGGCTGCCTTTGGGAAAACATCTTCCCTGTCCACCAGTTATGGCTGGTTCCCACATACAAAGACATAGACAAATGATCAGATATATAAACCTGTGCATATTTATATACATATTCCATGGATGATGCAAAAGGAGCACCTTACAGGCAGCAACTGACATGCACTCATGTAACGTGTACAAAAACAGACATATTTCATGCAAACACATCAATACACATATTTACATAATTACAACTCATGGATGAAGTAACTTCCAGTGGGCTTCAGTCCTGCTTATGGTCTGGTCTTACCTTTTTTATTTCTGAGACAAAGGAGTAAATTCATAGTCAAAAAGGTAATTGATTACAGAGAAAAAGGAATTAAAAAATGTAACAGGTTACATGTATTTTCATTAAAACTAAACATTTTGTATTTGTGTATCCATAATAGTTCATGCAAGTTCAGAATGACAAAGGTTGACAGGGGTTGAAGGTTAACAGGATCCAAGAGATTACAAGAAGATATATGTCTGATCAATTAGGACTGACCTGGCTACACATTCTCCAGCTATCTCTTAGTTTGTAGTGAGATCAGGACCAAAATTTTATCTGTCTTTCATTCCAAGATACAAAGTATCTTGGACAGTATTTTATGCCATAAGCTGACAAGGCATAAGGAATTACAGTGAAACAATTTGTATATATGGACGTCAAGTTTTGTATTTAATTTAGTCATTTCTTGGTTGCCCCATTATAATTTGCATTTTTGGAAGAGTAAACTTGCCTATATTTTAACTGTATACAAGAGTGAATGGAGCTATTCCTAGACTGAGATTATCTGAAGCCACAATCTATCTCAAGCCCTTCTCTTAGTGAGGCTTACGGGGAACCACAGAAGTATTTATTGCAGCCATAAAACTGTAAAATTGTTTTAGAAGTTCTAAGCAAGTTAACTTCTAAATTTGTTTGAATCAAATCAGGAATTAGATAATCAGGAATTAATTCATCTGAATAGCAGCACATCTTCCTAAAGATCCCATGAGAATTTTATTCAATCAGAATGGGTAAAAACACAGAAAGTGAGTGTTCATGCCAAGCCTGAATTTTTTTAATTAAATTTTATTTAATTAATTACACTTTATTCACTTTGTATCCTCCCATAAGTCCCTCCCTCCTCCCCTCCCCGTCCCACCCTCCCTCCTTCTTCACCCATACCCCTCCCCAAGTCCACTGATAGGGGAGGTCCTCCTCTCCTTCCTTCTGATCTTAGTCTATCAGATCACATCAGGAGTGGCTGCATTGTCAACTTCTGTGGCCTGGTAAGGATTTTTCCCCCTCAGGGGGAGGTGATCAAAGTGCAGGCCAATCAGATTATGTCAGAGGCAGTCCCTCTTCCCATTACTGTGTAACCCACTTGGACACTAAACTGCCCTGGGCTACATCTGTGCAGTGGTTCTAGGTTATCTCCATGTCTGGTACTTGGAGTATGAGTCTCTGGGGAGACCCCTGTGTTCAAATTTTCTGGTTCTGTTGCTCTCCTTGTGGAGTTCCTGTCCTCTCCAGGTCTTGCTATTTCCCACTTCTTACATAAGATTCCATGCACTCTTCCCAACAGTTGGCTATAAGTCTCAGCATCTGCTTTGATAGTCTGCAGGGCAGAGCCTTTCAGAGGCTCTCTGTGGCAGGTTTCTAGGTTGTTTCATGTTTTCTTCTTCTGACGTCCATCCTCTTTGCCTTTCAGGATGGGGATTGAGCATTTTAGTCAGGATCCTCTCTCTTAATTAGTTTCTTTAGATGTACAGATTTTAGTAGATTTATCCTATGTTATAAGTATATACGAGTGAATATATACCAGGTGTGTCTTTCTACTTCTGGGACAGCTCATTCAGGATGATCCTTTCCAAGTCCCACCATTTACCTGCAAATTTCATGATTTCCTTATTTTTCATTGCACAGTAATACTCCATTGTGTAGAAATACCACAATTTCTGCATCCATTCTTCAGTTGAGGGGCATCTGGGATGTTTTCAGCTTCTGGCTATTACAAATAAAGCTGCTACAAACATGGTTGAGCAAATGTCCTTTTTGTGTACTTGATCCTCTTTTGGATATATGCCCAGGAGTGGTATAGCTGGATCTTGAGGAATCGCTATTTCTAGTTGTCTGAGAAAGTGCCAGATTGATTTCCAGAGTGATTGTACAAGTTTACATTCCCACCAGCAGTGGAGAAGGGTTCCCCTTTCTCCACAACCTCTCCAGCATGTGTTGTCACTTTAGTTTTTCATCTTTGACATTCTGATAGGTATAAGATGAAATCTCAGGGTCATTTTGATTTGCATTTTCCTAATGGCTAATGACGTTGAACATTTTTTTAAGTGTTTCTCTGCCATTTGATATTCCTCTACAGAGAATTCTCTGTTTAGCTCTGTTCCCCATTTTTTAATTGGATTACTTGGTTTGCTGCTTTTCAGCTTATTTAGTTATTTATATATACTGGATATTAGCCCTCTGTCATATAAAGGGTTGGTGAAGAATCTTTCCCAATCTGTCTCCTAACATGACCTTGCCTCTCCACTCAACTCCCATTTTTCCTCATAGTTGAACCAACTGCGTTGATTGTTCCTGGTACTTGAGGATGGCATAGGAGGTTCTGATTGGGCTTTCAGTCATTTACAGGCTGTTACAATGGATAATAAAGTTAGATCTGCCCCTTTTAGTCTTGTCTCTGGTGTTTGATTCCCAGGATTCTGCGTGGCTCTGTTGCCACTCATTCCAGTTCCCTATGGTTCCTGATTTCCAAATTGATGTAAGTACTGGCAATCAGGACTTGTTATTTGCAAGACCAGCAAAACCGCTTCACTGCTGAGCCAAATCTCATGCCCTATGTTGCCTATTTTTGATCAACATTTACATTGATGATGCTTTCATCTGTTATTTGTAACTGTTTAAATATAGATTTCATTTTAGGAAGATCATATCAATGTTACAATTTAAAGTGAGGCACTTCAAGTTTCTAGAAGATATGTACATAACTAGAGGGAATGAATAGCTCTGTGTAGAAACTGGAGCAAAGAGCTGTCAGTTCTTTCTATCTATTGTTTGTTTGATTAATTTTTGGAGAGTATTTTGTGCCCCTGACTGTTCTGGAACTCATTGCATAGACCAGGCTACCATCCAGCTCTATGAGATATACCTGCCTCTGCCTCCTGAGGGTTGTTGGAATTAAAGGCATGATAAAATACACCCAGCTTGCCTACTCTTTTTATATTTAGGAACTGTTCATACAATTTCTCTGAGATGGGGTAAGCACAGTTGATCTGTTTACTTGTCTCCCCCTCTTCATGTCTGTTAAGTAACATCTTACAAGGCTACATGTTTTTTTTATTTTTTATTTTTATTAATTACAGTTTATTCACTTTATATCCCCCTTGTAGTTCTCTCCCTCCCACGTTCCCTCCCAATCCTACCATCCCTCCCTCTTCCCCTACCAGTACCCCTCCCCCAATCCACTGATAAAGGAGATCCTCCTCCCATTCCCTTTGATCCTAGTCTATAAGGACTCATCAGGATTGGCTGCATTGTCTTCCTCTGTGGCCTGATAAAGCTAGGTGTGGGGAACAAACCTGCAGGGTAAGCACTCAGGAGGCAGAGGTAGGGGGATCATGTTTCCAAAACATTTTAAAGAATTATTTATTATTTATACAACATTCTGCCTGCACATTAGATCTCAGTATAGATGGTTGTGAGATACCATGTGGTTGCTGGAAATTGAACTCATAACCTTTGGAAGGATAGCGAGTAGTGCCCTTAACCTCGGAGCCACCACTTCAGCCTCATCCAAGAACATTAAGAAGGAATTTAAGGTACTAATTTGTTCGTGATCTTTTCTTTCCTTCTTTCTTCTAATTTATTGATTTATTGGTTTATTTATTCATTTATTTTATAGTGTTCTGCCTGCATGTACCACTGCAAGCCATACGAGGGCATGAGATCTTACTATAGATGGTTGTGAGCCACCATGTGGTTACTGGGAATTAAACTTAGGACCTTTACAAGAACAGCCAATGCTCTTAACATCTGAGCTACCTCTCTAGCCCTCATCCCACTTTTCTTTACTTCATGTTACTTAAATTTTCTAAAATATAAATGAATGTGTTATGAACATCTGTAGAATGAGGCATTGTTTTTCAAGGAAGAAAATGAAAAGATTATTAACAAATGTGTTAATGATTCTTTACTATGGTCACACATAAGTTTGAATGAATACTGTCGAGTATATCTCAACAGTTTATGTCACCATGTGGTGAATGAAATTTATCATTGTGTTTTCAGGATGTTTCTTACTCATGACCACTGGGAGGCTGTATGCTGCCTTAGCTGAGCTAACTGAATGGGTGAGTAAATTGCACCTTTTCATGGGGAGGTGGGGAGGCCAGCCTTGGACTTGTGATCCTCCTGTGTCAGCCTTCTGAATGCTGGGGTTCAAAGCTTGGGCCGCTAAAATGAGAATACTGAAGCAGATGGTTCATTTATCTGTTTGCGAGGATTATCACCTTTTAAGAATTCCAAACTTGGTATGTTTAATGTATCTCACACATTTAATAAGATATTAAAATGTATCGATGTCAGGCAACCCCAAATCAACTGTAATTCCAACTTTAAAGGATCCACTATCCTCTTCTATCATCCATGGACACACACACATACACACACACACACAACATATGTGTCTTTTAAAAAGTAAATGTGCAATCACAACTAGAAAAGCACACTTTGAAGCAATGTGCAACTGAGAAGAACCGTGATGATATGACCTTGACGTGCAGAACATTTCCTCAAGTGTTTCACACAATTCATCTTCAGTAGAAGGATCTTAAATGTTCTCTATACAAAATAAAAATAGAACCCTGTGTCTCCCCCTAGCCCTTGCCATGGGTCTTCTGTAGTTTCTCCTGCCATCTTTGACTTCTTTCATTTTCAACCCATTAAGAATTTCTTGTAATGGAGATTTAAAAATTGAAATAAAATGAAGATTTAAATCTTTCTTCCATCCACTATTTTTTTCTATAAACTACTGTGAGCCTTCCTTGTGAAAGGAACCCTGCAAACTGCCAGCAGGTGTGGCTCTGATGTTTGGTTTATTATTATTATTATTATTATTATTATTATTGACTTCTTTAGACAGGGTTTTTCTATGTAGCCCTGGCTGTCTTGGACTTGCTGTGAAGGCCAGGCTGGCCTCAAAGTCAAAGAGATCCTCCTGCCTTTTCCTCTCCAGTGCTGGGATTAAAAGTCTGCCACCATGCTTGGCAGGATGTTCTTATAGCTCGGTTGAAGTCATACTATGTAACTTAGGACATGTCCAGACATGTGAGTGTGAAGAGCTGGCAGGGGGTACAAACCCTTGTTTTTGGAGACAGGGTTTCTCTGTGTGACCTTGTGTGTCCTGGACTCACTTTGCAAACCTGGATGATTTGAAATTGACACCTGCCTCTGCTTGCCCCACTGATGGTCACAGGTCTGTGATGCCATACCTGGCTTTTTTTTATAATCTTTAAAATGATTTATAATTTCTGTGTATGTGTCTGCCTTCCTGAGACCAGGCCTGTTTTGACTAGGAGAGTTGGCACTCACTAAAAGAAAGGAGTCAAGTCCACCTACCCTAAGCACGAGGTACTCTACTCTCAACTGCTGAGTCATTGAGGGTGTGGGCCAAAGCTATAGCTTGTAATAAAAAGATCCTCATGTGTTCTGCAACAGCTCGACTCCTGGTGATCTTTTGTGGTCTCACAAACTGGGCACAACAGAGGCAGTCCCATGAAGGATTTATACTTTCAGAACAGCCATAAATGCTCTTTAGTTAGACCTTAGAATAAAGGGTTATGGGAAAGCATAGAGAACTCAGCTATGGGCCTCCAGTGCCATCAGGTGAAATTCTTAACATCAGGCTTGGCAGAGGCTTGTGTTCTAGTTATCATGATCCTAAAGGCATTCTTAGTCCTAGTACACTAGGTCCAACAAAGAGGCTAGCAAGGAATGACTAATAGGTACTAAAGATGGCCCAAGACAAATTGTTATTAGGCTCTGGACACACAAACATCTCCACATCACTTCAGTTCTGCTCAGTCAGTCAGATTCTGTCAACACCACTCCTCTGTGGAAGTGCTCATTCCCATGATGAGGTGGGCAGTCAGGTTCAGGGTGTGCAAATCTGTCAACATGGGAGAGACCTTCCCACCAAACTCCACAGAGAACAAGTCGAATCCAAGCACAAATGAGGACAGACAGGCGACTGATACCAGCAAACATGTCAGTGTTTCTGAATTATAGCAATGTCCACACACACACATATAGCAATATTCTCTCTGTGTCTCTGACTGTCTGTCTCTGTCTCTTTGTCTCCCTTTTTCTCTCTCTCTCTCTCTCTCTCAAACATATACACCCCAAATGACTCATGAACAGAGCCTCAGAGAGGCTTGCTGGGCGACACAGATGACTGTGCTGTGGTGGCCAATGAAGAATAAATAGTAGAGGAAGCAGTAGCAGCAGACAATCAAGAGATGGCTTAGAATTCTGGGATTGCCCTTGACAATGGCCAGGACAAGCTTAATACTTCACAAATTGACCCAAAACCACAGCAGTGATAGCAAAGAAGGACAGAGATGCACCAAACCCATGACCAGAAAACCCTAAATGGCAGACCAGATTATTAGTTTGGGCAGGTGGATTTATGTCACAGGCACACACTTTCATATTTCATAAGGAGGAAATTGTCAGGCTCCAATCTTCCAGAAATCAATAATACCGCTGAGGTGTCTAATGTTATTAATAAAAAGAGCAAAGAAAATTCATGAGGGAAACGTGGGTGCAGAGATACAGATATTCGCTCACACAGAAATACCATGAAAGCATGAAACCAGAAGCCATATGCATGCAAAAGAACTGAATATATATTGTAGCCTTGACAACTCACAAATATGCCCTTAAGTTATTTCTGTTGCCATCTGTTGCTGCTCATGGGGCTAACCAGTTAGTCTGGTTTGTGGCCCCTTGAAGAAAACTAACTTTAAAATTTATTATTATTATTATTATTATTATTATTATTTAAAGAGGTAGTGAGTGTTCTATTTGGAGGGAAGGGAACTTTATTGGTGATCCATGGTACATTTCTTATTTTCTTTGAAAATTTATTATTTGTAGAGTATTCTGAATGCATACCAGAAAAAATGAGCCAGATCTCACTATAGATGGTTGTGAGCCACCACGAGGGTGCTGGAAATCGAACTCCAGATCTTTGGAAGAGAAGCCTGCACTCTTAAGCTCTGTGACATCTCTCCAGCCCCATCGTTTATTATTATTTTATTTTTTAAATTTTTATTGATACATTTTACATCCCTGTCGTAGACTCCTCCCTCCTCTCCTCCTGGTCCTACTCTCCCTGTTTCCCCTATCACCCATCACCTGGCTCCTCAGAGAAGGGGATCACCCCTACCCTATGTCCACCATATCAAGTCGCATCAGGACTCAGTGCATCCTCTTCCCCTGTGGCATGGCAAGGTAGCCACAACAGGGGAATGTGATAGAAACCTAGCTTGTGGGTGAGGGTGCATTCATATGTGTGTTGGTCCTGCTGTGTTTAAAAGACCTTGTTACCCTCGTGTCCTTCATCCCCTCTGGTGCTTACACTCTGCACAGAGTTCCTTGAGCCCTTAGGGGAGGGAATTGCTGGAGACATCTCATTTAGGGTGGAATGGTCCAAGGCCTCTCACTGTCTGCAAATCAACTGGATGTGGGTCTCTGTATTAGTTCCCGTCTGCTTCAGGAAGAAGTTTTCTATGATGGCTGAGTAAGGCATCGATCTGTGATTATGGCTGTGCTCCTTTAGTGCAACTATAGCATTTACATTTCTCTGATGTCCCTGGCCTGTGTAGATGCAGGCTCCTGGCCACCCAAGCCATGTTGGATCAAGGTTCCTTTTCATGGAGTGGGCCTCCTGAAACTCAACCAAATATTAATTGGTCACTTCCATGAAATTTGTTCCACAAGCACACCAGCAAATCTTGTAGGCAAGTTACCATTGGAGAGTGAAAGGTGTATGGCTGGATTGGTGTGTACATTCCTCTTTAGGTGGACTATGGTGAATGTTAAGGGAAACACGAGCACCCACAAGCATGCATGCCATGTCTTCAATGTCTTATGTATTGTTGAAAAAGCAGGCACTTGAGAATAACTATAAAGTTATGCTCCAAGAATCTGACACTTGGTGGAAATTAAACTTTCAGGAGTTAGCATGGCTCCTCTTCATTTTCCTACCTCCTCCTGTATCATGTTATTTTCAGGTATTTCAGACCGAACAAAAAACATCTTTTCAGGCTGGAAATGGACTGTAGTTTTCAGGTTAGATGGCAGTAGCATAAAATTTGGTCAGTGGTGAACTATACTTATCTGTGTGCATTATTGAAAATATCTAGATTGCAACATATTTATATTCATGAATGGACTTACATGTATTATAGGGATTTTATGTAGATAATTCACAGTATGATTGCTTAAAACTCTTTCAAAAATTTACTATTATTTCACCCACTTCCTTCTTTTATATTTATCCTCCTTCATAATTAGAGTACCTCCCTTGGTTTATCCCAATCGGATCAATTGTATCTGCCATTGTATTGCTTACCCACCATGCCTTCTTGTTTCTATAGTTATTCCATGATCAATACTCACAAATCAACATTTGGAGCTAGATGCCCCAGAGTAGAGAATGAAAGATATTTGTCTTATGGATATGGGTTACCTAAATTATTTTTTTTACTTACATCTATTTATATGTATGATATTTATCATGATAAACATATTTATGAGTTTTCATTTCCTATCTATTGTGGACAGAATAGCAATGAAGGTGACTGAGCAAGTACTTGTAGAGTGGGATGTCAAGTCATTTTTACGTATGTCAAAGAAAAGAGAGCAGAGTCAGGCAGCAGATTTATAATTTCTGTTTAGAAAATTCTCTACTTTGATTTCGGGAATGGCTTAACCTGTTTAAAAGACACACCACGGAGGGTTTGGGGATTTAGCTCAGTGGTAGAGCACTTGCCTAGCAAGCACAAGGCCCTGGGTTCAGTCCTCATCTCTGGAAAAAAAAAAAGACACACCACAGACACCTTTCCAGAAATTGATTTTCATGCCTCGTCTATAGAAAAATCTCAGATATCACCGAAAGCCCTGTATACTCCACAAAATAACAAAGAAAACAAGTATTTGTTCATGTACTATTTATCTCAATTACTATCATGTAATTACATTTTGAATATGTATATTGTCCAAAAATTAATAAAAAAACATGCATAACTTACTACAATGTGTATTCAGCAGCAGCTTCTATTCTAAAATAGAATGTCTGTGATTGTTCTACAAAGTGAGGGGCTCTTATTTTGTTTAAATATACATTTAAGAAAAAAGTTACTTAAAAGTTACTTTAAGTTACTTAAAAAAATTACTTTAAGTTACTTAAAAAAGTTACTTTAAGTTACTTAAAAAGTTACTTAAAAGTTACTTAAAATAATTTAATTTTAGTATAATAATAGGTTTTATTAGTAAAAAGAAAACTAATATATCAAAATGATCATTTTTTATTTTTAATACATCTCAAAGAGTTTTTATCAGGTCTTAAGAGAATAATGTAGCATTTAGGGAAGAAGATGCACCCCAGCAGCCCTGCACTAGAGGCCAATATGGAGAAGACCTCCACAGCCACGACAGCTTTGCCTTTGGTGCTCTGGTAGACAGGGATGAAGATGACCCAGACACTGAGGAAGACCAGCATGCTGAATGTCAGGAACTTGGCCTCATTGAATGTGTCAGGCAGGTTCCTTACCAGGAAAGCCACAGTGAAGCTGCCTAAGGCCAGGGTCCCTAAGTAAGCCAGCACACAGTAGAAAGCAGTAACTGAGCCCTTGTTGCATAAAATGATGACATGAGCATGTACAGAGTGTTCATCGGTGTCAGTATAAGGAGGTGAGGTTCCCAGCCAGACTCCAGAGAGAATAAATTGGATCAGGACACAGATGGGGATGACAGCATTATAGACGCCTGTTCTCATTGTTCTTCCTGGTTTCATGACCCTAAAGGCCAGAATTACAGTTATAGTTTTTGCCAAAATGGTGGAAATAGCCAAGGTGAACACAAGTGCAAATGTTATTTGTTGCAGTATGCAGGAGGTTGTGTTTGGGCGTCCAATGAAGAGAAAGGAACAGAGGAAGCAGAGGAGGATGGAGATGAGCAGGGTGTAGCTGAGAGTCCTGTTATTGGCCTTAACAATGGCTGATTCTCGGTGTTTGAGAAAGACTCCCCAAACTGCAATTGTGCTGACAGAGAAGGACATAGCTGTGCATGCCAGCGCCATGCCCAGAGGATCCTCAAATGAAAGGAAGGTCACTGCCTTCGGCAGACAGTTGTTTCTCTCAGGGTTTGGGTACTCATGACTTGGGCAAGTGATGCACTCCTGCTGGTCTGTATGGAGAAATTGGATCAACATTTCACCTTATATGAATATCTATTTGTTGAACATTTAAAGTGCTTTCCAGTGATGTGTGTATTCGGGTATATTCTGCTTCCTGTTACTGCCAAGTACATGAAATCTTTATAATTCACATTTGTACTGTTTATCTTGTTTAATCAAAAATAAGCTTTCTTCTCAGCAGCTTATCACTGTTTCTCAAGGACAGTAAAATCTATTTTACCTGTATTCAGATAAAGTAATACTGTCAAGTGAGCCTTCAAATCTTTTTTTTTACACGATGAGTTTCTAAGTATGTGTACACTGTATTCTGCTGACATCAATGTATAAATATACTTCATTGTTTCCACCATCATGGATTCTTCTCATTTTTCTTGTTACTCACTTTTTCAGTGGATATTTGTTATCCCACTCTTATGATTTTTCTAAGGTAACATGGGAATAAGTTAGGTCTCACCTCCATGACCTATGAAACAGTTCTGATTTGGTGGTAAATATCCAGCCCTTGCATCAACAAACTCCAGCTATAATCTCAGACCAATAATTACCTATCTCAGCTGTGGAAGTTTCAAATAAATTTCTATAGTCTTTGACATCCTTTGACTCAGGACAGGACTCCTTGTCTTTCATTATTAATTCCAGAATAATTCTGGGAATTGTTCTAATTTTCACTCTTGTTCTTCCAGTAATATTCTGAAGACTGAAAAATGACCTGCATGTCATAAATAACATAAATCTACAAAAATGTTAAATCACAAAGGGAGAATGACAGAGCCATATTCACTGAAATTGTTGAGAGTCATGAGCCAGTATAGTTGCTTAGTGCTATTCCAGCAAAGCTGAGATTGTTACAATTGTTCTGTCTCTAACTTCTGGGGTTTTTTTTTTAATTGTTTGTTGAATTACTGGGGACTTTCTGCACTTTGATTCAATTTCTGTTCTTTTTTTTCTACATAAAAATATGTCTGAGAAAAAAATAAAAAAAATATATATGTCTGAGTCTTTTTTTTAATTAGGAATTTTTAATTATTTATAGTTTATTCACTTTGTATCTTAGCTGTAGCACCCTTGCTCATGCCCTCCACACCTTCTCACACGCATATACTCCCATACCCCTCTCCAAGTCTGTAGATAGGGAGGTCTTCCTCCTCTTTCCTCTAACCCTAGCCTATCAGGTCTCATCAGAGCTGGCTGCATTGTAAGGGGAACAGGGACTGCCTCTGAATTAAACTCAGTGGCTGGCTCTTTGATCACCTTCCCTTAACAGGAAGCAGCCTTACCAGGTCATAGAGGAAGACAATGCAGCCAGCCCTGATGAGACCTGAGCTTTATGAAAATACTAAACTTAACTTTATCTGTCCACTGTTTGAAAATCTTCTTTATGCCCTGGAAATTGTTAAGCAGTGTTAAGCAGATAGAGAGATGAGACCATTATTTCAGGAGTTTTCTTGGGGTATGTGCCCCTAAATAATATATTGGTGCAGGGTAAACAAAGGCAATATGCATACCCTGAGAGGCCTGGAGATTCATGTATAGGTTTAAGATCTTTTATTATAGGCTTAGAGCTCCCTGAAAATGTAGTTTAAAGATAGAAGGTCACAGAGGATACACTCCTGATGGAGTAAAACTTAGTAAATAACATAGATTGACTTAAATAAACTTTTTCTAGTTTGTAGCATAAATAATGATACATATAGTAAAAAAGATATTTCTTTGTATTTGCTATGCATAAAAAGACCAGTTAAAATGTTTTTTTTTTTTTTTCCCCTCTGGACTGCACTCATACTGCAAACAATACCAGCCTAAAAGCAGGCTTTCACATATTAAATGTGTTTTCTGTGAAGGAGACATTCTTTAGATTCTTTAAAGTAGAGTTATAGGGCTAATTAATAATGATAATCAAATATGTTTTGTGTGTACTTTTTAAATTGTAACGGAACTTTTATCCCTGGATAATGAAAAAAAGTCAAACACCCATTCTGTACCACTTGTATAATTAATCTGTGTTTGTACTGTGAAACTTGTATAAACAAGAAGAGCCTTGTCAACAATAAGTCAGAGCCAAAGAAAGGTCTTAATATTATAAGTCAGCTGCTAGATTCCACTGACCACATCAGCTGACTAACTCCCTCTCATCATTGACCCCTCATCTGCTCTCTGGAGCACCCTGTAGGCAAAAACCTCTCCTTTCCATGCTCGGGATTGCCCCACAGAAAGGCTCCTTGCACAAGCTCACAGAGAATAAACTGCCAACAGTAAAGCATGTATGGGACAGATATAGGATTTCTGCCCATATATAACAGTTGTGCAGCTTTGTCTTTTTGGGGACACCTAAGAGCAAGACCAAAGCTTTCTCTGACTCTTTTGTCACCTAATTTGACTGCCTTGTGTAGCCTCAATAACAGAAGTTGTGCTTATTCTTATTGAAACTTTATATGCCAAGGCTGGTTGATATCCATGGGGGACTTCTTTTTTTGGAAAGAAAGGGAGGAGGGTACATTGGGTTGGGAGGTGAGGTGAGAGGGAGGGTCTGAGAGGAGGGGAGTGAGCAAATGCTGTGATAGTACACAAATTAATTAATAATATAATAAAAAGAAATAATAACTTTGTAATAGAAATGAGTGAAACAGAAACAAAGAACACAATATATAGAAGTAACCAAAGGAAGAGCTGTCTCTTTCTGAAGATAAGGAAAATTGACAGACCTATAGCTCAAGTAAATTAAGGAAAAAATAGAGTACTCAAATTAACAAAATCAGAAATTACAGAAAAACATTACTACAGAATTCAACGAAATTCATAATATTCTCAGGAAATATTTTTAAAACATACTATATTCTAGTCAGCTTAAAAAGGTAATGAGATAGATAAGTTTTAGATTTGTCCAAGCAACCATTAGTCAAAGATGAATTCAACAATAATTCATCAACCTAAATAGACCTAAATAGACCCAAGTATAAATTCAAAAAATTACAAAAGGCTCCTGCCAAAAAAGAAAAGGATGAAAGATCAAAACAAGGAGAATCCAAGATGGTGGAGACCAGTGTACACCTTATCTGAGGGGCAGAGATGCAGAGACTCTGAAACCAGTGTATGGACAGGTGCTAGATCCAGAGCATTAACTTTGCTGCTTCTTGTTCTGGACATGTCATCCAGGAAATGGAGTCCATCTGATCCAGGCCCTCTGTGGCCATCTCACGGAATCAGGAGTAGCAAAATTTGGGTCACCTGCCCCTTAATATACTCCAGTGAGTTTGGCTCTCCATATCCAGGGACTGTTTGCTCTAGAAGCCAGACTTTGGATCCCTCCTACTCCCTGTAGGGCAGCTTCAGGTTTACTGGGAGAGCATCTTAGCCACCAAGCCACTGTTCTACTGGTTACCCTGTGGACACCACTTGAACAATAAAATTACAGGGATGGTAGATCCAAGAAAGCAGAGCTCAGAGGAATCTGAGTACAGCGAGCACAGTTTGGGGCAGGCTTGTAAGCGGCAGCCCACCTTTATTCTGAGGAATCCCACAGACACAACCTGACGCACCTGCACCTTGCTAATGATGACCACCAGTACCTGAACTCCAAAATTTATGGTTCCAGTGCATGCACACCCTTGTCCTTCAATTCACCAGTCCCTACATATTTGTGTCCATACACTGCCATGTGCCCTGACCTTCAAGATGCTGTCATCTGAACTGCCAGTATCCATTCCTGAGCAACTGTACATTTGACATCTTCCTGAATACTACTCTAAACTTCAAAGACAGGAGGATCCAGTCTTTGATGCAGTTTCCAGTAAGAAACAGGTAAGGCTACAGACAACCAGATGGCTAAAGGCCAACAGAGAAACACAATCAACAAAAACTGGGACATCCTGGCTCCACCAGAACCCACCCCTGAGAGCAATGGATATTCTAATACAGCCGAAACACAGAAAAGGGACATTAAATCTACATTTATGCAGTTATTAGAGACATATAAAGAAGAAAAAAATGTCTCAAAGAAATACAGGGAAATAGAGGGCAAACAGAGACCATCATATACAAGAAACCACAATTAAACAGGTGAAGGAAATTATTAAAATTATTCAATTCTTGGAAATGGAATTTGAATCAATAAGAAAACACACAGAAAACCCTGGAGATGGAATACATAGAGAAGAGACCAAGTACCACAGAGATAAGCATCACCTACAAAATACAAGAAATGGAGGAGAGAATCTCAGGCATTGAAGATACAATTGAAGAAACTGATCTATCTCTCAAAGAAAACATATAATCAGAGAAGTTCAAGGATGCCATGAAAATGTGAAACAATAGGAACAATAGGAATAGACTAAACAGATGATTCCAGGCTCCAACGTGCAGAATATATTTTTAATAAAAATCATAGAAGAAAATTTCTCCAATCTTAAGAAAGAGATAACCTTAAACATACAAGAGGCTTAAAGTACACTAAATAGACTAGAACAGAAAAGAAAATTCTCTTGCCATAAAATAATCAAAACAATAAATCTACACAATGAAGAAAAAATATATCAAATATATATCAAAATATATCAAAAGCACAAAGGAAAAAGATCAAGTGACATATAAAGGCAGACCTATTAGGACCACAGCAGGCTTTCCAACAGAGCCTATGAAACCCAGAAGGCCCTGGGGGGATGTCATGCTGAAGCGAAGAGACCACAGATGCCAGAGCAGACTACTGAACTCAGCAAAACTTATAATCAACAGAGATGGAGGAAACAAGATATTCCATGACAAAACTAAATTAAAATGTTAAAATGTTTTTTTTTCTTTTTTTGTTTCTACCTGTCTGGTTGGAAATGTGCTGCTCTGGACAAAATACACAAGAAAAACAGCAGACAGGTCTTTCTTCTTGTAAAACTTTCCAGAATCCTGGACCACAGCTCTGTGTACATACAGATTGAGGAGTCTGAAGGCAACACAGAAAAACTGATCATGATATCAAACATCAGTTTAAATATTTTGGCTAAATACACATAACCTATGGAAATTGTATTTATTTATGAGGAACTCTGAGGTTTTAATGTGGGACTGTAGAATGGAGATTTAAACTTACCACACTTTCCAATACTAAATGTTTAATATCCCTTTATGGTGAACAAACTATGACTCACTACTGCCTATCTTGTGTCAAATGTGTAGGACATCAACATATTCTGTTTTGTTAGGCAGTAAGCCAGAACTCATTTTATTGTATGATTTTTGGAACAGATGGATTTTAAGACAAGAATCCAATCATACTTGCCTCCAAGCACACTTGTTTCTACCTTTATATTTCCAATCTTGTAGTAACACCCAATGCACTCTGATTCAGCTGCAAAAGGAAGTTCAATTTTCTCATGAAAATGGTTTTGGCAATGGTGAATTATAATCCGTTACTGTGTTTTTTACCCTTGACTCCCAATGCTAGGGATTGTTCTATGCCTTTTTCAAACGTTAGTGACATCATCAAACTGGACTTTCATCAGTTGCATTCTTAATCACATAACTAATAAAATTCTAATGCAATTTTAGTTTGTTATATGTTAGAAATTTTGTAGGACAGGAAATATTTCTATCTTAGACCTCTTTTCTGCCTTGGTTTGGATTCAGTTTCTGTCTAACAAATATGTACATATTAACAGGAGTATGTTTCTGGATAGCTGGATCAGCTGTTAAGAGTGTATACAGCTCTTGCACTTAAACATAAGTTCAGTTCCTGACACATATATTGAGCAGATCATGTACATTGTTTACAGGAATGTCTTGTGTCCAAATCCATATCTTATTAATTATTTATGCTAGCTCACAACGTTGTAAAATTATTGATATACTTGAGTGTGAGTTGTGTGAATGGAAGCATGCTTGAGTATCAGGTAGCCTGAATAATTAACATATGTGAAAATTTACATAAGTTTGTGTGCATGTGTGTGTTTACATATAAAAACACTCATACATGCCTCTATATAACCATGAGCTCTCAATTATTCATTCACTGCATTATGAATGAACACAAACATTCAAATTCAATTCACCTAATTCTAGCTAAGGAATTAGCTGAATTATGTGTGCATTTGTATGTATATTTATATGTGTATGTATATATACATATATGTAATTCTAATATATTGATTCATTTCTGATTTAAAGTCATCAAACAGAACTAAAGAGATATTTTAGTATTTAACATGCTTGCCACATTAGCAGGAAAACATAAATTTGATCATGATGAAAGGATGGAAGAAAAGTTGGGTGCAGAAAAATAGGCTTGTAATCCAAACTTTATGATCATGAAGACAGAGAGAGAACCTAGGTAAAGCTATCCACTGAATTCAGCAAAATCAGAAAGTAAGGGTTTCAGCGATAAAAATAAGGTGGACAGCAATTGAAGAAGATAACCACAGTTGACTGTGGACTTCAGAAGTACATGTGCTTGTGTGCATGAACCCCCACACACAAGATCACTGTCACAATAGAGTTAAGAAAGTAAAAATTCACAATTATTTTAAAAGTTCAAAGAATTATTACACCATCAATTTTTACAATTCTTTACAAATAATTCCCTTCATATTAAATACGGAAAAATGTCCAGACCTGTTTGAAGTTGCTTGGCCATTCAATCAGAACTTCATTGATTAAAAAGCTTTGATCTTGTGCACTCTTGAATACAAACTCTCCCACTTTAAGTAGTAATGAATTTTGAAAACTATATGCAATATAGTTTTGTATATCATATGTTTCCCTAATATTCTTGTTCTCATCAAAGCTTATTTCATCTCCAGCAGCATTTATAAATTTAATCTTCCTCAGAAATTGATGAAGCTGAAGAGAGACATCATATGATATGAGTGGCCCACACAGATTACTGGCTGACTATTTCTGACAGGATCTCAAGGACAGTCTCTTTGACCTCTCCAACCCCCAGGGGAGAAGCAGTCCTGTTAGGCCACAGAGGAGGACTTTGCAGCCAGCCCTGAAGATACCTGATAAAACAGGGTGAAATGAAAGGGGAGGAGGTCCTCCCCTATCAGTGGACTTGGAAAGGGGCAGGGAGGAGACCAGGGAGGGAGTGTGGGGTTGGGGAGGGAATGAGGGAGCGGGATACAGCTGGGATACAGAGATAACAAAATGTAACTAAAAAAATTTAAATTAAAAACAGAGAAGTTCATTTTCCCTCTCTCTAACATGGCTTTCTTTTTGAAGGTGCTTCATTTATTTATTTGTCTTCCCAGTTGTTTAATGAGAGTAAAATTATTCTCCATAGAAATAATGCAAGAGCTACTGAACACAAATAGAAGTATTATCTATGAAATGAAAGATAATATAGTGTGTAGCATGTCCTTAGTTGGAAAAATGTCCTGTGTCTTTCTCAAGCACTAGAAAGTAATATTTCCATTTAGAAGATGTAGATTTGAAGAGGATCCAAAATGTTGACACCCAGTGCACTTGGTTACTAAGGCTTGGACTGCAGTGACACCACAGCAAGTGAGAGGTCGTGTTGTAGACATGAAAATACCAGTGTCAATGCTACACAACTGTACAGAATATACTAGAAGGAGAACCCCAACCAAAGGAAATAAACAGCAACCAAAGAAACAGAAAATAAATAAGACCACTGCTGCAAAACCAAACAAAAAGAGAAACACACAAACGCACCACAATCATAAAAATCAAAATAACAAGCACTAGCAATCATTAATCATTTCAACATTCAATGGACTCAATTCCTCAATAAAAAGACACAGACTAATAGAATGGATGCATAAACAGAACTCATCAATCTGCTGCATAAAAAAAAATCTTAAAAAAGGAGGACATTACCTCAGAGTGAAGGGCAGGTTTTGCAAGAAAACTGACCCAAGAAACAAGTTGAAAGAAGCCATCCTAATATCTAATAAAATAATGTTTTAACTGAGTTTATTAAAAAGAGATGGGAAAGGACACAAATCATAGCAAAAGGATACATATGATTGCAAAAATCCACCAAGATGACGTCTCAATTCTGAATATACTACTCCATATACAAGGGCACATACATTTGTAAAAGGAACATTACTAAAGTTTAACTCATACACTAAAACCACCACAGTAATAGAAGGAGACTTCAAAACCCCATATTCACCTAAGGACAAGTCATGAACACAGAAACTAAACAGAGAAACAATTTAACAGAAGAACAGATCAAATGGATTTAATGGACTTGCACAGAATTTTCACCTAGACAAAAAGGAATATAACTTCTTTTCAGCACCTCACAGAAGCTTCTCCAAAATTGCCCATTGACTTGGTCAAAAAGCAAGCCTCAACAGGTACAAGAAAGTTGAAAAACTCCTTGTATCTTATCAGACCACCATGGAGTAAAGCTAGGTTTCCATAACAATGGAAAGAAGAGAAAACCTAAAAAACTAATGGAAACTGAACAACTCAGTAACCACGGAGACAGGGAAGAAATAAATTAAAGTTTTTCTAAAATTCAATGAAAATAAATGGAGAACATACCTAAACCTCTGGGACACAATGAAAGCAATGCTAAAGAGAAGTTCTAGTAGCAATTTTAAAACACATGTAAAAGCTCTAGAACAGACAGAAGTAAACGCACCCAAGAGGAGTTGACATCAGGAAATAATCAAACTCATGGATAAAATCAGCATCATAGAAAAAAATGGAAACAATAGAAAGAATCAGAGAAACCAAGAGCTGTTTTTTTTGAAAACATCAACAAGATAGACATACCTTTAGACAAACTAACAAAAAGTCAGAGAGACAGTATCCAAATAAACAGAATCAGAAATGAAAAGGGGAATAATTCCAAAGGATCATTAGATATTATTTCAAAAGACTGTATCCCACAAGTTTGGAAAATATAAATGAAATGGAAAAATTTCCTGATTGATTTCACTTACCAAAGTTAAGTCAAGATCAAGTAAGCAGGTTAAACAGTCCTATAACCCCTAAGAAAATAGAAGCAGTCATCAGGAGACTCTCAACCAAAAAATAATAATAATCCTAGAACCAGAGGCTTTAGCATGGAATTCTACCAGAATTTCAAAGAGGAGCGCATACCAGTACTTCTGAAACTATTTACAAAATCAAACAGAAGGGACATTGCCAAACTCATCTTATGAATCCACAGTCACACAGGTACTTAAACCACACAAGAACCCAACGAAGAAAGAAAAGTTCAAATCCATTTCCCTTATGGACTTTGATGCAAAAATACTCAACAAGATACTGGTAAACCGAGACCAAGACCACATTAAATACATCATCCACCATGATCAAGTAGGCATCATCCCAGAGATGCAGGGATGGCCCAACATATTTAAATCCATCACTGTAATTCACTGAAAGAAAAAAATAAAGATGTTCATTTCATTAGATGCAAAAAAAAATGCCTTTGATAAAATTGAGCACCATTTCTTGATAAAAACCCTGTAAAGATCAGGGATACAAGGCCCTACCTAAACATAATAAAGGTAATATACAACAAGACGATAGCCAAAATCAAATTAAATGGGGAGAAACTCGAAGCAATTACAGTAAAGTCAGGGACAATAGAAGGCTGCCCACTCTTTTCATATCTTTCAGTGTAGTACTTTAAGTTATAGATAAAGCAATAATACAACTACAAAAGATCAAGGGGTCAAAATTGAAAAAGAAGAAGAAGTAAAAATATCCCTGTTCACAGATGACATACTAGTACATTTATATGACCCACAAAATTTTACCAGAGATCTACTACAGTGGATAACCCCCCTTTAGTAAACTGGCTGTTATAAAAATAACTCATTAAATCAGTAATCTTCATCACTATAAATGATAAATGGCCTGATAACAAAATTAGGGAAACAACATCCTTCACAATAACCAGAAATAATATAATATATCTGGGTGTACCTATCCAAGTAAGAGAAAGACCTCTATGACAAGACTGTCACATCTCTGAAAAAAAGACTGAAAAAGATATCAGAAAATGAAAAGATCGCCCATGCTGATGGATTGGTAGGATTAACATAGTAAAAATGGCCATCCTACTAAAAGCAATTTACAGATTCAATGCAATTACTATCAAAATACCAACACAATTCTTCACAGACCTTGAAAGAACAATTCTCAATTTCATATGAACACCAAAACAAAAACAAGAAACAGAATAGCTAAAACTTTATTGTATACTAAAAGAAATTCTGGAGGTATCTACATCCCTGACTTCAAGTTGCTCTACAGAGCAATGGTAATAAAATCTTATGGGACAAAAGGAAAGCAGTGCTAAGAGGAAGTTCATAGCACAAAGTGCTGCCAGAAAGAAGTTTTAGATATCTCATACAAGCAACTCAATGACAAAACTAAAACCCCTAGGAAAAAATAAGCAGTCACACCCAATAGGAGTAGACAACTGGAAATAATAAATCTCAGAGCTGTGATCAATGAATTATAAACAAAGGAAACAATTCTAAGAATCAATGAAACCCAGAGCTGGTTCTTTGAGAAAATCAACAAGATAGACAAACCCTTAGGCAAACTAACTAAAAGGCAGAGAGAAACTATCTAAATCAGCAAAATCAGAAACAATAAAGGGGACATAACAACAGATACTGAGGAAATCCAAACAATCATTAGGTCTTACTACAAAAGACTATATGCTACAAAATTTGAAAATCTAAAAGAAATGGACAATTTTCTTGATACCAAAATTAAATCAAGATCGGGTAAATAGATAAAATAGTCCTATATGTCCCGAGGAAATAAAAACAGTCTCAAAAGTCTCCCTTACAAAAAAAAAAAAAAAAAAAAAAACCAGGGCCAGAATTTTACAGACTTTCAAAAAAAGATAATTCCAATTCTCATCAAACTATTTCACAAAATAGAAACAGAATGAACATTACCAAACTCATTCTATGAAGCCACAGTCACATCAATACTTAACCTCACAAAGACCCAACAAAAAAAGAACTTCAGACATATCTCTCTTATGAACGTTGCTGCAAAAATACTCAATAAATTACTTGCAAACCGAAACCCAGATGACTACGTAGGCTTCATCCTAGGCACGTAGGTTCAATATACAGAAATCCATCATTGTAATCCATCATATAAACAAACTGAAGGAGAAAAAGACACATGATCGTCTTCTTAGATGCCAAAAAAAGCATTTGACAAAATCCAATACCCACTCATGTTTAACTAAGTCTTGGAGAGATCATGGATACAAGACACATCTCTAAACATAATAAAGACAATATACAACAAGCTTATGGCCTTCATGAAACTAAATGGAAAGAAACCTAAACCCTTTTCCATTTTAACTTATACTTTCAATTATAAGATGAAAATGTTTATTGGCTTGACCACAGCAAATTACTTACTAATAATATAAGATTCTAAGCTTCCCCTGCTTGTGAGTGAGGCTTACCTGCCATGGTAAAAGCCAGTCTGTGTTTCTGTCTTTTTTAGATCCTATTTCAGTTTTACTCAATAGCATTTTATGGAGGGCATGGGCCACTGTATACATTGCACTCCAGATGGAATAGATTGGCTCAGAAATAGTCATCATATCATTTACTTTATCCTTAGTCTTTAGGGAAATATTCCCCAGACAGGGTTTATGATTTCCACATCGCGAAGCAGGAGGTGAACAATTAAAATTGTCAATCCAGAATTTAGAGAAGTAAACATCTCCTGGGTAATGGGAGGGTTTAAGGGCCTCAAGAAAGTGCTTGAAGCCAGGGATAGTTCTCTTCTTTAAAAATGAGAAGCTTCCACTGAATAGGTTTCTCAAAACATGATTTTTAGTTACCATAGTCGAGTGTGGCTTTGCCAAGATCCACACCTTTCTGTTTAAAAATATATAAATGTCTACACAGAAGAACACCAAGTCATCTATATCACCATAAAATAAATTCACATTTACTGGTGTATGTTGTTTAAAGTTCAGCAAACCATAACTATATCTTACCCTATAGTCCCACTTATCTGGGAGTTTTTCTATAAAAGCCACACAGATATCTTCTGGTACCATCTTCACTTTCAGGTCAGAGAGAAACTCCCTTCCTCTCTGATCATCAGACACAATGAGCCTCACCCACTTCCAGCCAAAGTGGAGCAATAAAGAGATCAGACCTTGGGTTAGACCTCTGTCTTTAGTTGACATCTGATAAAGGGATGGGAATGTATCTTTATCACTAAGCATATAATCAAATGGTCCATATGTGACCTGAAGAAGCAAAGAAAAAAAGTGATTCTGAGTTTCAGGTATTTGGAATCAACACCCTGAGTGAGGAAGTGACTTCATTATTCACATATGAGGGTTAAAGGACTGAATATTGTTAAGGAGGATGTCTTCTGTGAGATTAGCTTGTCTATCAATCATATGGTGGAATTCTGTCTTTTCAAATACCATAGTCTCCAAAGTTACTAAGATGTCTGAAGCAGCCAATGAATAAACAATAAGCTGTTCCCTGGCTTTGAGATGCACAATAGATCCCTGATGTTGCAATAACAATGGAACAGAGTATCTGATGTAGAGAAAGACTGCACAAAGCATTAATAGGTAATTTCTAGTCCAATAACACGATATTTCCAAGAACCTTCATCTTTAGGAAAGCAAATACAGAAAGAGACTAACAAAGTTTTTAGAGATTCAGTTTCCTAAGTTAAAATGGTGCAAGTTCTGGTGACGATCTGGGGCCACATTACTTGGGGTTATTACATCATCCCTCTTGATGGATTTGCTAGAGAAAAAACTCAGAAAGATGTAAATTATTTTCTTTTATTTTTTGTTACATTAGGTTTCAATACATTTACAAATTGTTTAACTGTGTGATAACAATGAGAGTTACCATGTGAGTTTTTTAATCTTGATTATTGCTGACTCTTGCGCTCACCAAGTATTTTCTCTGTTTGTAGCAATACCTGCTGATAGATGCAATGCATTTCTTTATTGTAGCCTGGAAAGAATCAATTGTGATAATACAGCTAAGTGGTTGGTCTCTGTGGGTGCTATCCTGAGATCTACTTTCCTGAATGAGATCATTAATTCCTTGAAGGATTTTCATCAGTGATGGCATTAAACATTGTTCCAAATTTAGCTACATATCCTGAACTTTCTTTTTCCATATGTCAGATACTGACAACTATAGGAATTTTGAGATGTTTATATGCTAGATTGGGTAGTTAGGTATCTTTGCTGAAGAATCTGACTTATGAACAAATGCAGAATGAGTATCCACAGTACATCATCCATTGTTTGGAGATAGAATCGTGGATACTACTAAGTGATATGCTTAGAAATTCCCAGAATTTGCTGTTCATGCTTTTTACCACACTCTGTTATCTCTTAATTATTGCCATATGAAAATAATTCATTTTCTGATATTTGAAATCTGCCTGTACTAAACATAAACCACTTTTCTGTTCTTTTTTGTTTCTTTGTTTTGTTATTGTTTTTTGTTTGTTTGCTTGTTTGTTTGTTTCAGTCAGGTCTAAGATGAGATTGTGCTTAAAAATATGTTTCTAACTTACTTGTGGAAGATTGTAGAGCTCTGAAAGTGTTGAAACTGCAGCAGAAAATTCTGGCTTGTTTCCTGAAATGATTCCTAGAGCTTTGTGTTGAGTGTTGCACTTGTAGTTAGGGATATACTCAATCCTTCCAGACAGCCACATCAGAGGGCCCTCCAAGGTTTTTTTGTTAGAATTAAAGGCATTGTAGACATGGAAACCCAAGGTCATATTGGGAAGCAGGTTTGAGTTCTTGTTGATCTCTTCAATGGCAAAGTATAAGGACAGCAAATATTGGTAGTTTCTCCATTGCGATCTAAACCAGAGGAACAGAATGATGGTCATTGTCAGTACATTTTTTCTCAGAAAGTCTTTATCAAATACAGGAACTTAGAGGTCCTAGCCCTTGACTTTTCATGACATGTAAATCTTATGTGAATAAGACCTTGACAACTCAGGAACATCATGTAATGGCTCCTAAGCTCTCAGAAGTTTAACTGTTTCTAATATTTTTTGGTGTACATTTTGTGCATAAAATGTCACTTGTTTGTATCCCGTGAGTACTGAATACATATGTGCTTATGATGTTTCAGTACATAGAAGCACTGCGTTATATGGAAGAGTCACTAAGGTGTTCACTAAGAATACAAACAAGAGCTTCATATCCTTTTCTTTTGTAATGATTCAATTTCTCACCCACTTATGAAAACTCTAACAAGTTTATATGCACTCCTAGTGATAAACTGTCTCTTTGTGGTATAGACAGATGCCCAGGTATCTATCTATAGATAGACCCTTTTGAATAAAAGCCAGCATCAGTTCTCAGTGCCCACAGGGTAGCCTTAGAAACATGTGTAGCTCCACTTAATAAGATCCCTTCTGGCATTTTTGGGCAGCAGGCACACCTGTGGTATTCACACATATATAAGAAGGTAAACTCTCTAGTACATGAAATAAAAATAAATAAGCATGTGCAAAATGATGTTATTAGGTCTTGAAAAATGATATGTTATGACTAGTTGCTGCTCTTGTGGAGGACCCTGATTCAAGTCACAGTAGCCAGTGTGAGGTTGCAATAATGTGTAACACCAGTTCTAGGGGATCCATGTCCTGTACTGGCCTCTGAAGGGACCATGCACACAAGTGGTACACACACAAACATGTAGGCAAAACACTTTTTAACATAATGTAAAAATTAATAACTCCTTACAAAAATTAAAAAAAAAGTAGTAAAGAAAAGGTGTTTCTCTAAGCTGGCAGATTAAATGAATGAGTAGAGTTTCCTGGGTAAGGTAGGGGGGAAAAGTAAGTTAAAGAAGCATATATAAAAGAGGAAAACCCCAAGTACATTAAGACAGGACAAAAATGTTCACAATGGGAGAAAGTGGAACTTTGTTGCAGGTAGGTGAGTTGAACTGTGTTACACATAGCCTTCAGTGATTGGGGATGGTCCCCAAGAAGCTTGTTTCAAAACTTGTGGTATATAATAGTCTGGGTGACCCTAATAGAGGGAGCTTAGCAGAATCATTAGCCTGAAGTCCACTGAGGTCTACTGAAGGAAGGAACATGCCTTCTGACCTGCCATCACCACAAAGCAATTCCATTTGGTTGTACTACATTAATCTGAGATCTGTGTCTAGATGTTATATTAAGAGAGAATCTATTGGGCAAAAACAAGCAATTAGTAACAACCAAGAGAAAGAGAATTATTCTTCCCCAAGGATTATCCTGTACCAAAGATAGAACTGTATGAATGTATACATATATCAATGAGAACTCCTGGAAAGAGCTGTGTCTGCAAAGACTGGCTATGAAAACTTCATTGATATGGAGAGATTGCAATGTTGTAGTTTGTGAGGCTCATTGCCATCATGTGGGCTACCTGCAGCACCCTGAGTAGCCATTTCTTGGACATCTCTGTGGTTAAGATGATAGCTACATTGATATCTCTATCTGTATCTATATCTATATATCTCCTATGGCTGATGAATAAAGTCATTTTAGAATGTAGTAACCAAGCACATTCCTGGCTTTTGCCAATCTAAAAGTCAAGAATGAAATCACATAGCCATCTTGGGCCTGTATGATAACTTGCCCCATTTTGCTGTCAACGACCTCTCTGAGGTTTCCAGTGAGGTATTGGATTTATAGTTTTCTTTATTTATTCCGTTACTATGAAAAATACATGAAGCTGCTTCCACATTGTATCATGGAATTTTGGATAACCTAAAGTGTGTTCACAAACTCTCAAATTTATTAAAAAAGAAATTCTCTCTTTTTTTCTCATTTGAGCTGATGGCTTATGTTTTTCCAATCACATAAAAGCAATACTAAAGTCTAAAGAATTGATTATTTAGTTGTATCTGTATACTTATTCATTTATATTTGTGTGACCGGAACTCCACAAGAACATCAGGGCCAATCAACCAGGGCCCAGAGGGTCCAAAGGAGTCTGATGCAATCTCCAAGGACAATGCATGGTCTCAACCTAGGTCCTCTACATATTAGTACCTGATGTGCTGATTAGGCTTCATGTGAGCCCCCTAGTTAGTGGAGTGGACATGGACTACATTTTGTTTGTTGATCACTTTCCCCTGATGGAAATGCCCTAACAGATCACAGGGGAGTAACACAAATTCAGTCATCATAAGACTGTAGGAACTGGGGTGTGTAGGTAGGGGCAGAAAAGTGGAGGAGGATATGGAAGAGAGAGTAGGATTGGGAAGAGAAGAGGGTGGGGCCTATGACCAAGATGTTAATTTAAATAATTAATAAAAGTATTCAAGTGAAAAATATGGCACTAAGTTAGATGCTCTCCCTCAAAGCCCTCAGGGAGTTCTGTTGAGTATGGATATAAGGGATGTAATGAAAACCATTTCTCTGCCAGACATTTTTAGTTGATAGCTAAGATAGACAGAAATGGTGTTTCCTTTGATCATATTTCAAATGTGGTAATGCTGACAACTGAACCATGAATTGCCACATGCTTCACCCAACAATAAATCCCTGCCCAATCTATGGACAATATTGAGTTAAATGCTCTACTCTGCCTGGCCAAGGTAGGTTTCTCATCCCAAGTTCCTGATCCTTAAAAAATATCTCAGGCCTCACAAGTCTGATGTTTGGAGGCTCATGATGCCTTGTGTGGCAGCTGGAGACAATGTTGTTTTGTTTGGCATCCAAAGACTCTCAACCCCTGCTCACTGCAAAGTCTTTGAGAATGCCATGGAGAACCCCAGACTGGGTGCCCAGTAAGTCTCTGTCCTTTTGACTGATATAGAGACCATTTGTATTATACTTCCTGCTCAAATTTACCCCTCTCAGATCTCTTGTCATGTTCACAGCAGGTTGTCACTATAGAAGTTTAGCAGAATTTATGAAATTTTAGGCAGCTCCTATGAACAATGCTGCAGCTGCATGGTCAGTCCATATCATACATGAAAGTCAAACCTTGTTCTTTTCCACAGATACTAGATTCTCTGCTGAAGAAGGCATTACCTTTCTGGCTTCACACTGAAAATGCTAATCTCACAAAATTAGATTTAAATGAAATTCAAACTGATATCTACTAATACCTAACTAATACCTTACATTTTATGGTTCTTTCATTTAAAAGAACTTGCTTGTCAATCATTTCTCCCAGTTAGCAGACAAATCTTTCTCCTGGTAAATGCATGGAGACAAACAGTTTAAAGTTGATGGAATTTTTGAATGTCTAAGAAAGGGATTTAAGGTATGTAAATACAAGTTGTAAATGTCTGAGGAAGTGGTTTAAAGTATGTGAAAATGAGACTTAAAGAGTTTAAAATTTCAGAGTTTTAAAATATTAATCAGTGGAGTTTTGTTATGCTATGAAAAACACCAGGTGAAAGCACTGGTTAATCTCATAGCTACAGGATCAAACTTTATAATGTCCTTTCATTCCTGCTTAAGATATACTTCAGTGCTTCTCATTGTGCTGAAAGCTTATCTGTCATTACGTATTCAGAAAGAGGAAAGGCTGTTCAGTTTTTAGCTCAGAACCATCCTTTTTTGGTGCCCCAGCTTATCTGTAAAGCATCAGTCTACTCCAACTGTTTACAAACACTTGTTACCTATTTTTCCTACAGTAAGAATTTCAGTGTAGATTATGGATTGTGGTCATGTTCATATATTTAAAACTTTCATATCATTGTGTAAACTTTAAAAACTATGATTTAATTTCTTGAGACTTGATCTATCTATCAAAGGTCGAACAGCATCTAGATTAAGACATTGCACGGCGCGGAGGCCGAGGATTTCGCCTGGGAGCCTCCGACCGAAGCTGAGACGAAGGTGCTGCAGGCGCGACGGGAGCGGCAGGATCGCATCTCCCGGCTCATGGGCGACTACCTGCTCCGTGGTTACCGCATGCTGGGCGACACGTGCGCGGACTGCGGGACGATCCTCCTCCAGGATAAACAGCGGAAAATCTACTGCGTGGCTTGTCAGGAGCTCGACTCAGACGTGGATAAAGACAACCCGGCCCTGAACGCACAGGCGGCCCTCTCTCAAGCTCGGGAACACCAGCTGGCCACGGCTGCAGAGGCTGCCACGGCCTCTCGGCCCACATCCCAGCCCCCAGTCCCCCGCCCAGAGCACTGTGAGGGGGCTGCAGCGGGCCTCAAGGCATCCCAGGGGCCTCCCCTTTCTGCTGCAGCTCCGAATGCAGATGTGGTGGCGTCCACACAGTCAGCCCTCCTGCAGAAGCTAACCTGGGCTTCCGTTGAGCTGGGCTCTAGCAGCTCCTTGGAGACTAGTATCCAGCTGCGTGGGCTCATCCGGGCTTGTGCGGATGCGCTGGGCAGCCTGAAGCAGCTGGAGCACTGAGACCTATCCCCCCTCCCCCCACCCCCTTCCCCCGAGAAGAACCCTCTAGAAAAAAAAAAGACATCTGTCAATTAATAATTCAGTCATTTCTGTCTATTGTCTATTTCTGAGCATGGGCTATTTTCTTCCTCTTATGTTGGGATTCCTTCTCTTTCTGGTGCAGTGGGCTACTAGTTTCTCTATCTTGTGAAATCATTCTAAGAGTTCTTTTCTTTCAGAAAAAATTAGACATCCTGTTTTTTTTTTTTTCCTATTCAAGTACTCCATAACAATACAACTACCAGGACCTTAGGCTAGTATGTTTGTTTCCTGCTAAGAGATGAAATATGTATTGAGTTTTCACGAAGGTACTTTTCAGCAAAGGACTAACTTAATCCCAAAATTCATGTTCAAATGAACATATGTACCTATTATAGCATCAACTGGAAAACAGTAATATCAAAAAGCCTAATGAGTCCTCCACACTATCATAAATAACAACAACCTAAATCACAGTTTCTCAGAGAGATAAAATGGCAGATGGAAACTTCAGAAAGTAAAGAGATGAACAACAGAAAAGAAAACAGAACAAAGCAATGAATTCAACTAGGCACTGAGACAAGAATCAGCAGTCTCCAGCAGAACTTGGATGAGGGGGGATATAACAAACAGCTGTACACAGGAAAGACTGAGTACCATAAAAGACAAAACTGAGATTGTGAGGGAGAAGAAAGATATATAGAAAGGCTGCAAATGAAAATCATAAAACCTCCTGTCTAATAACAGAACACTGGGTTTCCAGCAGAGCTAACTAAGCAGAGGACAGAAAATGGGCACGAATGACATGAATTTCAGAACAGCACATTACAATAATGACGATAAATAAACAAGTTATAAGTATGACCACAGTGTCTAAACTCTGAGTTAATTTAAAGATACTAAAGCCAGAACACATGAAACCAGAGATTCTAAGATTTGTACTGAGGGCATAGGGATATTCAAGTTACTTTAGCAGAAACTCTCCAAGTCTCTGGAAAGAAACAGATATTAAAGCAAAAGACATTCAGATGGCCAAATAGATCTGAGAGGAATGGAAACTTATCTTGACATATTAGCATCAATATGTTAAAAATTCATGTCTGACCATGGAATCACACCATGGAGCAGACACAAAAGTTGGTGGTTTCTTTCCCTGATTTATTTCTGACTGGAAATACAACAAAGAGAACTGGAAATGTCTGTAGCTGCACAATGAAGCTGGAAAATGTGAAACTATTTTTCACATTGTTCTGTAATTAGTTCATCATTCTCAATGGAATTACACGTGTTTAGCAGATCATGTACTATCTTGTAGCCAGAACAAGTACTCACAGAAAGGTGTTCCATAAAGGAGTTGATCCTTTGACAAAAATGTTCTGGACCTCTCTGGGCTGAACAAGTGGGATGTGAATGGGGATAAATGTACCAAGAATAATGTCTGCCTCCATGTAAGTGCTGGGCTTCCAGTAATGATTACAATTGAGCAGAGACATCCCCATTGATGTATACACAGGTTGCAGGAAGAGGCTGAGGCAAAGCAAAGGAAGGGACATGTCAGGCTCTTCACTAAACAGAGACAGTCCCCTGCATCCAGGTTGATCCAAGGAGATTATTGGCTGAGGTCTGGAACAGGCTCAGACCTCCACATGTGAGGGAAGACTTTGAATGCTACAGCTGCTTCCTACAGTTGCTTCAGGCACTCAGGCTGTGCATATCCAATGATTCTCATGACAGGCCAGCGCACACAATGCAGCAAGTCCAGAAAACTGGGGGTCACAGTGCTGAAATATTTCTGTCACTGTAGCCAGCCTTGCTCAGAATTTTCTGTCTTTTCATTGTTCTATTTCCCTTTCATCCATGTGCTCTGGGGAATTCCATAGTCCTGGAGCTCTGCACCTGGTTCCTCAATGTGGGTGAAAAATATGTTTGATTGTTTTGTTCTTTCCAAACCTGTATGATTTCATCATGGTCCACAGTGACTTTGGAGAGCACCATAGTCTGAGACAGAATTATAGGTCATCAAAAAACAACTTGTTTGGTTGGGATTGCTATTGTGAAAGGTAGTTTGAACATCTGTTTTCTCCTACTAAGGGATCAGGGGAAGTCACTGGCATAAACTTGATTGTGTATCCCTTGACCACTTCCCCCAGTCGAGGTGGATTTACTAGGCCACAGTAAAAGAGGGTCCAAACAGTCCTGATGAGACCTGATAAGCTAGAGTCAAGTTGTAGGGGAGAGAGCCTCCCCTATCAGTGGACTAAGGGAGGGACATTGGGGGAAGAAAGAGAGAAGGTGGGACAGAGAGATGAGGGAGGGGGCTACAGCTGGGTTACAAAGTGAATAAAATGTAATTAACAACAATGATGATGATGCTAATGAAACAAGTCAACAAAACAGAATAGATGATTGTTAACAAAAGCCATAGCTGCATTCCACAGCACATACTTAAAATATTCAATTCAGTGCTTTTTAAGAAGCGGAACTGGTAATATCAGTTTCTAGTGTCTGCCATTCAGAAGTACTCCCTTGCAGCTATAATAATAAAGTTGTAAAAAAAGTAAATATATTATAGCCAAGTACAGATGATGATTTTCTACCTCACCCTTTTACAATATTATGAGTCTTAAGCCTTCGTCTCACAATTTGTGTTCTGCTATTAGTATACTCTTGCACCAGCCATTCCACATTCTCAATAATACACAATAATACACAATGTTGGGGTCTGAAACACCAAAACAATTTAAGAAGTTGCAAAAGCCCATCAAAGCAAGAACTTTATTTGAACTAGGGGGCAAAAACTGACCAGTCATGGGCAGTAACACAGATTTGGGCACTGACTAATTCTCTGAATATTTATCTTAGTAAATGTTTATGCAATGACAAAATCTTATTGTACTCAGGCTGCTAGGGATTGGACAGGTCCTCAGAACAGATTTGAGAGCTGAAATACGACCTTAAAGTGAAATTCTACAAATTTTTTATAGGATGGAACCACAAGTCAAGGGGAAGCAGAGCCGGTGGTAGCATTTTCCAATAATACTTTGACAGGAGGTTTTGACTGAGAAAGTAAACACTGGTGACTCAGCCTTATCCAGGACACCTGGGCTTAAGGTTTTAACTCAGCTTTTGCATAAAATCTCCTCCTGGACATCTGGCACCAAATTTAGAATTACACAGGAACAAAAGAGGGGGAATGGTGATCAGAGTGAATTTAAGTCATGACAGGAAACACATTCACAACTTCTGTGCTTTAGTTTAGATGATCAGCAACTTCATTCTTTACATTTTTTCCTGATTAACAGCAAACATGAAACACATGAATAATCAGGATAGGAGAAGGTTCTGGGGACTGTGAGTATGAAATTAGTTTTGAACATGGCAGCAGAAGTCCCGAGATGGCTGGACTCAGGCAGATGTCTCCTAACAACAACAACAGAATAATACTTCATCTATATGCTTTTTCTCCTCTCCTGTAATACTATTTCTTATTAATACAATTGATATGTATAATATAATTTATATAATTATGGTATTATATATTATTGTTATTATAATACAAGATATACAGTATAATGCAAATTAAATTTTGATAACTTGCTTTTGAAAAAGCCATTCATGAAAACATGGCCATGAATTTCCAAAACAGCAAAAAGTTCAAGAGGCTTTGAAGGGAGGAACATGAAAAAAAATGATGTAATGATTGCGTACAATATAAACAAACAAATGAAATAAAAAAATTGACATCTTCTATGTATTATCTTGCAAAATTTTGGTTAATGGAGTTTTTAAAATATATACAGATAACACACAAAAACATATCTATCTCTCTATCTATATATCTCTATACATATATACATATATATATATATATAATTTCAAACATAAATATGTATATATAATTTATATCATAAATATTATATAACATATATTATTATTATAAATTATTGTTTTATATAAATTATTATTTTATAAATTGCTATTATTCATAGATTATTATTATATTTTTATAAATTATATTATATAAAAAATACATATGAACACACTGAAATTTCTATGTAGGCTTGATTTCTCTATGTTCAGTGTGTTGCATAAGTATTGTATTCAGCAATAAGGCCTTGCAGTCAATTTGTGGAGAGCGACCTAAAATCTTGACAAAACCTGCATTGTTTGGGCATTGTAATAATACTCCTTTAGCCAAAACCTCAAGTAGATATAACCCATTCCCAGTATTGAAATCTTCATTTGATTAAAAGTAAAATCCTGTTGGGACTCTCATATTATTTCATCAAATGACTTTCAGAAATGTAAATATTTTAGGAAGCTTCTACTGTATTGTTACTACAGTAACATTCAAATGACATTTAATTTTACCTGTGTTTCCTTGTATTACATTCCACATTGCCCTCTTCCCTCCCCACTTCCAACTGATTCTTCTTTTTGAGCCCAGCATCCATCTATAAATATATTTTTTATTGTCTTATCCTAGGGAAAGCCATTTGCTTCTTTTTCTTGGCTCCCAGTTGGTTGGAATACTACATGGTTTTATGTACTGTAGCATGCTTATCATTCACTTTACAAGTAATGTTAACATGTAAGTAGATACAAGCCATATTTGTATTTTTGAACTCAGACTGATTTTTTTTCTAGTTTACCTGTAAATACACATTTGCTTTGAAATTATATGATTTACTTTTTAAAATGACTAAGTAATATTTTATTGTGTAAAAGTACCACATTTTCTTTATCTAGTCTTCTGTTGATGGGTGTCTGGATTATATCCAATTTCTGGTTATGTGGATTAGAGCAGATATAAAGATGTTTGAACAAATGTCTCTGTGGTAGGATGAAGCATCATTTGTATATATTCCCAAGAGTTGTATAGCTAGTTCTTGATGCAGAACAAATCCCATCCTGGTGAAGAACTGACCCAAGCATATCCTTAGTGGCTAGACATATTTGTACTCCTATTAGCAGTGTATGACTATTCTTGGTCATTGTGACTCTTTCTAGACTATATCTCAAACTACTTTTGATTTCAATTTTCTTGATATCTAAGGATAATGAACATATCCTTATCTTAAATGGACAGATCGTCAAGACAGAAACTAAATGTGGAAATAAAGAAACTAAGATATATCATGAATCAAATGGACCTAAGAGATAGCTACAGAACATTTCTCAGCAGCTCATGGATCCTTCTCCAAAATTGAACACATATTCATTCACAAAGCAAGCCTCAGCAGATATAAGAAGATTGAAATAAACTCTGAATCTTATCAGACCTCCGTGGATCAAAGCTGGACTTCAACAACAAGGGAAACAATAGAAAGCCTACAAAATCATGGAAATTGAACAACCCTACTGGTTCAGGGAAGAAACAAAGAAAGAAAATAGAGACATTCTAGTGTTCAATGAAAACGAAGACACAACATACCCAAACTTATGAGACACGATGAGTGCAGTAGTAAGAGAAAAGCTTAAGGATTTAGTGCCTTCATAAAAAAAATTGGAGAGATCCCATATGAATAATGTAGCAGCACTGTTGAAAGCTCTCAAACACATGGAAGCGAACACACAAAGAAGGAGTAGTGGACAGAAAATATTCAAACTCAGGATTGCAATCAATAAAATGGAAACAAAGAGACTGATACAAAGAATCAATAAAACCAATAATGGGTTCTTGGAGAAAATCAGCAAGATAGACAAATTCTTAGCCAAACTAACTGAAAGGCAGAGGGAGAGTATCCTAATTAACAAAATCAGAAACAAAAAGGGTGACATAACAGACGATGAGGCAATACAAAAAATAATTAGGTTCTACTTCAAAAGCCTGTATTCCACAAATTGGGATAAAGAAACAGATGATTTTTGATAGATTTCACATACCAAAACTATATCAAGATCAGGAAACAGTATAAAAGGTCTTATAACAGCTGTGGAAATAGAAGGAGTCATCAAAATCTCCCCCTCCCCCCAAAAAAGCCCAGGTCCAGACAGTTTTAGAGCAGAATTCTACCAGACATTCAAAAAAGAGCTAATACCAACACTCTTCAAAGTATTCTGCAAAATAGAAACAGAAGCAAAATTGACAAATTCCTTCTAAGAAGCCACAGTCACCCTGTTACCTAAACCACACAGACTCAACAAAGAATGGAATTTTCAGACCAATTTCATGCATGAACAGCAAAGGAAAATACTCATTAAAATACTCACAAGCTGAACCTAAGAACACATCCTATACATCATCAACATGACCAAGTAGGCATCATCCGACGTATGTAGGGATGGTTCATTATACAAAACTTCATCAGTGTAATCCACCATGTAAACAAACTCAAAGAAAAAAAATCACATGAACATCTCACTAGATGCATAAAATGCCTTTAACAAAAATCCAACATCCCTTCATGATGAAAGTTTTAGAGAGATCAGGGACACAAGGTCCGTATTTAAACTTAACAAAGGCCATATACAGCAAGCTGATTGCAAGCATCAAACTAAATGCAGAAAAACTCAAAAGTGATTTCAGTAAGATCAAGGACAAGAGGATATCCACTTTCTAGATACCTCTTCAAAATAGTAGTTGAAGTTCTAGCTAGAGCAACAAGACAACTAAGGGAGGTCAAGGGCATACAAATCAGCAAGGCAGAAGTCAAAATATTGCTATTTGCAGGTGAGATGGTAATGCATGTAAGTGAACTCAAACACTCCACCAGAGAACTCCTGCAGCTGATAAACAGCTTTAGCAAAGTAGCTGATATAGGATTGATTAAAAAAAAAAACTTCAGTAGCCCTCCTGTACACAAGCGAGAAATGAGCTGATGAAGAAATTAGGGAACCTACACCATTCACAATAGTCACAAATACTATAAATTATCTTGGTATGACTGCAACCAAACAAGTGAAAGATCTGTTTGAACAGAACTTCAAGTGTCTGAAGAAACTAAATAAGATATCAGAAAATAGAAAAATCTCCCATGCTCCTGGATCCAGAGGATTAACACAGTAAAAATGGCCATCTCACCAAAGTCATTCTACAGATTCAATGCAATCACCATCAAAATGCCAACAGAATAGCTTAAACAATCCTATACAATAATAGAACCCCTAGAGTTATCTCCATCCCTGACTTCAAGCTATAGTACAAAGCAATAGTAATAAAAACTGTGTGGTACTGCAATAGAGATAGAATGATTGATCATTGGAATTGAATCAAAGATGCAGGAATAAACACACATACCTTTGGTCAATTGATTTTTGACAGAAGCCAAAACCACACAATTAAAAAAAAAAAAGACAGCATCTTCAACAAATGGTGCTGGTCTAACTGTTTTTCTGCATGTAGAAAAATGAAATAGATCATCTTTATTTCCCTGCAAAAAATCCCTGCCCAAGTAGATCAAAGACCTCACTATAATGGCAGATACACTAAATATGTTATATTAGAAAGTGGGGAGGAGCCTGAATTCATTAGCACAAGAGACAAATTCCTAAACAGAATATCCACTGCTCAGTCTCTAAGATCAACAACTATTAAATAGGATCTCATGAAACTAAAGTAGGTCAACTAAAGGTGATCAAGGGCATACAAATCAGCGAGGAAGAAGTCAAAATATTGCTATTTCAGACTCATAAAAATTTCATGATATTGGCACTATCATGAATCAGAATATGTCAGGCTATACATATCATAGAAAATCACACTGATGAATTAAATGTTCAATTAGTAAATAAGAACACAAGCTAAAATGTTGATTGTCTTCCTCCCCGATGATCAGCGGGATTGCATCAACCCTAACCCTAACCCTGGCCCAAGTCAAGAGTATCCAAACCCTGAGAGAAACCACTGCCTGCCCATGTCAGTGACTTTCCTGTCATTTGAGGATCCTTTGGGCATGGCTCTTTCATTTATTCATATATTATTTATATATTAAATTATAAATAAATCATTTTTCTTTCACTTTCCTCCTTTCAAAGCCTCCTGAACACACTTTTTGGACTTTTAAAAATTCATGGCCACTTTTTCATAAACTGTTTTTATATAAGTAACATTTCAAAATTTTGTTTATCTTATAGTAACAGTAATATATAACCATGAAATTAGATCCAGCATATTTATGATAAACAGTATTAAAGAATAGCAGAAAAAGTATAGAAGTAAAGTATTATTCTTTTTAGTTGTTAGTAGATGTTTTTTTAGATCTTATTTACTAATTGAACATTTAGTTGCCAGAGTCAAGCCATCTCAGGAACAACCTGCTTCTTACTGGCAGGGTGAAAATTGAGTTCATGTTCCCTGGCCCCAGACCCAACTCTTAACCTTCTTCTTCAGGTGTTACCTGTTAATAGGTAAAGAAAGTAAAGAGGGAAGTTGCTGATCGTCTAAACTGAGGCACACAAGTTGTAAATGTGTGCCTGTCATGACTTAAATTGATTATGAACAGCTTTTCCCCTCTTAGTTCCTGTAAGGCCAGGAGGGGTTGTGATTGCAAAAGCTTAGTCAAGAACTCAGAAAGCATGTGTCCTGAATAGGGCTCAGTCACCAATGTTTATTTCCTTGATCAAAGCTCTCTGTCAAAATATGATTGGAAAATGCTACAGCCTTCCCTGCTCACCCTTGATTTGTAGTTCCATCCTATAAAAATTCTGTACAATTTCACTTTAGCATTGCAGTTCAGCTACAAAGTCTGTTCTGAGGCCCTAATTGATCAGTGGCCTGAATGCAGTAAGATTTTTGTCATCTGTTTGCATATTTACTATGAGGAATGTTTAGAAAATCAGTCAGTACACAAATTTGTGCTTTTGTCCCAGACTGGTCAGTTTTTGATGCATAATTCAAATAAAGATCATGTTTTCCTGGATTTTGTGATTTTTTGGATTGTTTTGGTGCTTCAAAATTCAACACTGGATTTATTTCAAAAAATGTAATTGTGGAGTACATGAGTGTGCTATTAGCAGAGCACAGATTGTGAGATGAATGCTTGAGTATCTTAATATTATGAATGGGTGATATAGGAAATGATCATGTAATATCTTTACTTAATGTAATATCTTTACTTTTAAAAAATTATAATTACTGGTGAAAAGAGAAGACAACAGATCAGGGAGTCAAGATAGACACATGGCTATTTTGTTTTTGAATGGCAGACACAGAGACTGACACCACCAGTTGCCAATCTTGAAATATTTTAAGTGCAGAACACAGGTATGAGAGGAAAATAGAACAATGAAAAGCCAGGAAATTCAGAGTGACTCTGGTTACAGTTAAAGAAATATCTCAGCACTGTGACCCATATTCTAATGTCTGGACTTTGCTTCAGTTTGTGAGTGGGTTTGTCAAGAGAACCATTGGTTGTGCACAGACTAAGAACCTGAAGTAACAGTAGGAAGCAGCTGTAGCATATAAAGGTTGAGGTCTTGGACAAGGTTGAGGTCTGAGCCTGCTGCATGACCGAAGCAAATAATCTCCTTGGATCAACATAGATGCAGTGCATTGTCTCTGTGTTGTGAAGACCCTGACATGTCCTTTCCTTTGCTATGTCTCTTACTACTCCTGCAGTCTCTATTTACATCAATGGAGGGGTCTCACCACAGCTGTATTGAGTACTGGCAGCAGCCCAACACATACATGAAGGCAGATGTAATCCTAGGTGCATTTATCCCCATTTACACCACAGTAGAAGCACCCATCAAATTCATGAATATTTTTGACAGCGAACCAAGTCTTCTATGGAAAGTCTTTCTGTGAGTACTTTGTGAATGTACAGTGGGTGTTGTGGCTACAAGACAGTACCTGTTCTTCTGTGAACATGTAATTTCTTTGAAAATATTGAACTACATACAGAGAAATGTAAAAGACAGTTTCAAACTGTCCTCCTTCATTACACATCTACAAATATTTATATTTCTCTTCCTTTTATGTCCAGAGAGGAAGAAATCAATGAGAGTTTCCACCACCCTTTATGTTTGCTCCACTGTAGAATTCCATGATCAGGCTTATATATTTTTGACACATTGACTCTAATACGTCAAAGTAATTTTCAAATCTGTCCACCTTTATTTGGGCATTTAAGTATCTTTTGCTTGAATGTTTATTTCCCCAGATTTGGCAATTTTCAGCTAAAATGAAGTTGAGTATCCCCACCTCCTTAATACAAATCTGAGCATCTACTGTTTCACATTCTCTGGCATTAGTTTCTTTAAAGTGTCTCAGAGTTTGGACACTGCAGTTATAGTTATGGCTTATTTATTTCTCACTGATACTTTAATGCAGTCCTCTGAAAGTCATGTCCTTCATGCATGATATTCTGTTGTCTACTTAGTTCTGCTGGAAACAGTGCCTTGTGTTGTGATTGGGGTCTTAGTAGTTTTCATTTCCAATATTAACATTTGTCCTTCTCCTCTAGAATCTGAATTTTGTCATAGGATTTGTCGTTTTTGGTACTGAATGTTTTATTTGTATTCCTCTTTTTGATCCCTCATCCACGTTCTCCTGTGCACTGTTAATTCTTGTCTCAATGCTCAGTCAAATTCACTGTTTGTTTTCATCTTCCTTTGGGTTATTCACCTCTTTACTTTCTGATGTATTCATTGGCCACTTTATCTCTCTGAGTACATTTGTGTTCATTTGTTGGTTATGTATGATATTATGGAGGTGTCATTTGGGTTTTCCATATTTCCTGTTTTTGAATTCATGGTATACTTGGCATATTTGTTCACTTGAGTAATGAAACAACTGAGAGATAGGTATGAAATACGAGTTCAGACCTTAAGAGAAGAGTTTATAATACTAAGTAAAGAAAATGCTCAGGCAGAGGCAAATGATAAAAACAAGAAAGCCAAACAAAAGTAGTTAGAAACCAAAGTTAACTAACCCAGTCAGTATACAGCAGAGATCAGCAGATGGTGATCATCCACAGGATTATCATAAAGCTGAACTGTGCTTTATGGAAGTGCTAGATCTGAGGAAATTTAAGGAAAGTATCACAAATTTTGGAACGCATTCACCATTTGTAAAACAAATGCTGACTTCCTGGTCAATCAGAAGTAGAGTAATGCCAAAAGACTGGGAGGATATGGCAAAGGCATGATTGCAATGGCTATCATGGAGAGAAAACAGGCTAGAGAGATATTACACAAAAAATAGAGCCAGAGGTGTTGGTATTTCTAAGGACCAGCTTCTTGGTGATGGCCAATATGCTGACATAGAGATAAAAGCAGAATATAATGAAGAAACCATAGCATTCTGTCTCCTAGCAGACTTAAATGCCTGGGACATATAATATGATAACCAAACAATAAATGAGGGTTGAAGCCCGGTGGTAGAAAAGTATTGTGTAGAAGCCTGTTAGGTTGAAGCCTGCTAGAATTTGATTTATCCATGAGTATTATATATGTAAATATATCCATCTGTCTGTATCATGTAATGTTTTACATGAGGGTATGCTATTTTTTTGTATGTAAGAGCCCCATTTATATTATCCATGTGATGTGTTTAGGAATATGAACAGTTCTATATGTCTGATCATTTATCTATGTGTGTGGATACTTTGGAACCAGCACCCTGAGCTTGCTGCAGTTTCTACAGAGGAGATGCTAGCTAAAATCAACATCGTTGTCATATGTAAACGTGAAAATTTGTTAAAACTGAACTTTAAGATTTTAATTTTATTCACCCTTTCCATCAAGCATATGTGCATGGATGCTGTTTGTTTACTTTCATCTTTCCTTTGTTTATGAATTCACAAATAAGTGGTAGATTTAGGACCTAACTATGAAGGTCTCGGCAGAAGCCTGTTCCTTCAGAGGAACTAATCTCAGCTCTGCTTTGACTAGAAGCTGCTTTTTACAATTTTTGTTAGAGTGAAAAAAAAATGTAGTCAGTTTTAGTTTTCCTCCTTAGCAAAAGTGTAGCTAGTCCCTAATCTTAGAAAATAAATATTGGCTTTCTCACCCTTACCCACTTCTTTTTCCTTTCAATTATCCTTCCTGGGAAGTTGCATGGTAACCCAAGTGATAAAGCGCACAGGGAATCTTTATCCTGTCCCAGATCATAACCTGAAACATGCCAAAGCAGAAAAAGAGAGAGAGAGAGAGAGAGATTAGCATGTGAACTTTAACAGTGTATTATACTTAAAATATTAGAAACACAAAAATATTATTAAATTTGAATTGAGAAAGATCAAATAACTTACAAAAGTGAAAGCCTATTAAAATAATACCAAAATGTTTGAAATAAACTTTAACATCAGAAGGAAATCAAAAGATATACTTTTACTCCTGAGACTTCATCACTGTTAGGCAAGATGTTCGAGTCAGAAAAGGTATGAATCAAAATTGATGGAGGAATAATTTTTGTGAGTTTATGTGTACAAAGACAGCTGTACAGACAAAATTAGCTGAAGCAATAGGATAACTAAAGGAACTTAATGGGATATAAACTGGAAAATAAGAAGTCAAACTATTGCTAATCACAGATGATATGATAGTATACACAAGTGCCCCCCCCAAATTCTACCAGGAAATTCCTACAGCTGATGAACACCTTCAGCAAAGTGGTTGATACAAAATTAAATTTAAAAAACATATCAGTACTCCTTCTGTATACAAAAAAATAACAGGCTGGGAAAGGAATTATGGAAACAGTGTCCTTCATAATAGACAAATAAAATGAAATATCTTGCTGTAATTCTAACCAAGCAAGTGAAAGACATGTATGACAAGAACTTTAAGTCTATGAAGAAAAAAAATGGAAGTGGGAACATTTCCCTTGCTCATGGATCAATCCTTAGGATTAACATAGCAAAATTGGCCATTTTACCAAAAGCAATCTACAGATTCAATGAAATTGTTATCAAAATTCCAACACAATTCTTTATAGACCTTGAAAGATCAATTCTGAACTCCATTTGGAAAAATTAAAAATTCACATTAGCTAAAATAATCCTATACAATGAAAGAACTTCTGGAGGTATTAACATCTCTCATTCTAAACTTTACTACAGAACATTAGTAATAAAAACTGCATTATACTGGCATAAAAATGGAGAGGTTGATCAATTGAATTAAACTGAAGACCCCCAAAATAAACCCACACAGCTACAGACACTTGATATTCGACAAAGAAGACAAATCTATAGAGTGTGTGTGTGGGAGGAACTTCAACAAAAGGTGTGGGGCTAACTGGCTGTCTGCATGTGGAAGAATGCAAATATTTATGCTGAAAAAAACTCGATCTAAGTGGATGAAAGACCTCAACAAACAAAGAGATACATTAAGTCTAGCAGAAGAGAAAATTGAAATAGCCTTGAATGTGTCAGTGCAAGAGGCAAGCTTCTGAACAGAACACTAACATCTCAGGCTCTAAAAATAAGCAATTAATAAATGGTTCTTCATGCAACGGAAAAGCTGCAGGTCAAAGGACAGTGTCAAGAAGACAAAATGGCACCCTACAGAATTGGAAAATATATTCAACAACTCTACTTCTGACAAAGGGCTAATAACCAAAATACATAAAGAACTCAAGAAATTAAACACCAGCAAACCAAATAAGCCAATTAAAAATTTGGTACAGAACAAAATACAGAATACTCAACAGGAATTTCTAATGGCTGAGAAGCACTGAGATTCCATCTTACACCTGTCAGAAACTACAATCAGGAACTCAGGAGACAGTATATGCTGGCAAAGATATGGAAGAAGAGGAACACTCATCTGTTGCTTGTGAGGATGCATACTTGTACAACCACTGTGGAAATCAGTCTGGTGGTTTCTCAGCAAATTGAAATAGTCTTACCTCAAGACCCAAGCAATCCTTCTCCAAAAGACTGTTGTCCAACTATGTCTGTAGCAGCTTTATTTATGAGAGGCAAGTATCTGGAAACAACTTAGATGTTCCTCAACCACAGAATGAATACATAAAATGTGGTAATTTTACACAATGAAATACAACTCAGGTATTACAAACAAAACACGAGACAAGATTGGGTATGTTCAGGGTGGTATTCATGGGACTCCTGAGTGTCTATGGGGTGACCCTAGCTGAGACTATTAGCAATAGGAGATATGCAGCCTGAAGTGGCCACCTCTTATAGCCAGCTTTGACTTCCAGTGGAGGGATGGGGACAACAACATGCAAACAGATGATAGAGATTATAGCAATCTTTTCTAACAGGATAATGACACAGGCCTGAAGAGTTTCTATATTCTTGAGGTAAAACTGTAAAAGCATACTGCTTGCCTTGCCAACTGGAAGCTAATTGTCCCTGATAGTCCTTATGTACATGAACTGAGAACAAGGCATTTCTTACAACAACAGCTGCATACCGTGTATCAGATGTGTTAATTGGTTCAAGAAAGGAAGAAACATCTGGTTCAGCAGCTGTAATCAGAGTCACTACCTGATTGAGTTTCAGATTATCAGCTGTCATTCTCCTAGGTCCATCTGTCGAGCTGAATAAGAGCATTAAAGGTAGATGTATTGAGAAACATATTCCAGTATGTCTCAAGCTTTTGATGGTGGAACTAATTGCTGCTATTTATTGACAAATGTGATACTTTTTACGTAGTATTCATTGGCACGGAAATTAAAATCTGTCATTTATCATTTTCAAGCATGATAACTCTCACTCTGTTCTAACCTGCATAACCTGCTTAAGCTCTATCGCCCCTCCATTGAGACCTATTTTAGTTCTTAGCATAACTGTAGCTCCTTTGTTAACAACTACTGAATCTTTAGCATATCAGAAGCCATTTTGCCTCTCTGTCTCCATGTTGATCATAAGGTGAAACTAAGTTCAAGTTCTAAGGCCCCCTACATGCCTGAGACCAGAATACAATTCAATAGTTCGATAATTGCTGCTTAGAATAACACAATAGATGATAAATGCACGTTGTGCTTGAGTTAAAGATAAATGAATGTTTTTTTAGGATTAAGAGCATAACATCCAGCAATGTAGCTGGAAAGGTCCTAAGAGCTCCCCTCCCTAAATTCCAGCCAATTACCTTAAAACGTTTTGTCTACATACAATATACTTGGAACAAATACTTAGACCAAAATTGATTATGTTTAGCTAGTTAAATGTAATAATAATGTAATGCTATCTCATCTTGTCTCCTCCACCTGGTTACCTGGTTGTCACCTGACTATAGCCTTTTGAATAAAAAAGCCTGCCTTAAAAACAAACTGGCATTATAGTCTGGCTCCTGATTCCAGATTATGGCCCTGACTGGTCAGTTTTTGTTTAGTATTCAATAAACTTTCACTAGTCTGAGTTTGGTGTTTAAGTGGTTAGTGAGTGGCTATTCCTGAACCCATAACAACTCCACAAGTCCAGGTGCCAATGTGAAAATTCGGCTACTTTTTATGTAATATACCCCAATTACACCTTCTCAGACTGGGTAATACCATTGGACCACTGGACCTATTGTAATTTGGGTATTGACCAAAACTCTATTAAGCACCTGACATCCAGAGGCTCCTGCTTTATGTGAAGTGCTGTAATATTTCTTGGTATCTCCAGGAATCCATATTAATTAAGAACTAGCATAAAATAGATACAAGAAAGATTGATTTTTTTTTCCTTTACCCTGGGGTGAAAGTACTCTTGTAAAAGGTAGTAGGTCCTTCTGCGGAAGGACTGCAGAAAGGCTAAAAGTAAAACTTTTAGGGGATTTGTCAGGCTCCTTCTTCAGGAAAACCTTGTAGTCCCTTCATTCAAGAGGTTCTGGATTCATTCACCACTATCCCCCACACTTAAAATCCATTCCTCATATTTCAGTTTGCCATCACACAGTTTTTTAAAGCAATTGACCACATTGAATTTTTGCACAAGGTAATAAATTCCTTTATAACATGAACTGAAGCAGTTAGCAAAGTTTTGCTTAAGGTGTTTTTATACATCACTAAACTTGGTAGCATTAGTGCACTTTTAGAAAAGTTCCTAAGTGAAAGCACAATACATAATACTGTACATTTACACATGCTTAAGCTTGTTTAAATAATTAAGCTTATGGTGTCTTTGCACAAGGCAATGTCAGCCACACGTGGAAGGCAGAGGCTATCTTGTTTAACACATATCTTTCACATTTCTGTGAGTTATGAGAATCAAATTTATGTTGTCATGTTTGCACAGCAAGAACATTGATTATCTAGCTGCCATACATATCACCTTGCTACAGAACTACTGCTTTCTGTTCTTGTCTTCAAAAATTGTGTAAGAATTAATTAAAAAGTAACAGAGCAATTACTATTGCACAGGAAATGAAGACATCAAATTTACACAAGTAATGTTTATTGCTTATTATTTCAATTAAGGACTAAAATAAAAAGAACAAGATATAGAAGAAAATTATGGGGATCTGTTCAAATAAAATGCTTGATTATTGGCTTGCCTTTACATATGAGAAGATTGATTCTTGGCCTATTCTTGTTCCCTGAGGAATTTCAGAGTGAATGCTCCATGGACTTTAAGATTCGTTATAAGAAAGTGCAGAGGAGGGTAATCCAAGATGGTGGTGACCAACCCACACCAGATTTGAGGGGCACAGGATCTGAAATGACAAAATTGTTGAGCAGAGGGGCAGCTGAAGCAAGAACATCAACTCTGAGGCTTCCTGAGTGATGTGCCAGGGAAGATTGTTTAGGGGGGTATTTGAGGAAAGTGGGTGGAAGGGTGGGACTGGGAAGAGAGGAGGGAGTGAAGGTTTCAGTGCGATGTAAAATGAACCAATCAATAAATTAATGAAGAAAAATATAACAGACCCGTTGTCATCAAAACTGACAAGATCATGAAAAAGATGAGGAAACTGTTCCATATTGAAAGAGACTAAAGAGATAAAGAAACAATGCACCACTTAAATGTACTAACTTCTTTTGACATTTATGTGAGTAATAACATAGTCAACAAAACCCAAATTAAGTGGGATACTGTGTCAATATGAATTAGCTGTTTTGATAACTGCACTGTCATTACATAGGATAATGTTCTTTATTGTATAAAATTGACACTAAACCATTCAGAGTGACAGGGCATCAGGTCAGCAGCTTCCTCTCAAAAAGTCTGATGTAAAACAGTAATTAACTGTGTACCATACTTGGAACTTTTTTCAAGTTTGTTATTGTTTCAAAATTGTTGTAGGGGAAGCTGGGCATAGTCTTTAACCCCTGCACTTGAGAGGCAAGGAAGGAGGATCTCTGTAGTTTCAAGACCAGCCTGGTCTACACAGGGAAGCCCAGGACAGCCAGGGTTCTGTAGAGCAAATTTGTCTCATAACAAAAACAAAAACAACTAAATAAAATTGTTGTAGGTGGAAGAACAATGTAACTAAAAACTGAACAAGATTTAAAACAAAACCGATTCTCCACACTAGCATTCTGAGTAAGACAATGTTTGTAAGAGACTGACAAGTGAAATGACGTGACATTTTGGAGCAGGAGGAAGATTCTCTAAGTACAGCACAATGTCTTCTTTTTTTTAGCCTGTGTGTGTGTGTGTGTATGTGTGTGTGTGTGTTCATGATGCCAGTGAAGCATGCATACTAGGGAACACATAGGAAGGTTAGAAGACAACTCTGTGCAATCACGTCTTGCCTTCCACCTTTTCATAAATTCAGGGATCGAACTCAGTTCTCCAGGCTTCCCCAGCAAGAGCCTTTATCTGCTGAGCCATCTCACCAACCTACAAGCGATTCTCTTGAGTGACCTCAATTAGGCAGTAGTGAGAAAAAAAATGTGAACGATTCCTTCTCTTAAACAAATTCGTAGGGATAAATAAACAATAAAAAGAGATGAGTAGAACAGCAGTACTCTAGTGCTACCAACGACCAACAATCAGCAAAACAACCTAAGCACCTCCTGAGACAAGGGGGTACAGGGCTGGTAGCTAAAATTCCTTGCAAGTGTAAAACTGGAATTACCATGAAATAAAAGAGCTTTCCCAGCTCTACAGTAACCTTGTTATTACATCCTGATTATCTAGACATAGCAACCCAAAGAAATACAAATAAGAAAATAAGTCCGCATGAATCCTGTAAACTCCTGGTTGTGCAAGTCCATCAAGGTATAAACAGCAATGTATATACCAAACTGTGTCTTAAGAAGAATTCTCTGATGGAATAAAGAGAACAATCAAATCACTTGAAAGCTAAATGAGAGAGAGCACCTGCAGTGGTTGGCTGGCTGTCTTAAGAAGAGTCATTTCATTTTGGAATGCCGGCACATATGTCCTGAAACAATAGTCCTAGAAATGTTTCAAGGTGCAAGGATCCTGTGGCCTTTCCAAGCAGCAAGTGTTCATTCCACTGGGATGTCCAAGCCCCCCTCCCCCGCTGCCCCAGGCCAGGCAGGAGGCAACACCAGACTCTCTGCACTTCCTTTCCTGGAGGCCTGGCCCCAGCATCACTCTTCCTCAGGATGCAGGGCGCAAGTGTATCCCTAGGAACTACACACAGTGTGCTCCCGCCCTCCCAACCCCTGCGGCCAGAGTGCACAGTCCCGGGTACCAGCAGTCAGCACAGAAGCTCTTGTCTGAATGCAGGCAGGCTCTCCCGACCCGCCCAGCCCCCGGCTGCAACGCCGCGGTCTCTCCCCGCGACCGCCATCCTGCGGGTCCCTCACACACGCCCACAGCCAGCCACGCTCGGCTGCACCGCGATGGCTGACACCGGTGAACCCGCTGCTTCTCCACCGCGGGACCCACCCCTCTCACTTCCCCACCTCCCAGCAGCTATGCCTGCTCCAGCAAAGCCCACTGGACAGCTGCCAGGGTCGGAAGGGAAGCCCAGGGCAGAGGAGGGGGGCGGAGCACGGGGGAAGGACAGAGGCAGAGCCCGGTGAGGGCGGAGGAAAGGAGGGAGGTGGGGCCCGAGGGGTGGAGGCGGAGCTCAGGGGAGGAGGCGGAGCCCGGGGATGGAGGTGGAGCGCGTGGAGGCGGAGCCTGGGTGGGCGGAGGCGGAGCCCAGGATGTGTCCGCCCCACACCCTTACCTGGTTTCTTCTGGTCTCAGCCACGACCGCTGCCACCGAGCCCGGGAAGCGGATTGCCATCGCCGCCCTCACCGCCGCCACCCACCAGGCCCAGGCGAGCTCAGCGATAACCCTTCAGCGTCTGTATTTATAGCGACCGCGCTTCCGTCACGCTTGACAATGGAGGAGCGCTCTGCGGCTGCGCCTGCCCCTACCCCGCCCCACCCTCAGAGGGCTCGGCCCTTAGCTTCCTCCGAGGCTGCTCGGACACGCTGCTAGGGAAGTGGGCGGCCTGGAGCATTCTTGCCACCAAGGCTGAGCTCTTAGAGGCCGGGCCTCTGCTTCAACGCCCCCCTCCCCTATTCTTTATTCTCCTGGAGCGGGGGTCTTTCCTTCCGCCTTCTCTCTCCCTTTTGCTGTAGGAGGATAAGGGCGTGGAGGGACGCGGGGTCACTTGCAAAGTTTGCTCTTTTCTGCTGCCTGCTTGCCACTGGCCGCGCAGCAGAGATTCTCCCGCCCTCGGCTGGAAGCTTGGAATTTGCACCGGCAAGGCTTTCTGGCTGCACGTTTCCTGTTTATGTTGTGCAGATTGGGATTTTAGAAACATGCCACCGAGCGGGCGGGGGAGGAAAAGACTTGCGCAATCTTCAGAGGCGCCTACGGTTTCTGGGATTCCTTGCCTGGGAATGTTCACCTTGGGCTTTCCTCTGAGTGCCCAAGAGAGTTGGGTTCCTCCTAGGAACAGGGCATCAGGGCATCCCTAGGATCCTCCTGAAATGTTCCTGTCGCTCCCCAGGGAGCCCTGCCCAGCTGAATTTCACTGATTTTTTTGTTTCAAAGCTCTGGTAGCTGAAATAGGTATTAACTTCCAAATTGCTCTATTGCAAAAGTGCAGTCAGATAAATTCATGGGGTTCTTTGTCCAGTCTAGAGATTATCCTAGTTGATTGAGTTTATTTTTTTATTTCTTTATTTTTATTTTTTATTTCCATTAGTTACAATTTATTCACTTTGTATCCCCCCTGTAGCTCCCTCCCTCCTCCTCTCCCAATCTCACCCACTCTCCCCCTTCTTCATCCATGGCCCTCTAACAGTCCACTGATAGGGGTGGTTTTCCTCCAATTCATTCTGATCCTAGTCTATCAGGTCTCATAAGGACTGGCTGCATTGTCCTCCTCCGTGGCCTGGTAAGGCTGCTCCCCCCTCAAGGGGAGGTGATCAAAGAGCAGGCCGATCAGTTCATGTCAGAGACTGTCCCTGTTCCCAAAATATCCACTACTGATGTTTTCAGATTTGGCTGGCACAACAGTTGGATGAGTTTACTTTGTCACTTCTTAATGATTATGAAGTTTTAGTAGTAGAATATGTATGCAAATTAAGACTGAAGTTTTCAGAAACTTTGGTTTAGAAATTATCTCAGTGAGGACATCATTTGCTGAGGGGTTTTATCCTTAATATATTGTATATGGTAGATGCCAATGTGCTTAGCACAACACCTAAACCTTCTTCTGCCAATGACTAGCAGAAAGCTAGTGACTAGAGCTGTGAACTCATAGAGTCCAAAGGGTCATCAGTTCAGCAGTGCCTTCAAATTTATCTCAAGCAATTGGCACAGTGAATTCAGGTGGCACTAACCGCTCTGGTGACTGCAGGGAATTTGAAACTCCTCCAGAACTCCTCTCATCCAGGAAGGGTTTGGATGAATTCCTCCGCAAAGGTTCCTGGGTGTGTCTGAGCTTGGAAGCATCTCTGGAGAGGAGGAGGGGGTCTCCATTTCCTCACCCTTAGTGTCTCTCATCATCTCTCTGTGCAGGCCTGACCTGGGCGCATTTGCCATTTATAAAACCATGAGGGTGTGCAGTTCTGGCCTGTGGTCTCCTTAAATGGCATAATCACTATGACAATATTCTCTCCTATTCTAATCTGATTACTATAATCCTAGAGAAACTTGTTTTTTTTTTTCAGAAGTCCCAACCCAAACATGAAGTTGTTGTCATATGCAGCCAATATGGGGGAAGGGGATTGGGTGGAGTGGGTAGGGTGTGTCTATGTGTGCTCAATGCAAGATTTCTTTGCCTGATAAGAAAAAGAGAATTCAGAAAACCTCACCGCTGGCTGGGGAAAGCAGTGGAAGTTGATTGCTTTGTTTTCAATGGCTGAGTATTATCTTTTGTGTAAATGTGCCATGGTTTCTTTATCCATTCTTCAGTTGTGGGACATCTAGGTGGTTTTCAGACTCTGGCTACTACAAATAAAACTGCTATGAATGCAGCTGATTAGGTGTCCTTCTTGTAGAGGCTCTTTTGGGTATATATCCAGTAGTGGTATACCTAGGCCTTCCTAATTTTCTGAGAGAGCCCCAGATTGTTTTCCAAAGTGCTTGTAAAAGTTTACACTCACACCAGCAAGGAAAGCATGCTCCCCTTTGTCCTTATCCTCACCAGGATGTACTATAACTTGAGATTTTATCTTAGCCGTTCAGACTGGTATGAGATGGAATCTCAGAGTCCTTTTGATTTGCATTTCTCTGATGATGAAGGAAGATGAGCATTTCTTTAAGTGTTTCTAAGCCATTCAAGATTTCAATGTTAAAAATTCTTTGTATACTTCTGTGCCAATTATTTAATTGGGTCATTTTTATTGGAGTTTGATTTCCTCGGTCCATTGTATAGTTTGGATATTAGCACTTTGTTGAAAATAGGATTGATGTGTTCTTTTCCTAATGTGTAGACTGACATTTAGTTTCATTGATATTGTTTCCTCCTTATAGAAGTTTTCAGTTTCATGAGGTCTCATTTATTAACTTTTGATCCTAGAGCCTGATCTGTTGGTGTTCTGTTCAGGAAGTTGTCTCCTGTACCAATGAGTTCAAGGCTCTTTCTAGCTTTCTCTTCAACAGATTTAGTGTGTCTGCAGTTATATTGAGGTCTCTGCTCCACTTGGATTTGCTATTTATTTCAGGGAGAAAAATATGTATCTATTTGCATTTTTCTACATGCAGAGATACAGTTAGACCAGCATGGTTTATTGAAGAGGCTGTCTTTTTCCATTGTACGGTTCCGGCTTCCTTGTCAAAAATCAATTGACCAAAGGTATGTGGGTTTATTTCTGGGTCTTTGATTCAATTCTATTGATCAACCAACCAGACTATCTCTATGCCAGTACCATGCAGTTTTTATTACTACTGCTGTGTGTTGTAGCTTGAAGTCCGGGATGGCGATAACTCCAGAAGTTCTTTTATTGTATAGGATTGTTTAAGCTGCTCTGTTTTTTTTTTTATTATTATTCCATATGAAGTTTAGAATTCTTCTTTCAAGGTCTGAAAAGAACAGTGTTGGTATTTTGATGTGATTATATTGAATGTGTAGATTGCCTTTGGTTAGATGACCATTTTCACTATGTTAATCTTATGGATCCAGGAAATTGGGAGATCTTTCCATTTTCTGACATCTTCATTTTCTTTCTTCAGACCATTGAAGTTCTTTTCATGCAGGTCTTTCACGTATTTGGTTAGAGTCACACCAAGATACATTATTGCATTTGTGGATATTATGAATGGTGTAGTTTCCTTAATTTCTTTCTCAACACATATGTCCCATATGTACAGGAGAGTTACAGATTTTTTTAAATTAATCTTGTATCCAGATACTTTGCTGAAGCTGTTTATCAGCTGTAGGATTTCTCTGGTGGAATGTTTAAGGTTGCTTACATACACTACCACCTCCTCTGCAAATAGCAATATTTTTACTTCTTCCATGCTGATTTGTATGCCCTTGATCTCCCTCAGTTGTCTTATTGCTCTAGCTAGAACTTAAAGTACTATATTGAAGAGGAACAGAGAGAGTGGGTATTCTTCTCCTATCCCTGAATTTAGTGGAATTGCTTTGAATTTTTCTACATTTATTTATTTTCTACAATATTTCTACAATTATTTATTTTGATGCTTGCAAACAGCTTGCTGTATATAGCCGTTATTATGTTTAAATATAGACCTTGTATCTTTTTATCTCTCTAAGACTTTCATCATAATGGGATGTTGGATTTGGTCAAACATATTTTCTCCATCTAATGAGATGACCATGTGATCTTTTTCTTTAATTTTTTAATATGGTGGATTATAGTGATGACATTTTTTATGTTGAACCATTCCTGCATCCCCGGGATGATGTATATGATGTGTTCTTGGATTCAGTTTGTATTTTATTGAGTTTTTCGCATGGAAGTTCATGCATGAAATTGGTCTGGAATTATCTTTCTTTGTTGGATCTTTGTGTGGTTTAGGTGTCAAGGTGACTGTGGCTTCATAAAATGAATTTGGCAGTGTTCTTTCTGTTCCTTTTTTGTGGAACAGTTTGAAGAGTATCTGTATTAATTCTTTTTTGAATGCCTGACAGAATTCTGCACTAAAACCATCTGGATCTGTGCATTTTTTGGTTGGGAGATTTTTGATGATTCCTTCTATTTTCTCAGTGGTTATTAGACTGTTTAAACTTTTTCCTGATCTTAATTTATCTTCAGTAGGTGAAATCTATTCAGAAAATCAATTTTATTTTGCTTTAGATTTTTGATTTTTTTTTGTAATACAGGCCTTTGAAGTAAGTCCTAATGATTTTTTTATTTCCTCATTGTCTGTAGTTATGTCCCCCTTTTTGTTTCTGATGTTGTTTATCTGGATACTTTTCTCCTGCCTTTCAGTTACTTTGGCTAAGTGTTTGTGTATTTTGTTGATATTGTCAAAGAACCAGTTTTTGTTTTATGGATTCTTTGTATCAGTCTCTTTGTTTCCAATGTATTGATTTCAACCCAAAGTTTGAATATTTCCTGTCAACTGCTCCATGTTGGTGTGTTTGCTTCCTTCTGTTAGAGAGCTTTTAAGTGTGCTGCTAAATTATTAGTATTGGATCTCTCCAATTGCTTTAGGAAGGCACTTCATTTATCAAAATGATGTAAGCTTTTCTATTAGCACTGCTTTCATTGTGTCTCATAAGTGTGGGTATGTTTTGCCTTCATTTTCATTGAAAACTAGAATGTCTTTTTTTTCTTCCTTTGTTTCTTCTATGATCAAGTGTTTCTCTTGTTGTTGAAGTCTAGCTTTAATCCATGAATGTCTGATAAAATTCATGGAGTTATTTCAATCTTCTGAGTCTTCTTTTGTGACTGATTATATGGTCAAATTTGGAGAAGGTTTCATGAGCCGCTGAGAAATGTTCTATAGACAACTGGTAGGCCCATTTGATTCAAGATGTTTGTTAGTTTCTTTTTTCGCCATTTACTTTCTGTTTTGATGATCTGTCCTTTGGAGAAAGTCGGTGCTGAAGTCTCTGACTATTAATGTATGAGATTCAGTGTGTGATTTAAACTTTAGTAATATTTCTTTTATGAATGATGATATCCTTACATTTCCATCACAGATGTTCATTATTGAGAGGTTGTAGTGGTGGATTTTTCTTTCGGTAAGTATAAAGTGTTCTTCCCCATCTCTTTTGATTAATTTTGATTAAAAACTTATTTTTGAGACATGAAAATGACTACTTCATCTTGTTTTTTGGGTCAATTTGCTTTCAAAATCTTTTCCAGCCCTATACTCTGAGGTAAGGTTTATCTTTATTCATCATTATTTTTCAAAACACCTAAAAACAGTCTCTGTCTAGTATCCCTAATGACCTATCAAGGCACACACTCAGAAGAATTCTCTATAAGACAATACACAGCCAACACCCTTTCCTAAGATCCAGAGATGAAAATAAAAGTGAAGAAATTAAACACCATAAACCAAAAAAATAGACAAGTCCAGATAGCAACAGCTAGAATCACAATCATGCCAAATCCAGATAACTAAACACCAGAGTGAAACCAAAATCATTAACACCATGACACCAAATCACCACAACCATCCTAGAGGAAATCAAGGTTATAACAGAGGATATGGGTAAAACCTCAATGATGTCTGTGAAAACAAACAAAAAAGTGAAATAAAACACTGAAGATAGCTGAAGATATTTTATTACAAAAGGAATCAATAAAATTAAAAACTGAGATGTGCCTAGAAATAAAAACTGAAGAAGTCTAACAAAAACTCAAGTGATAAGCCTCATCAACACAGTCCAAAACATGAAAAAGACATTCTCATAACTAGAGAAATTACTCTTTCTTAATTTCTCATCCATCAGATTCTCTGTTTATTGATTTTACTGAGCTCTTCAATCTATTTTTTGGTGAGTTTTGTGCAGAGTGAAAAATAGGGATCTATTTTAATTATTTTACATGCATACTTCCAGATTGACCACAACAATGAACTGAAAATTCTTTTTTTTTTCAGTTGTCAATGAAAGTATGCTGGACTTTGTGTCACTAGCATACAACATGAGAATTTTTCCCGTGCTGCAAATCTGTCTAAACAATTGTCTAGCTATATTTTAGGTAATTGGACTGGAGAATTCGATACTATGATGGAGCAGCTGAGAGTGGCCATTGTCACAGTAAATTCTACCAGAGTGGACGCAGGACTAGCCACAGGATTATCATTATGGATTGCTGCAGCCATGAATCATCTGAAGGAATGGGCGGGCATTGGAGCGTTAGCAGGCCTTCTGGTGTTGGTCTCCTTGGTTTGCCTGTGGTATATATGCAAGATTAGAGTCTCACAACAGAGTAATGCAGCCATGATCATTTAGGCCTTTACAGCCATTGAAGCAGGACAGTTTCCCTGAGCATGGTTGGCTACCATAAAAAGCTAAAATGTTATGCTCAGGATGCGAGGCTAAGCACTGCACTCAGGGTCAGCTGCTTTGGACCCAGAGAAGAGCATGTCTGATGCATGCAGGTTGATGCCCCAGGTCCCGCCTCTGAGAAAAAGGTATCGGTCGGGTCTGATGCTCTTTGGGTGGATGACACCTAAATGAACATCAGTACAAAGTCCCAATTTATTTCTAATATCAGAGATCAGACCTCTACTCTTGCCTGATGCATCTAAAACAAAAAGGGGGAACTGTAGAGAGCTGTGGAATGCTATGCCTTAAAGATGGAGCTGGTTTCCCGCCTTCCACCTTCCCGATGGTGAGTGCTCTCTGTCACGAACAATTCCACATTTGGCTAAGGCTGAGGATCTGGCTTGCTTCCATGTATGTGGACCTATCTGCATTGCCCACGTGGCACGCTGGGGTTGGCTACCCAGAGGCTATTTAAGCTGTGGGCTGGCTTTCCCCAGGGTCAGATGATTGTTCAAGGTTCCTGAATAAACTGCATTGAAAAAAAAAAAAAACCAAAAAAAAAACTTCAGTCTCTGAAGAAAGAAATGGAAGAAGATATCAGAAGAGAATTCTTAAAGAAATAATTCAAATGGCTGAGGAACATTTAAAGATATCTGAAAAGTCCATAATCATCAGGGAAATAGAAACCAAAAGTAGTTTGAGATATGGTCTAAAGAGAGTCACATGACTAAGAATATTCAGACATTGCTAGTAGGAGTACAAACATATTCTGCCACTAAGGACATCTTTGTGGCTTTTCCACAGCAAGATGGGGATTGTTCTACCTCAAGAATCAGCAATACCACTCTTTGGCATATATCCAAAGAATGTTTCATCCTTCCATGGAGACATTTGTGCAAACATATTTATGTTGCTCTAATCAGCACTTCCAGAAATTGGATATAACCCAGATGTCCATCAACAGAAGACTAGATAAAGAAAATGTGGACATTTGCACAACAAAATGTTACTCAGTCATTTTACAAAGTAAATTATGAAATTTCAAAGTAAATGCATATCTACAGGTAAACTAGAAAAAAATCAGTCTGAGTGTAATAACACAAGTTGAAAAATACAAATATCGCATGTATCTACTTACATCTTAATATTACTTGTAAAGTCAATGATAAGCAATCTATAGTACATAAAACCATGTAGGATACACACAGAAAAAAGGACTAGTGTCCGAGAAGAAGTAAATAGATCTCCCTAGGATAGGGCAATAAAATATTTATAGATGGAAAACGGGCTCATAAGAGAGAATCAGTTGGAAGTTGGGAGGCAAGGGGACATTAAGGAAAGTAATATGAAGAAAGACAGCTAAATTTAAATGTTATTTGAATGTTACTGTAGTAATCTAATCTAATTCCTAAGCAGAAGCAGAAGCTTCCTAAAATATATACATAACTGAAGGTGATCCAAACGAAAAAATAAAAGAGATTCCCAACAGGATGCCACTTGTCATCAAATGAGGATTCCAATACTTGGAATGGCTTATATCTACTTGAGGTGTTGGCCAAAGGAATCTTATGGGAATGCCTAAACAATGCAGACTTTTGTCAAGATTATAGTTTGCTCTCCACAAATGGATTGCAAGTCTTTATTGCTGAATACAGCACATAAACAACTCACTGAACATAGAGAAACTAAGCTGGTGTAGGTATATTTATCTATATCTAGGGAGATACACACGTGTGTGTGTGTGCAATTTCTTTACATTTTTTAAATTCCAGTAACCAAAATTGTATAAGATTACACATAGGAGACATTATTTTGTTTGTTTATATATAAGAATTAACATTACATCATTTTTTTCACATTCCTACCTTCAAAGCTTCTTGCAGTTTTAGCTCTTTTGAAATTTTATGGTCCTGTTTTCATGAATGGATTTTACATAAGTTAGATATCAATTTTGATTTGCATTATATTGTTTATATTGTATTATAACAATAATATATAATACAAAATTATATCACTAGTAAGTATGATAAGTAATATTTCAGTAAATTAGAAAAAGTATGGAGATGAAGTGTACTTCTTTTTGTTTGTTGTTATGAGACAGATGGCTGAGTCCAGCCATCTCAAGACATGTGCTGCCAAGTTCGAAACTAAATTCATATTTACAGGCTCCAAAACCCACTCCAATTCTGATTCTTCAGGTGATTCATGTATGACTTTTAATCAGGAAATAGTGTAAAGATGAAAGTGGCTGATAATCTAAACTAAGCACACAATTCATAAATTTGTTGCCTGTCATGACTTATATTGACTATGAGCAGCTTTCCCCCTCTTTTGATCCTGTATAATTCTGAATTTGGTGCCAGACGTCCAGGAGGAGGTCTGAATGCAAAAGCTGAGTTGAGAACCCTGAACCCAGGTGTCCTGCATAAGGCTGAGTCACTAGTGTTTACTTTCTTGGTCAAAACCCCATGTCCCTCCTCTAATCCACTGATAAGGGATGTCTTCCTCCTCTATCTTACTGTAGCTTATCAGGTCTCATCAAAACTGTCTGGATCTACTTTCCCTGTTGCTTAGTTTAGCCACTTTGACTAGTGGAAGTGATCAAAGAGCTATCAAACTGGTCAAAGTCTGACTGCCCCTGCTCCCTTTCCTAGGAGAAATCAAATGTTCAAACTACTCTCACAACAGCAATCCAAAACAAACAAGCTGTTTTTGGATGAACTACAATTTTGTCTCAGACTCTGGTCCTCTCCAAAGTCACTGTGGACCATGATGAAATCATACAGATTGTTGAAGAAAGAACCAAACATGTTTTTCACCCACATGGAGGAACCAGGTGTAGAGCCCCAGGGCTATGGGATTCCAAGAGTACATGGATGAGAGGAAAACAGAACAATAAAAAGACAGCAAATTCAGAGCAAGTCTGGCTACAGCAACAGAAATATCTCAGTACTGTGACCCTCAGATGTCTGGACTTTGCTGCAGTGTGTGTGCTGGCCTGTCATGAGAACCATTGTGTATGCACAGACTGAGAGCCTGAAGCAACAGTAGGAAGCAGCTGTAGCATTCAAAGTCTTCTCTGATATTGTTGAGGTCTGAGCCTGTTCCAAGGCCTAAGCCAATAATCTCCTTGGATCTGCCTTGACGCAGGGGTCTGTCTCTGTGTAGTGAAGAACCTGACATGTCCCTTCCTTTGCTTTGCCTCAGCCTCCTCCTACAACCTGTGTATGCATCGATGGAGTTTCCTCTGTTCACTTGTGGTTATAAAGGAGAGACCAACACCTACATGGAGGCAGATGTTAACCTTGCTACATTTATTCCCATTTCCATCCCACTTGATCTATCACAATACCTCCATATCCTTTTTGACAGAAAACCAACTGTACTATGGAAGTTCGACCTGTGAGTACTTGCTTGAATGTGCTATGGTTGTTCTGGTTAAAAGATACTACATGACCTGCTAAACACATGTAATTCCATTCAGAATAATGAACTAGATACAGAACAATGTGAAAAACAGTTTCACGTTTTTTTCTCCTTCATTGTGTCTCTGCAAACATTTCCACTTCTCATTGTTATGTATCCAGTGAGAAAGAAATCAGGGATAGAAAAAAGAACAACTTTTATGTCTGCCTCATGGTGTGTTTGCATGGTGAGACTTACATATTTTTGACACACTGACTGTAATATGTCAAGATAAGTTTCCATTCTTCTCAGGTCTATTTGGCCATCTAAATATCTTATGTTTGAATATCTGTTTCTTTCTAAAGACTTGGAGAGTTTCTGATAAAGTGAAATTGAATATCCCTATGTGCTCAGCACAAATATTAGAATCTCTGGTTTCATGTGTTCTGGCTTTAGTATCTTTAAAGTATCTGTGTTTAGACACTGTGGTGGTCATATTTATAACTTATTTATTTATAATTGATATTGTAATGGAGTGTTCTGAAATTCATGTCATTCATGCCTATATTCTGTCCTCTGCTTAGTTAGCTCTACTGACAAACAGTGTTCTCTGATTTGATTGGAGGTTTTATGATTTTCATTTCCAACCGTTCTATCTGTCTCCTCCCTCACAATCTCAATTTTGTCTTGTGATTTGTTTTTTCTGGTACTCAGTCTTTCTTGTGTACAGCTGTTTATTCTATCTCTCATCCAAGTTCTGGTGGAGAATGCTGATTCTTTTCTCAATGACCAGTTGAATTCATTGCTTGGTTCTGTCTGCTTTTCTGTTGTTCATCTCTTTACTTTCTGAAGTATTCATCTGCCATTTTATCTAAGAAACTCTGAGATAGGTTGTTGGTTATTTATGATACTGTGGAGGACTCATTAGGCTTTTTCATATTACTGTTTTTCAGTTAATGCTATAATTGGTACATATGTTCATTAAACATCAATTTGGAGATTAAGTTGGTCCTTTGCTGAAAAGTACCTTCTTGAAACTTCAATATATATTTCCTTTCTGAGTAGGAAACAAACATACTAGCCTAAGGTCCTGGTAGTTTTATTATTATGGAGTATTTGAATAGAAAAAAAAAAAGAAAAAAAAAAAACGCCCAGGAAGTCCAATTTATTCTGGAAGTAAAGAACTCTTTGGAATGCTTTTACAAGATAGAGAAACCATAGTTTAGTAGCCCACTTCAGCCGGAAAGAGAAGGAATCCCAACATAGGAGGAAGAAAAGAGCCCATCCTCGGAGATGGAGAAAAGACTGAATCATTAATTGACCGGTCTTAATCTCGATTCTGTTTGAGCTGTGATAGGTGGATCAAGTCTCACCTCCTTGAAGTTTAAATCATAGTTTTTAAAGTTTACACACAGATATACAAGTTCTTAATATCTTAACATGACCACAATCTATAATCTACACTGAAATTCTCACTGTAGGAAAAGCAGGGAACAAGTGTCTGTAAACAGTTGGAGTAGACTGATGTTTTATGTTAAGCTTGGGCACCAAAAAACAATGGTTCTGGGATAAAAAAACAAACAGCCTTTCTTCTATCTGCATATGTAATGACAGATAAGATTTCAGCACAATGAGAAACATTGAAGTTTGTCTTCAGCAGGAATAAAAGGACATTAAAATTTTGATCCTGTAACTGTGAGAAGTCTAGCCAGTGCTTTCACCTGGTGGTTTCCATAGTATATAAGAACTCCACTGATTAATATTTTAAAAATCTGAAATTTTAAACTCTTTAAGTCTCATTTTCACATACTTTAAACCACTTTCTCAGACATTTACAACTTGCATTTACATATCTTAAATCCCATTTTTAGACATTCAAACTTTCCATCAACTTTAAAGTGTTTGTTTCCCCCATTGATGCATTTACCAGGAGAAAGAGTCATTTGATAACTGGGAAAAATGATTGAAAAGTAAGTTCTTTTAAGTGAAATAACCATAAAATATAAACTGTTAGGTATTAGTAGACTCAATTTGAATCTCATTTAAATCGAATTTTGTGAGATTAGATTTTTCAGTGTGAAGCCAGCAAGGTAATGCCTTCTTCAGCAGGGACTCTACATATCTGTAGAAAAGAACAAGGCCTGACTTTTGTGTATGATATGAACTGACCATGCAGCTGCAGCATTGTTCAGAGGAGCTGCCTAAAATTTCATAAATTCTGCTAAATTTCTATAGTGACAACCTGCTGTGAACATAACAAGAGCTCTGAGAGGGATAAATTTGAGCAGGACGTATAATCCAAATGGCCTCTATATCAGTCAAAATGACAGAGACTTACTGAATATGTGGGACCCAAGCTGGGGTCCTCCATTGCTTTCTCAAAGATTTTGTAGTTAGCAGAGGTTGACAGTCTTTGGATGCCACACAGAACAACATGGTCTTCAGCTGCCACACAAGGCATCGTGACCCACCAAACATCAGACTTGTGAGGCCTGAGTTAATTTTTATGGAAAAGTAACCTACCTTGGCCAGGCACAGTAGAACATTTAACTTAACAATGTCCAAATGTTGGGCAGGGATTTATTGTTGGATGAAGCATGTGACAATTCATGGTTCAGTTGTCATCATTATCACAGTTGAAATATCATCAAAGGAAAGGCCATTTCTGCCTATCTTAGCTACCAACTAAAGATGTCTGGCAGAGAAATCATTTTCATTACATTCCTTAAATCCATACTCAGCAGAACTCTATGAGGGCCTTGAAGGAAAGCATCTAAATTATTGCCATATTTTTCACTTGAATATTTTATTAATTAATTCAATTTACATCTTGGTCATAGGCCCCACCCTCTTCTGCTCCCAATCTTACTCTCTCTCCCATTTCCTCCTCTACTATTCTGCCCCCTACTTACACACCCCAGCCCCTGTAGTCTTATGATTACTGAGTTTGTGTTACTCCCTTATGGTCTGTTAGGTCAGTTCCATCAGGGTAAAGTGACCAACAAACATAAAATATAGTCATGTCCACTCCACTAACTAGTAGGCCAGCATGAACCCTAATCAGCACATCAGCTACTTCTATGTAGAGGACCTAGTTTGAGATCATGCATTGTCCTTGGTAGATGCATCAGACTCCTTAGGAAACTCTGGGCCCTATTTGATTGGCCCTGGTGATATTCTTGTGGTATCCCTGTCACACAAATATAAATGAATAAGTATACAGGTGTAACCAACTAAATTGATTCTTTAGTCTTTAGTATCACTTTTATGTGATTGAAAAAAACATAAGCCCTCGGCTCAAATGGAAAAAGATAGAATTTCTTCTATAAATTTGAATAAATTTGAGAGTCTGTGAATACAGTTTATGTTATCCCAAATTCCACCATACAATGTGGAAGCAGCTTCATGAATTTTCATAGTAACAATAAATAAAGAAAACTATAAATCCAATACATCACTGGAAACCTCAGAGAGGACATTAAACAGCAAAATGGGGCAAGTTATCATACAGGCCCAAGATGGCTATGTGATGTCATTCTCATCTTTTAGATTGGCAAAAGCCAGTAGAGTTCTGGGTTACTATATTCTAAAATGATTTTATTCATCAGCTATAGGATAGATAGATAGATAGATATAGAGATACAGATGCAGATATATATATATAACTATCATCTTAACCACAGAGGTGTCCAAGAAATGGCTACTCAGGTAGCCCACGCTATGGTAATGAGCCTTTCAAACTACAACATTGCAATCTTACCACATCAATGAACTTTTTATAGCCAGTCTTTGCAGACACTGCTCTGTCCAGGAATTTTCATGTATATATGTATATATTCCTACAATTCAATATTTAGTATGGTATAATCCTTGAGGAAGACTAATTGTCTTTCTCTCGGTTTTTGGTAATTGCCTGCTTTTGCCTGGTAGATTCTCTCTTAACAGAACATCTAGCCACAGATCCCAGATTAATGTAGTAAAACCAAATGGAATTTCTTCTTGATGATGGCAGGTCAGAAGGCAGAATCCTTCCTTCAGTAGAACACAGTTGACTTTAGGCTAATGATTTCTGTTAAGCTCCCTCTATTAGGGTCACCCAGACTCTTATCTACCACAGGTTTTGAAAAAAAGCTTCTGAGGACCCATCCCCAAGTGCTGAAGGCTCTGTGTGACACAGTTCAACTAACCCACCTGCAACAAAGTTCCACTTTGTCCCATTGTGAGCACTTTTGTACTGCCTTAATGTACTTGGTGTTTTCTTTTTCATATGCTACTTTAACCTACTTTTTCCCCCTGCCTTCCCTAGGAAACTCTACTCATTCATTTAATCTGCAAGCTTAGAGAAACATCTTTCCTTTACTACTTTTTTACTACTTTTTTAGTTTTTGTAAAGATTTATTAATTTTTACATTATGTTTATGAGTGTTTTGCCTACATGTTTGTTTGTGTGCCACTTATGTAAAGGGTCCCTTCAGAGGCCAGTGGAGGACATGGATCCCATAGAACTGTTGATACACACTATTCAAACCTAAAACTGGCTACTGTGACTTGAATCAGGGTCCTCCATAAGAGCAGCAACTAGTCATAACATATCATTTTTCAAACCCAAGAACACTATTTTGCACATGCTTATTTATTCTTATTTCATTTACTCAAGAGCTCACCTTCTTATATATATGTGAATACCACAGGTGTCCCTGGTGCCCAAAGATGCCAGAAAGGATCTTATGAACTGGAGCTAAACATGTTTCCAAGGCCACCCTGTGGGCACTGAGATGCTAGCTTTTATTCAAAGTGATCTATCTATAGATAGATGCCCGGGCATCTGTCTATACCACAAAGAGACACTTTACCACTAGTAATGCACATAAACTTGTTAGAATTTTCATAAGTATGAAATTGAATCATTACAAAAGAAAAGGGTAAGAAGCTCTTTTTTATATTCCTAGTGAAACCTTAGTGACTCCTCTGTAACCCAGTGATTCCATGAGCTGAAATGTCATAAGCACATATGTATTCAGTAGTCATAAGATACAAACAAGTGATATTTAATGCACACAATGTACACCAAAAATATTTGAAACATTTAAACCTCTGAGAGTTTAGGAGCCGTTTGATGATGTTCCTGGGCTGTCATGAGCTTATTCACACAAGACTTACATGTCACAGGAAAAGTCAAAGGCTAGGATCTCTAGGTTCCTGTATTTGATAAAGACTTTTTTAGAAAAATGTACTGACAATACCCAACCTTTTGTTCCTCTGGTTTAGAGTGACTTGGAGAAACTATCAATATTTGCTGACCTTATACTTTGCCATTGAAGAGATAAATAAGGACTCAAACCTGCTTCCCAATATGACCTTGGGTTCCCACATCTACAATGCTTTTAATTCTAACAAAATAACCTTGGAGGACCCTCTGATATGGCTGTCTGGAAGGAGTGAGTATATCCCTAATTACAAGTGCAACACTCAATACAAACCTCTAGGAATCATTTCAGGAAACAAGCCGGAATTTTCTGCTGCAATTGCAACACTTTCAGAGCTCTACAATGTCCCACAAGTAAGTTAGAAACATATTTTAAGCACAATTACATCTTAGACTTGATGAAAACAAACAAACCAACAAAAGAACAATAACAGAACAAACAAAAGAAAACAGAGAAGTGGATTATGTTTACTGTAGGCAGATTTCAAATAGCAGTGAACGAATTACTTTGATATGTTAATAGTTAACAGATGGCAGAGTGTGGCAAAATGCATGAACAGTTAGTTCTGGGAGTTTCTGAGCAGATCACTTAGTAGTATCCATGATTCTATCTCCAAACAATGGATGATGTACTGTGGATACTCAGTCTGCATTTGATCATAAGTCAAATTCTACAGCAAAGATACGTAACTACCCAATCTAGCATATATACATCTCAAAATTCCTATGGTTGTCAATACCTGACATATGGAAAAAGAAAGTTCAGGACATGTGACTAAGTTTGGAACAATGTTTAATGCCATCAACGATGAAAATCTTTGAAGGAATTAATGATCTCATTCAGGAAAGTTGATCTCAGAATAGCACCCACGAGACTAACCACATAGCTGTATCATCATAATTGACTCTTGCCAGGCTACACTGAAGAAATGCATAGCATCTATCAGCACACATTACTACAAACAGAAAATGCCTGGTGAGCACAAGAGTCAGCAATAATCAAGATTAAAAAACCTACACGGTAACTCTCATTGTTATCACTCAGTTAAACAATTCATAATTGTAGTTTAAGCTAATGTAATAAAAAATAAAGACAATAATTTACATCTGTCTGAGTTTTGTCTCTATTGAGAGGGATGATACAATAACCCCTGGCAATGAGGCCCCAGGTAATCACAACTTGAATAATTTTAACTTGGGAAACTGAATCTCTGAAAACTGTTAGTCTCTTTCCATATTTGCTTTCCTAAAAGTGAAGGTTCTCAGAGGTGTTATGAGAATAGAAAATACCTGTTAATGCCTTCTGCAGTTTTCTCTACATCAGATATTCTTTTGCATTGTTATTGTAGCAAGAGAGATCTATCATTCCTTTCAAGCCAATGAACAGCTTATTGTTTACCTCTTGGCTGCTTCAGACACCTCAGTAACTTTGGAGCTCATGGTATTTGTAAAAGACTGTATAGCACCACATAATTTCGGGACAAGCTAATCTCACAGAAGACATCCTCCTTAACAATAGTCAGTCCTTTAACCCTCATATTTGAATTATAAAATCACTTCCTCTTAAGGGTGATGATTCCAAATGCCTGGAACTCAGAATCACTTTTTTTCTTTCTTTGCTTCCCAGGTCACATATGGACCATTTGATTCCATGCTTAGTGACAAAGATACATTTGCATTCCTTTATCAGATGTCTACTGAAGACAGAGGTCTAGCCCAAGGGCTGATCTCTTTATTGCTCCACTTTGGCTGGAAGTGGGTGGGGATCATTGTGTCTGATGATCAGAGAGGAAGGGAGTTTCTCTCTGACCTGAAAGTAAAGATGGTAACAGAAGATATCTGTGTGGCTTTTATAGAAAAACTCCCAGATAATTTGAATGTAAATGTAAACTATGATTATTGTTTGCAAAACTTGAAACAACATACTCAAGTAAATGTGAATTTATTCTATGGTGATATAGATGACTTGCTGTTCTGTGTAGACATTAGTATCTTTGTAACCAGAAAGAAGGTGTGGATTTTGGCAAAGCCACACTCGACATACTTAGAGTCTATAATAAATGAAAAGCATATTATGATAAACCTATTCAGTGGAAGCTTATCATTTTTAAAGAAGAGAACTATCCCTGGCTTCAAGCACTTTCTTGAGGCCCTTACACCCTCCCATTACCCAGGAGATGTTTACTTCTCTAAACTCTGGATTGACAAATTTAATTGTTCACCTCCTGCTTCGCAATGTGGAAATTTTAAACCCTGTCCTTTGAATAGTTCCCTAAAGACTAAGGATAAAATAAATGATATGATGTCTATTTCTGAGCCAAGCTATTCCTTATGGAGTGCAGTACATGCAGTGGCCCATGCCCTACATAAAATGCTATTGAGCAAAATTGAAATGGGATCTAAAGAAGACAGAAACACAGACTGGCTTCTACCATGGCAGGTAAGCCTCACTCATAAGCAGGCGAAGCTTAGAATCTTACATTATTAGTAAGTAATTTGCTGTGGTCAAGCCAATAAAACATTTTCATCTTATAATTTAAAGTACAAGTTAAAATAGAAAAGGGTTTAAGTTTCTCTCCATTTAGTTTGATGTTGACTAGAGGCTTGCTGTATTTTGTCTTTACTATGTTTAGGGATGTGCCTTGTATCCCTGATCTCTCCAAGACTTAGTTAAACATGAATGGGTATTGGATTTTGTCAAATGCCTTTTTGGCATCTAAGAAGATGATCATTTGGTTTTTCTCCTTCAGTTTGTTTATGATTGATTACAGTGATGAATTTCTGTCTATTGAACCTGCATGCCTGGGATGAAGCCCACTTGGTCATGGTGGATGATATCTCTTATGTGTTCTGGGTTTTGGTTTGCAAGTATCTTATTGAGTATTTTTGCATCAATGTTCTTAAGAGAGATAGGTTTTAAGTTCTCTTTTTTTGGGTCTTTGTGAGGTTTTGGTATCAAGGTGACTCTGTCTTCATAGAATGAGTTTGGTAATGTTCATTCTGCTACTATTTTGTGGAATAGTTTGAATAGAATTGGAGTTAGCTCTTTTTTTTACTTTTTTTAATTAATTACACTTTATTTACTTTGTATCCCCCCCTGTAGTTTCCTCCCTCCTCTCCTCCCAATTGTTCCATTCCTTCTCCTTTACCATGCATGCCCCTCCCCAAGTCCACCGATAGGGGAGGACTTCTTTTTCTTCCTTCTGATCCTAGTCTGTTAGGTCTCATCAGGAGTGGCTGCATTGTCTTATTCTGTGGCCTGGTAAAGCTGCTCTCCCCTCAGGGGGAGGTGATCAAAGAGCAGGCTAATCAGTTTGTGTCAGGGACAGGCCCTGTACCCAATACTATGGAAACCACAAGGAGACTGAACTGTCATGGGCTACATCTGTGCAGGGGTTCTGGGTTATCTCTCTGCATGCTACTTGGTTTAACTATCAGTCTTAGGGAAAACCCATGTGCCCAGATTTTTTGGATCTGTTGCTCTTCTTGTGGAGCTCCTTTCCCTTCCAGGTCTTACTAATTGCCACTTCTTTCATAAGATTCCCTGCAATCTCCTCAAAGGTCAGCCATTTGTCTCAGCATCTGCTTTGATAGTTTGTAGGGCAGAGCTTTTCAGAGGCCCTCTGTGGCAGGCTCCTAACTTGTTCCATTTTCTCCTTCTACTGATGTCCATCCTCTTTGCTGTTCTGGATGGGAATTGAACATTTTAGCCAGAGTTCTCCCTCTTGATTACTTTCTTTAGTGTACAGATTTTAGTAGGTTTATCCTATATTATATATCTATATGAGTGAGTATATACCGTGTGTGTCTTTCTGCTTTTAAGATGATCTTTTCCAGTTCCCCCCATTTACCTGCAAATTTCATGATTTCCTTGTTTTTTTACTGCTGAGTATTCCATTGTGTAGATATACCAATATATATATTCTGTGTCCATTCTTCAGTTGAGGGGCATCTGGGTTGTTTCCAGCTTCTGGATATTACAAATAAAGCTGCTACAAATATGGTTGAGCAAATATCCTCATTGTGTACTTGAGCCTCTTTTGGATATATGCCTAGAAGTGGTATGGCTGGATCTTGAGGAAGCGCTATTCCTAATTGTCTGAGAAAGCTCCAGATTGATTTCCAGAGTGGGTATTCAAGTTTACATTCCCAGCAGCAGTGGAGGAGAGTTCCCCTTTCTCCCTGAACTCTCCAGAATGTGCTGTCACTTGAGTTTTAGGTAGTAGTCATTCTGACATATGTAAGGTGAAATCTCAGGATTGTTTTGATTTGCATTTTCCTGAGGGTTAATGACGTTGATCATTTCTTTAAGTATTTCTCTGCCATTCAGTATTCCTCTATCGAGAATTCTCTGTTTAGTTCTGTTTCTCATTTTTTAATTGGATTACTTAATTTGTTTTATTTTAACTTCTTTAGTTCTTTATATATAGTGGATATTAGCCCCCTGTCAGATATAGGGTTGGTGAAGATCCTTTCCCAATCTGTAGGTAGTCATTTTGTTCTGAGGAGAGTGTCCTTTGCTTTACAGAAGCTTTTCAGTTTCATGAGGTCCCATTTATTGATTGTTGCTCTTAGAGCCTGTGCTATTGGTGTTCTGTTCAGGAAGTTGTCTCCTGTGCCAATGAGTTCAAGGCTCTTCCCCACTTCTTATTCTAACAGGTTTAGTGTGTCTGGTTTTATATTGAGGTCTTTGATCCACTTGGACTTTAGTTTTGTGAAAGAAAAATTCTCAACTTCATATGGAATAACAAGAAAACCAGAATTGCTAAAACAATCCTCTACAACGAAAGATCTTCTGGAGATCTCTGATCTCAAGCTGTAATATAGAGCAACAGTAAAAATAAATGCATGGTATTGGCATAGAAACAGACTGGTGGATCAATGGAACGAAATAGAAGACCCAGAAATAAACCTACACACTTATGGACACCTGATCTTTGACAAAGATGTCAAAACCATACAATGGAAAAAAGATAGCATCTTCAACAAATGGTGCTGTTCTAACTGGATGTCTACATGTAGAAAAATGAAAATAGATGCATACTTATCACCTTGCACACAAACTAGAGTTAGCTCTTTTTAAGGTCTGTTAAAATTCTGCACTGAAACCCTCTGGCCCTGGCTTTTTTGTAAGGGATACTTTTGAGACTGCTTATATTTGGGGCATATAGGACTATTTAATCTATTTACACAATCTTGATTTAATTTTGATAAATGGAATCTATCAAGAAAATTGTCCATTTAATTTAGATTTTCAAATATTTTGGCATATAGAGTTTTGTAGTAGACCTAATGATTGTTTAGATTTCATCAGTACCTGTCATTATGTCTCCTTTATCATTTCTGATTTTGCTGATTTGGATAGTTTATCTCTGCCTTTTAGTTAGTTTGATTAAGTGTTTGTCTATCTTGCTGATTTTCTCAAAGAACCAGCTCTAGATTTCATTGATTCTTTGAATTGTTTTCTTTGTTTCTAATTCATTGATTACAGCTCTGAGTTTGATTATTTCTAACCATCTATTCCTCTTGGGTGTGTCTGCTTGTTTCCCCCCCACCCCCAGGGATTTTATGTGTGTCATTAAGTTCTTTGTATGAGATGTCTCAACCTTCTTTCTGTCAGCACTTTATGCTATGAACTTCCTCTAGCACTGCTTTCATTTTGTCCCATAAGATTTTATTACTATTTCTCCGTAGTACAACTTGAAGTTAGGGATGTATAACCTCCAAAAGTTATTATACAAAAAAAGTTTTAGCTATTCTGTTTTTCATGTTGTTGTTTCTTTGTTTTTGTTTTGGTGTTCGATATTAAATTGAGAATTGTTCTTTTAAGGTCTTTGAAGCATTGGGTTGGTATTTTGATAGTAATTGCATTGAATCTGTAGATTGCTTTTAGTAGGATGGCCATTTTTACTACGTTAATGTGACCCGTCCATGAGCATGGACAATCTTTTCATATTCTGATATCTTTTTCAGTTTCTTTTTTCAGAGATGTGAAGTTCTTAACATAGAGGTCTTTCTGTTGCTTGGGCAGTTCTACCAAGATATATCATATTATTTCTGGCTGTTGTGAAAGATGCTGTTTCCTAATTTTGTTATCAGCCAATTTATCATTTATAGTCAAGAGGAATACTGAGTTTATGTGTTACTTTTATAGCAGACAGTTTATTGAAGGAGCTTATCACCTTTAGAAGATCTCTGGTAAAATTTTGTGGGTCACTTATATATACTAGTGTATCGTCTGTGAATAGGCATATTTTGACTTCTTCCTTTCCAATTAGGACCCCTTGATCTTTTTTAGTTGTCTTATTGCTCTAGCAAGAACATAAAGTACTACACTAAAAAGATTTGAAGAGAGTGGACAGACTTGTATTGTCCCTAACTTTATTGTAATTGCTTTGAGTTTCTCCCTATTGAATTTGACTTTGGCTATCAGCTTGTTGTATATTACCTTTATTATGTTTATGTATGGGCCTTGTATCCCTGATCTTTACAGGACTTTTATCGTGAAGTGGTGCACGATTTTATCAAAAGCTTTTTTTGTATCTAATGAAATGAACATGTTTATTTTTTTTTTCTTTCAGTGAATTACAGTGATGGATCCCTGCATCCTGCATCCCTGGGATGATACCTATTTGATCATAGTGGATGATGTATTTGATGTGGACTTGGACTGGTTTTACCTGTATCTTACTAAGTAATTTTGCATCAAAGTCCATAAGGGAAATGGGTTTGAACTTTTCTTTCTTTGTTGGATTCTTGTGTGGTTTAGGTACCAGTGCGACTGTGGATTCATAGCATGAGTTTGGCAATGTTTCTTCTGTTTGAGTTTTTTCAATAGTTTCTGAGGTATTGGTATGAGCTCCTCTTTGAAAGTGGTAGAATTCCATGCTAAAGACATCTGGTTCTTGGATTATTATTATTATTATTTTGGTTGGAGACTTTTGATGACTGCTTCTATTTTCTTAGGGGTTATAGGACACTTTAACCTGCTTACCTGATCTTGATTTAACTTTAGTAAGTGAAACCTATCAGGAAAATTTTCGATTTCCTTTAGATTTTTGAAACTTGTAGAATTCAGTCTTTTGAAATACTATCTAATGATTCTTTGGAGTTATTCCCAATTTTCATTTCTGATTTTGTTTATTTGGATACAGTCTCTCTGATTTTTTGTTAGTTTGTGTAGAGGTATGTCTATCTTGTTGATGTTCTCAAAAGAAACAGCTCTTGGTTTTTACTACGATACTGATTTCATCCATGAGTTTGATTATTTCCTGCTGTCAACTCATCTTGGGTGTGTTTACTTCTGTCTGCTCTAGAGATTTTATAGGTGTTTTTATGTTGCTACAATGAGAATTCCTTAATTCTTTTTAGGAAGACACTTAATGTTATGAAAGTTCTTCTTAGCACTGCTTTCATTGTGTCCCAGAATGTTGCCCCTTCATTTTCATTGAATTCTTGATAATCTTTAATTTATTTTTTCCCTTACTCAGTGGTCACTGAGTTGTTCAGTTTCCATGAGATTTTTTTAGGTTTTCTCTTGTTTCCATTGTTATTGATATCTAGCTTTAAGCCATGGTGGTCTGATAAGACATAAAAGGTTATTTCAACTTTATTGTACTTTTTGAGGCTCACTCTCTGTCAAAGTCAATGGGCAATTTTGGAGAAGCTTCTGTAAGGTGCTGAAAGAAGGTATATTCTTTTTGTCTGGGTGAAAATTCTGTAGATGTCTGTTAAATCTATTTGATCCATGCATATGTTAGTTTAATTGTTTCTGTATTTTCTGTCTTCATGACCTGTACTTTGGTGAGTGTGGGGTTTTGAAGTCTCCCTCTATTACTCTGGCTGTATTAGTGTATAATTTAAGCTTCAGTAATGTTACTTTTACAAATGTAGGTGCCCTTTTATTTGGAGCAAAATATTCAAAATTGAGACATCATCTTGGTGGATTTTTTTTCTATCATATGCATCCTTTTGCTATATGTGTCCTCCCATACCTGTTTTGAATAAATTCAGTTAAAAGATTATTTTATTAGATATTAGGATGGCTTCTTTCAACTTGAATCTTGGGTCAGTTTCCTTGAAAAACCTATTTCTATCCCTTCACTCTGAGGTAAGGTCCTCCTTTGTTTTTAAGATTTTTGTATGCAGCAGATTGATAAGTCCTGTTTATGCATCCACTTTGTTAGTCTGTGTTTTTTATTGAGGAAATGTGTCCATAGACGTTGAGTGATACTAATGATTAATGATTGCTAGTGCCTGTTATTTTGATTTTTAAGATTGCAGCAAGTTTTTGTGTTTCTGTTCTTTTGGTTTTGCAGCAGCTGTGTTATTTATTTTCTGTGTTTCTCTGGGTGTTGTTTACTTTCTTTGGTTTGGCTTTTCCTTCTAGTATCTTCTGTACAGTTGTAAAGCATAAACACTGGCATTTTCGAGTCCACAGCATGACCTCTCACTTGCTGTGAAGTCACTACAGTCAAATCCTTAGTAAAAATGTACACTGGGTGTCACCATTTTGGATCCTCTTCAAATCTACATCTTCTAAATGGAAATATTATTTTCTAGTGCTGGAGAAAGACACAGGACCTTTTTTCAACTAAGGACATGCTACACACTATACTATCTTGCATCTCATAGACAATATTTCTACTTGTGTTCAGTAGCTTTTGCATTATTTCTATGGGGAATAATTTTAATCTCACTAAACAACTGGGAAGACAAATAAACAAACTAAGCACTTTCAAAAAGAAAGCCATGTTACAGAGAGGGAAAATGAAATTCTCTTTAAAGTCAGCCAGTAATCTGTGTGGGCCACTCATATCATATGATGTCTCTCTTCAGCTGCATCCATTTCTGAGGAAAATTAAATTTATAAATGCTGCTGGAGATGAAATAAGCTTTGATGAGAACAAGAATATTAGGGAAACGTATGATATACAAAACTTTATTGCATATACTTTACGAAATGCATTGTTACTTAAAGTGGGAGAGTTTGTCTTCAAGAGTGCACAAGATCAAGGCTTTTTCATCAATGAAGTTCTGATTCAATGGCCAAGCAAATTAAAACAGGTCTGGAAATTTTTCAGTATTTAATATGAAGGGAATTATTTGTAAAGAATTATAAAAATTGATTGTGTAATGATTCTTTGAACTTTTAAAATGACTGTGAATTTTTAATTTCTTAGCTCTATTGTGACTATTAGCTTGTGTGTGGGTGTTCATGCATCCAAGCACATGTGCTTCTTAAATCCCAGTCAACTGTGGTTATCTTCTTCAGTTGCTGTCAACTTTATTTTTATCTGTGAAACCCTTGCTTTCTGATTTTGCTGAACTCAGTGGACAGAATTACCTAGGTTCTCTCTCTGTCTTCATGATCATAAAGTTTGGATTATAGGCCTATTTTCCTGTACCCAACTTTTCTTCCATTCTTTCATTGTGATCAAATTCATGTTTTCCTGCTTATGTGGCATGCATGTTAAATACTAAAACATCTCTTTAGTTCTGTTTGATGACATTAAATCAGAAATGAACTAATATTTCAGAATTACATGTATGTGTATACATACACATATAAATATACATACAAATGCACACATAATGAATTGAATTTGAATGTTTGTGTTCATTCATAATGCAGTGAATGAATGATTGAGTGCTCATGGTTATATAAAGGTATGTATGTGTGTTTCTATAAGTAAACACACACATGCACACGAAGTTTTGTAAATTTTCACATCTTAATTATAAAGGCTAGCCATTCACATAACTCATACACAAGCATCTCAATAATTTTACAAGGATGTGAGCTAGCATAAATAATTAATAAATTATGGATTTGGACACAAGACATTTCTCTAAGCAATGTATATGAGCTGCCCAATATGTGTCTCAGGAACTGAACTCATATTTCATTTCAAGAGCTATGTGCACTCTTAACAGCTGATCCAGTTATCCAGAAACACATTCCTGTTAATATGTACATATTCATTAGACAGAAACTGCCAAACCAGGGCAGAAAAGAGGTCTAAGATAGAAATACTTCCTGTCCTACAAATTTTCTAACATATAACAAACTAAAATTGCACTAGGAATTTATTAGTTATGTGATTAAGAATGCAACTGGTGAAAGTACCATTTGATGACGTCACTAATGTTTGAAAAGAAAGGCATAAAACAACCCCTAACATTGGGAGTCAAGGGTAAAAGTCACAGTAACAGATTATAATTCACCAATGGCCAAACCATTTTCATGAGAAAATTGAACTTTCTTTTGCAGCTGAATCAGAGTGCATGGGTGTTACTATAAGATTGAAAATATAAAGATAGAAATAAGTGTGCTTGGAGGCAAGTATGATTGGATACTTGTCTTAAAATCAAACTGTCCCAAAATTCATACTATAAAATAAGTTCTGGCTTTCTGCCTCACAGAAGAGGATATCTTGATGTCCAACACATTTCACACAGGATAGGCAATAGTGAGTCATAGTTTGGTCACCATAAAGGGATGTTGAACATTTAGTATTGGAAAGTGTGGTAAGTTTAAATCTCCATTCTACATTCCCACATTAAAACCTCAGAGTTCCTCATAAGCAAATGCAATTTTCATAGGTTACGTGTATTTAGCCTAAACTATTTTAAAGCGATGTTCGATACCGTGACCAGTTTTTCTGTGTTGCTTTCAGACTCCGCAATCTGTATGTACACAGAGCTGTGGTCCAGGATTCTGGAAAGTTTTGCAAAAAGACAGACCAGTCTTCTGTTTTTCTTGTGCATTTTGTCCAGAGCAGCACATTTCTAACCTGACAGGTAGAAAAATAATACTTTTACTCAAACTGTTAGGGAATGGAGACAGGGAAAGTTAAGAAATGACCTTGGTGTCATAATGTAGTGCTGTTCCCTATGTCTCTAACACTCATCCCTGAATCCATTTTTAATCATTGCTGAAGCCACATGATGTGTGAAGTTTAGAGTGGCAATTCTCATGTTATTGTGTCATATGCACCCTACTTTCAAAAACGTGCCTTTGGGTGCACAGAATGGCCATCTCAGCTCTTGCAGTGTTCCATGCTATGAGCTCTCCATTAATTGTGAGTTCTCCAGTTGTCCAGGATAGATTTGTATTTCTGTGATTAACAAACCTAATGATTCTTGCCTCAAAGTAACTCCAGGAAAACTACATATCTGATTGTTTCTGAATGCACAAGAAACTGAACTGCATTTACAACACAGTTGTTATTTTCAGTATCAACAATAGAAAAAAGCAAGTCTTTGTAAATGAAAACATGGCTGCCTTTTTAGGGTTGTGGTCAACTGTGTGATAACATATGTAAGTAAAATCATATGGAATGAGCAGGTTGCATTTTTATATACAAACACACACACCAAGACACAAACACATTTAATGAGAAAAGATCCTATGTATTTGAGAGTGAAAAAATATAAGGTGGGTCCAGGAGATGACTTAGAGAAATGAAAAAGAAGAGGCATAGTGAGGTAATTATATTATTTTTAAAATGAAAACTTTTACAAAAAAATTAAAAGTCAGAAGGAAAATACATTAATATATTGATGAGTATCTACTATTTATTCTATTAAAAAGGCCAATCCTTAGAAAACCATAATACAAACAGAATTTTTTTATGTATTATTGGAAATGATCAAATGTTGAAAATTAAATATTCTTTATATTCTAAGATCTAATGCTATCATAGGTTAAATTCCTTGCAGAGTGACAGAGGACTTCAATTCCTATGTTAAAAAGATATGGAAAGAGCAGCGATCCTTGCCTTGTTCCTGATTTCAGTGAAATAATGAAGCTTACAAAGGTCATGAATCAAATACCTAATAGAAGTCCTCAATTGGGATTGATTTGAGTTTCTCTCTGTTTAGGTTAATGTTGGCTATAGGGTTGCTGTATATTGACTTTACTATGTTTAGGTATGTGCTTTGTGACCCTGATCTCTCCAAAATTTTATACATGAACAGGCACTGGATTTTTGCAATCTATTGAAATGATCATGGAATTCTTTTCCTTCTGTGTGTTTATGTGGTGGATTAAATTGATGGATTTCTATAGACTGAACCACTCCTGCATGCCTGGGATGAAGCTTATTTGACAGTGGTGGATGATATTTTTTATGTGTTCTTGTATTTGGTTTTCGAGTATTTTACTGAATTTTTTGTGTCAGTGTTCATGATGGAAATTTGTCTGAAGTTCATGTCTTTCTTGGGTCTTGACTGTGACGTGACTGCATCTTCATCGAATTAATTTGTTAATGTTCCTTCTGTTTCTATTTTGTGGGATAGTTTGAAGAGTATTTGTATTTACTCTTCTTTGAAGTCTGGTCGAATTCTGAGCTGAAACCATCTGGCCCTGGGCTTTTTTGGATAGGGACTTTTGATGACTTCCTCTATTTCCTTGGGGAAGATAGGATGTTTTATTTACCTGATCTTGATTTAACTTTGCTAGGTGGAATCTACCATGAAAATTGTCCATTTTATATAGATATTAAGTTTTTGTGATGTATAGACTTTTGAAGTAAGACCTAATGATTCCTTCGATTTCCATGATTTCTGTCCTTCTTTCACCCTTTTCCTTTTTTATTTTGTTCATTTGGATAGTGTCTTTCTGCCTTTTAGTTACTTTGGCTAAGAGTTTGTCTCTCTGGTTGATATTCTCAAAGAATCAGCTCTTGGTTTTGATGATTCTTTGAATCATTTCATGTCTAGTATATTGATTTCAGTACTGAATTTGATTATTTCCAGCCCTCTACTCCTCTTGGCCCTGTCTACATCTTGTTGTATTATTCATGGTCTTTCAGTTGTCTTATTAGCTTGTATGAGATGTCTCAAATTCCTATATGAAGGCACTTAGTGCTATGAATTTTTCTCTTAGCACTGCTTTCATTGTGTCTCATAAGTTTGGGCATGTTGTACCTTAATTTTTATTGAATTCTAGGACATCTTTAATTACTTTTTTATTTCTTCCATGACACCTGTTATTGAGTAGAATTGTTCAGGTTCCATGCGTATGTGTAGGCCTTTTGCTCTTTCTGTCATTGTTGAGGTCCAGATTTAGAACATGGTTGTCTAATTGGATCCAAGGGATTATTTCAGTCTTATTGTATGTGTTAAGACTTGCTTTTTGCCTGAATATATGTTCAATTTTGTTGAAAGTTTCTTGATTTGCAGAGAAGAAGACATATTTGTGTCTGGGTGACCATTTTTGAGGACTTCTATTAGGTATTTGATTCATGACCTATATAAGCTTCATTATTTCACTGTTTAGCTTCTGTGACAATGATCTGTCACTTGGTGAGAGTGAGGTGATGAAGTTTACCATTATTACTTTATTGGGACTGATATGTGATTGAAGTTTTAGTAATGTTTCTTTTACAAATGCAGGTGCCCTTCTATTTGGAGCATAGTTGTTCAAGATATTGTTGTCCTCATGGTGGATTTTTCTATGATGAGGATGAAGTATCCTTCACTTCTCTTTTGATTAATTTTGTTTGGAAGGCTATTTTATTAGATATTAAGATGGTACACTTGCTCCTTGGATCCATTTGATTGGAAAACCTTTTTCTAGCACTTCACTCCAAGATAGTGTCTATCTTTGGGGCTGAAGTGTGTTTATTGTATGCAGCAGAATGTTGAATCTTTTTTCCATAAGTATTCTGTTAACATGTCTTTTTATTAGATTGCTGATTCCATTGATGGTGATAGATATTAGTAACCATTGAATTTCAGTTCCTTTTATTGTGGTGTTATTGTGGATAGTGTGTTTGTGTGCTTGTTTTCTTTTGATTTTTGTTCTGATATTATCTATATCATGTGTTTTGTGGGTGTAGTTGTTCTCATTGGGTTGGAGTTTTCCTTCTAGTAGCTTCTGAGGGTCAGTGATAGTGCATAGACATTGTTTTAATTTAGTTTTGTCATGGAATATCTTGTTTCCTCCATCTGTGTTGATTGTAAGTTTTGCTTAGTACAGTAGTCTGCTTTGGCATCTGTGGTCTCTTTGCATCTGCATGACATCCTCCCAGGCCTTTCTGGGTTTCATAGCCTCTGTTGGAAAGTCTGGTGTTATTCTGATAGGTCTGCCTTTCTATGTCACTTGATCTTTTTCCTTTGATGCTTTTGATATTTTTTCTTCATTGTGTAGATTTATTGTTTTGATTATTATACACCAAGAGGATTTTCTTTTCTGGTCTAGTCTATTTGGGTTACTGGAATCCTCTTGTATATTTAATGCTATCTCTTTCCTAAGGTTGGAGAAATTTTCTTCTATGATTTTATTAAAAATATATTCTGCACTTTGGAGCCTGGAATCATCTATTTAGTCTATTCCTACTATTCTTAGGTTTCATCTTTTCATGGAGTCCTTGCACTTTTCTAATTTTATGTTTTCTTTGGGAGGTATATCAGTTTCTTCAATCGTAACTTCAATACCTGAGATTTTCTCCTCCATTTCTTACATTTTGTGGGTGATGCTTATCTCTTTGGTACTTGATCTCTTCTCTAAATATTCCATCTCCAGGGTTTTCTCTGTGTTTCTTTATTGATTCAAATTCCATTTCCAAGAATTGAATAATTTTAATAATTTACTTCACCTGTTTAATTGTGGTTTCTTGTCTATGATGGCCTCTCTTTGTTTGCCTTGTATCTCTCTGTATTTCTTTGAGACATTTATTCTTTTCCTCTTTATATGCCTCTAATAAGTGCATAAACATAGATGTATTGTCCTTTTCCTGTGTTTCAGTTGCATTAGAATATCCATTGCTCTTTGGAGTGGGTTCTGGTGTAGCCAGGATGTCCTGGTTTGTCTTGACTGTGTTTCTAGGCTGGTCTTTAGCCATCTTGTTGTCTGTAGCCTTACCTATTTCTTCCTGGAACCTGCACCAAAGCCTGGATCCTCCTGTCTTTGGAGTTTAGAGTAATGTTCAGGAAGATGTCAAATATGGAGTGACTCAAGAATGGGTGCTGGCAGTTCAGATGCCAGCATCTTGAAGGATAAGGCACAGGGAAGTGTATGGACACATAAATATGTAGGTACAAGTGAATTGAAAGACAGGGGTGTGCATGTACTGGAACTCTGAATTTTGGGGTGCAGGTACTGGTACTCATCATTATCATGGAACAGGTGCAGGTGCCCCAAGTGGCATCTGTGGGATTCCTCAGAATAAAGCTGGGTTGTAGCTTACAGGCCTGCTCCAAACTGTGCTCCCTGTACTCAGATTCCCCTGAGCACTTTGGATCTGTGATCCCTGTAATTCTATTGTTCACCTGGTGTCCACAGGGTGACCAGAAGAACAGTGGCTTAGTGGCTGGGATGCTCTCCTAGTAATCCTGAAGCTGACCCACACAGAACAAGAGGTTTCTGAATTCTGGCTGCTAGAGCAGAGAGTCCCTGGATATGGGGATCCAAATTCACTAGAGAATGTGTAGGGGCAGGTGGCCCAATATTTGCTACTCCTGGATCAGTGAGATGGCCACAGAGGGCCTGGATCATATCGATTCCAATTCCTAGATGGCCTGCCTGTCCATAAGAGGAAGCCACAAAGTTGATGCTCTGGATCTAGCCACTTGTCCATATACTGGTCTCAGAGTCTCTGAATCTCTGCCCCTCAGATACAGTGCACACTGGTCTCCACCATCTTAGAGTCTTCTTTTTTTTTTTGTTTTGATCTTTCATTCTTCCTTTCTGTTGTGGTGGAAACATTTTGTGACCTTTTGAATTTCTTTATGGGTCTGTTTAGGTCCATTTAGGTTGTTGAATTATTGTTGAATTCATCTTTGAATAACGGTTGCTTGGGCAAAGCTAAAACTTATCCATCTCATGTACATTTTTAAGCTTACTGGAATATAGTATGTTTTAAAAATATTTCCTTAGAATATTCTGAATTTTATTGGTTTCTGTAGGAATGTTTTTCTGTGATTCCTGATTCTGTTAATTTGAGTACTCTATTTTTTCCTTAATTTATTTGAGATATGGGTCTGTCAATTTTCTTTATCTTCAGAAAGAGCCAGCTCTTCCTTTGGTTAATTCTATATATTGTTTTCTTTATTTCTGTTTCATTCATTTCTATTATAATGTTATTTCTTTTTATTATATTATTAATTATTTTGTGTGTGTACTATCGCAGCATCTGCTCACACCTCTCCTCCCAGACCCTCTCTCTCACCTCACCTCCAAATCCAATGTGCCTCTACTCCCTTTTTCTTCAAAGAAAGAAGTCTCCCATGGATATCAACCAACCTTGGCATATAAAGTTGGAATAAGATTATGCACAACTTCTGTCATTGAGGCTACACAAGGCAGTCCAATTAGGAGACAAAAGAATCAGAGACAGCTTTGGTCTTGCTGTTAGGTGTCCCCATAAAGACCAAGCTGCACAACTGTTGTGTATGTGTAGAGAGCCCTGATCTGCCCTATGAATGCTCTATTGTTGGGAGTTCATTCTCTGTGAGCTTGTGCTAGGAGCCTTTCTGTGGGGCAATCCTGAGCATGGAAAGGAGAGGTCTTTGTCTTCAGGGTGCTACAGAGAGCAGATGAGGAGTCAGCAATGAGAGAGAGAGAGAATTAGTCAGCTGAAGTTGTCAGAGAAATCTAGCAGCTGACTTCTAACATTCAGACCTTTCTTTGGCTCTGACTTATTGTTGAAAAGGCTCTTCTTGTTTATACAAGTTTCACAGTACAAACACAGATTAATGATTATACAAGTGGTAGACAATGGGTGTTTGATTTTTTTTTCATTATCCAGGGATAAAATCTCAGTTACAATATAAGCAGTACACACGGAATATATTTGATTATCATTATTAGCCCTATAACTCTACTTTAAAGAATCTAAAGAATGTCTCCTTCAAAGAAAACATATTTAATCTGTGAAAGCCTGCTTTCAGGCTCCCATTGTTTGCAGTATGAGTGTAGTCCAGAGAAACAGAAAACACTTTAACTGGTCTCTTTATGCATAGCAAATACAAATAAATAGCTCCCTTTACTCTATGTATCACCATCTATGCTACAAAGTAGAAAAAGTTTACTTAAGTCAATTTATCTTATTTACTGAGTTTTATTCGGTCAGGAGTGTACTCTATGTGACCTTCTATCTTTAAACTACATTTTCAGGGAGCGTTAAGCCTTTAATAAAAGATCATAAATCTAGACCTGAATCTCCAGGCCTCTCAGGCTTCGAATATTGCCTTTGGTTACCCTGCACCAATACACTGTTTGGGGCACATACCCCAGGAAAACTCCTGAAATAATGGCCTCATCTCTCTCATCTGCTTAACTCTGCTTAATAATCTCCAGGGCATAAAGAAGATTTTCAAACAGTGGACAGATAAAGTTAAGTTTAGTATTTTCATAAGGCTCAGGTCTCATCAGGGCTGGCTGCACTGATTCCTCTGTGGCCTGGTAAGGCTGCTCCCCGTTCAGGAGAGGTGATCAAAGAGCCAGTCAATGAGTTTATGTCAGTCCCTGTTCCCCTTACAATGCAGCCAGCTCCGATGAGACCTGATAGGCTAGGGTCAGAAGGAAGGGGACTTGGAGAGGGACATGGGAGGAGATGAGGGCAGGAAGGTGTGGAGGGAATGAGATACAGCTAAGATACAAAGTGAAGAAACTATAATTAATTAAAAATTCCTAATTTAAAAAAAGACTCAGACATAATTTTTCTGAAGGAAAAAATAGAGATTGAATCATAGTGCAGAAATTTCCCAGTAATGCAACACACACACACACACAAAACAAACAACCAGAAGTTAGAGATAGAAGAACAATGATTATAACAATCTGCTCATCTTTGCTGCAATAGCACCACGCAACTGTACTGGCTTCATGACTCTCAACAATTTCATTGAATATGGCTGTGTCATTCCCCCTTTCTGATTTAACATTTTTGTAGACTTATGGTATTTATGACATGCAGGTCATTTTTCAGTCTTCAGAATATTACTGGAAGAACAAGAGTAAAAGTTAGAACAATTCCCAGGATTATTCTGGAATTAATAATGAAAGACAAAGAGTCCTGTCCTGAGTCAAAGGATGTCAAAGATTATAGAAATTTATTTGCAACTTCCACAGCTGAGATAGGTAATGATTGGTCTGAAATTATAGCTGGAGTTTGTTGATGTATATTTATCGTCAAATCAGAACTGTTCCATAGGCCATGGAGGTGAGACCTAACTTATTCCCATGTTACCTTAGAAAAATTATAGGAGTGGGATAACAAATATCCACTGAAACAGTGAGTAACAAAAAAAATGAGAAGAACCCATGATGATGGAAACAAGGAAGTGTATTTTTATACATTGATGTCACCAAAATACACTGTACACATACTTAGAAACTCAAAGTGTAAAAAAAGATTTGAAGGCTCACTTGACAGTATTACTTTATCTGAATACGAGTAAAATAGATTTCACTGCCCTTGAGAAACAGTGATAAGCTGCTGAGAAGAAAGCTTATTTTTAATTAAACAGGATAAACAGTAGAAATGCGAATTATAAAGAGTTCATGTACTTGGCAGTAACAGGAAGCAGAATATACCAGAATACACACATCACTGGAAAGCACTTTAATGAATTAAATGTGCAACAAATAGATATTTATATAAGGTGAAATGTTGATCCAATTTCTCCATACAGATCAGAAGGAGTGCATCCCTTGCCCAAGTCAAGAGTACCCAAACCCAGAGAGAAACTACTGTCTGCCCAAGGCAGTGACATTTCTTTCCTTTGAGGATCCTCTGGGCATCACGCTGGCATGCATAGCTATGTCCTTCTCTGTCAGCACAATTGCAGTTTTGGGAATCTTTCTCAAACACCAAGAATCTGCCATTGTTAAGGCCAATAACAGGACTCTCAGCTACACCCTGCTCATCTCCATCCTCTTCTTCTCTGCCCCTTTCTCTTCATTGGCCGCCCGAACACAACCTCTTGCATACTGCAACAAATAACATTTGCACTTGTGTTCACTTTGGCTACTTCCACCATTTTGGCAAAAACTATAACTGTAATTCTGGCCTTTAGGGTCATGAAACCAGGGAGAACGATGAGAAGGTTGTTTGTCTCAGGCATCTATAATGCTGTCATCCCCATCTGTGTCCTGATCCAACTTATTCTCTCTGCAGTCTGGCTGGGAACCTTACCTCCTTATTTTGACACTGATGAACACTCTGTACATGCTCATGTCATCATTTTATGCAACAAGGGCTCAGTTACTGCTTTCTACTGTGTGCTGGCTTACTTAGGGACCCTGGCGTTAGGCAGCTTCACTGTGGCTTTCCTGGTAAGGAACCTGCCTGACACATTCAATGAGGCCAAGTTCCTGACATTCAGCATGCTGGTCTTCCTCAGTGTCTGGGTCATCTTCATCCCTGTCTACCAGAGCACCAAGGGCAAAGCTGTCGTGGCTGTGGAGGTCTTCTCCTTATTGGCCTCTAGTGCAGGGCTGCTAGGGTGCATCTTCTTCCCTAAGTGCCACATTATTCTCTTAAGACCTGATAAAAACTCTTTGAGATGTATTAAAAATAAAAAATGATCATTTTGATATATTAGTTTTCTTTTTACTAATAAAACCTATTAGTATACTAAAATTAAATTATTTTTAAATAACTTTTAAGTAACTTTTTTAAGTAACTTAAAGTAACTTTTAAGTAACTTTTTTCTTAAATGTATATTTAAACAAAATAAGAGCCCCTGACTTTGTAGAACAATCACAGACATTCTATTTTAGAATAGAAGCTGCTGCTGAAAACACATTTTAGTAAGTTATGCATGTTTTTTATTAATATTCATATTAATAATATACATATTCAAAATGTAATTACATGATAGTAATTGAGATAAATAGTACATGAACAAATACTTGTTTTCTTTGTTATTTTGTGGAGTATACAGGGCTTTGGGTGATATCTGAGATTTTTCTATAGACGAGGCATGAAAATCAATTTCTAGAAAGGGGTCCGTGGTGTGTCTTTTCTTTTTTCCAGAGCTGAGGACTGAGCCCAGGGCCTTGTGCTTGCTAGGCAAGTGCTCTACCACTGAGCTAAATCCCCAAACCCTCCGTGGCGTCTCTTTTAAACAGGTTGAGCCATTCCAGAAATCAGAGTAGAGAATTTTCTAAACAGAAATTATAAATCTGCTGCCTGACTCTTCTCTCTTTTCTTTGACATACATAAAAATGACTCGACATCCCACTCTACAAGTACTTGCTCAGTCACCTTCATTGCTATTCTGTTCACAATAGATAGGAAATGGAAACTCATAAATATGTTTATCATGATAAATATCATACATATAAATAGATGTATGTAAAAAAAACCATAATTTAGGTAACCCATATCCAGAAGACAAATATATTTCATTCTCTACTCTGGGGCATCTAGCTCCAAATGTTGATTTGTGAGTATTCATCATGGAATAACTATAGAAACAAGAAGGCATGGTGGGTAAGCAATATAATGGCAGATACAATTGATCCGATTGGGATAAACCAGGGGAGGTACTCTAATTATGAAGGAGGATAAATATAAAAGAAGGAAGTGGGTGAAATAATAGTAAATTTTTGAAAGAGTTTTAAGCAATCATACTGTGAATTATCTACATAAAATCCCTATAATACATGTAAGTCCATTCATGAATATAAACATGTTGCAATCTAGATATTTTCAATAATGCACACAGATAAGTATAGTTCACCACTGACCAAATTTTATGCTACTGCCATCTAACCTGAAAACTACAATCCATTTCCAGCCTGAAAAGATGTTTTTTGTTCGGTCTGAAATACCTGAAAATAACATGATACAGGAGGAAGTAGGAAAACGAAGAGGAGCCATGCTAACTCCTGAAAGTTTAATTTCCACCAAGTGTCAGATTCTTGGAGCATAACTGTATAGTTATTCTCAAGTGCCTGCTTTTTCAACAATACATAAGACATTGAAGACATGGCATGCATGCTTGTGGCTTCTTGTGTTCCCCTTAACATTCACCATAGTCCACCTAAAGAGGAATGTACACACCAATCCAGCCATACACCTTTCACTCTCCAATGGTAACTTGCCTACAAGATTTGCTGGTGTGCTTGTGGAACAAATTTCATGGAAATGACCAATTAATATTTGGTTGAGTTTCAGGAGGCCCACTCCATGAAAAGGAACCTTGATCCAACATGGCTTGGGTGGCCAGGAGCCTGCATCTACACAGGCCAGGGACATCAGAGAAATGTAAATTCTATAGTTGTGCTAAAGGAGCACAGCCATAATCACAGATCGATGCCTTACTCAGCCATCATAGAAAACTTCTTCCTGCAGCAGACGGGAACAAATACAGAGACCCACATCCAGTTGATTTGCAGACAGTGAGAGGCCTTGGACCATTCCACCCTAAATGAGATGTCTCCAGCAATTCCCTCCCCTAAGGGCTCAAGGAACTCTGTGCAGAGTGTAAGCACCAGAGGGGATGAAGGACACGAGGGTAACAAGGTCTTTTAAACACAGCAGGACCAACACACATATGAATGCACCCTCACCCACAAGCTAGCTTTCTATCACATTCCCCTGTTGTGGCTACCTTGCCATGCCACAGGGGAAGAGGATGTACTGAGTCCTGATGCGACTTGATATGGTGGACATAGGGTAGGGGTGATCCCCTTCTCTGAGGAGCCAGGTGAGGGGTGATAGGGGAAACAGGGAGAGTAGGACCAGGAGGAGAGGAGGGAGGAGTCTACAATAGGGATGTAAAATGTATCAATAAAAATTTAAAAAATAAAATAATAATAAACGATGGGGCTGGAGAGACGACACAGAGCTTAAGAGTGCAGGCTTCTCTTCCAAAGATCTGGAGTTCGATTTCCAGCACCCTCGTGGTGGCTCACAACCATCTATAGTGAGATCTGGCTCTTTTTTTCTGGTATGCAGACAGAATACTCTACAAATAATAAATTTTCAAAGAAAATAAGAAATGTACCATGGATCACCAATAAAGTTCCCTCCCCTCCAAATAGAACACTCACTACCTCTTTAAATAATAATAATAATAATAATAAATTTTAAAGTTAGTTTTCTTCAAGGGGCCACAAACCAGACTAACTGGTTAGCCCCATGAGCAGCAACAGATGGCAACAGAAATAACTCAAGGGCATATTTGTGAGTTGTCAAGGCTACAATATATATTCAGTTCTTTTGTATGCATATGGCTTCTGGTTTCATGCTTTCATGGTATTTCTGTGTGAGCGAATATCTGTATCTCTGCACCCACGTTTCCCTCATGAATTTTCTTTGCTCTTTTTATTAATAACATTAGACACCTCAGCGGTATTATTGATTTCTGGAAGATTGGAGCCTGACAATTTCCTCTTTATGAAATATGAAAGTGTGTGCCTGTGACATAAATCCACCTCCCCAAACTAATAATCTGGTCTGACATTTAGGGTTTTCTGATCATGGGTTTGGTGCATCTCTGTCCTTCTTTGCTATCACTGCTGTGGTTTTGGGTCAATTTGTGAAGTATTATGCTTGTCCTGGCCATTGTCAAGGGCAATCCCAGAATTCTAAGCCATCTCTTGATTGTCTGCTGCTACTGCTTCCTCTACTATTTATTCTTCATTGGCCACCACAGCACAGTCATCTGTGTCGCCCAGCAAGCCTCTCTGAGGCTCTGTTCATGAGTCATTTGGGGTGTATGTTTGAGAAAGAGAGAGAGAAAGAAAGGGAGACAGAGAGACAGAGACAGACAGACAGAGACAGAGAGAGAATATTGCTATATGTGTGTGTGTGGATATTGCTATAATTCAGAAACACTGACATGTTTGCTGGTATCAGTCGCCTGTCCTCATTTGTGCTTAGATTCGACTTGTTCTCTGTGGAGTTTGGTGGGAAGGTCTCTCCCATGTTGACAGATTTGCACACCCTGAACCTGACTGCCCACCTCATCATGGGAATGAGCACTTCCACAGAGGAGTGGTGTCGACAGAATCTGACTGACTGAGCAGAACTGAAGTGATGTGGAGATGTTTGTGGGTCCAGAGCCTAATAACAATTTGTCTTGGGCCATCTTTAGTACCTATTAGTCATTCCTTGCTAGCCTCTTTGTTGGACCTAGTGTACTAGGACTAAGAATACCTTTAGGATCATGATAACTAGAACACAAGCCTCTGCCAAGCCTGATGTTAAGAATTTCACCTGATGGCACTGGAGGCCCATAGCTGAGTTCTCTATGCTTTCCCATAACCCTTTATTCTAAGGTCTAACTAAAGAGCATTTATGGCTGTTCTGAAAGTATAAATCCTTCATGGGACTGCCTCTGTTGTGCCCAGTTTGTGAGACCACAAAGGATCACCAGGAGTCGAGCTGTTGCAGAACACATGAGGATCTTTTTATTACAAGCTATAGCTTTGGCCCACACCCTCAATGATTCAGCAGTTGAGAGTAGAGTACCTCGTGCTTAGGGTAGGTGGACTTGACTCCTTTCTTTTAGTGAGTGCCAACTCTCCTAGTCAAAACAGGCCTGGTCTAAGGAAGGCAGACACATACACAGAAATTATAAATCATTTTAAAGATTATTAAAAAAAAAGCCATGTATGGCATCACACACCTGTGACCATCAGTGGGGCAAGCAGAGGCAGGTGTCAGTTTCAAATCATTCAGGTTTGCAAAGTGAGTCCAGGACACACAAGGTCACACAGAGAAACCCTGTCTCCAAAAACAAGGGTTTGCACCCCCTGCCAGCTCTTCACACTCACATGTCTGGACATGTCCTAAGTTACATAGTATGACTTCAACCAAGCTATAAGAACATCCTGCCAAGCATGGTGGCAGACTTTTAATCCCAGCACTGGAGAGGAAAAGGCAGGAGGATCTCTTTGACTTTGAGGCCAGCCTGGCCTTCACAGCAAGTCCAAGACAGCCAGGGATACACAGAAAAACCCTGTCTAAAGAAGTCAATAATAATAATAATAATAATAATAAACCAAACATCAGAGCCACACCTGCTGGCAGTTTGCAGGGTTCCTTTCACAAGGAAGGCTCATAGTAGTTTATAGAAAAAAATAGTGGATGGAAGAAAGATTTAGATCTTCATTTCATTTCAATTTCTAAATCTCCATTACAAGAAATTCTTAATGGGTTGAAAATGAAAGAAGTCAAAGATGGCAGGAGAAACTACAGAAGACCCATGGCAAGGGCTAGGGGGAGACACAGGGTTCTATTTTTATTTTGTATAGAGAACATTTAAGATCCTTCTAAAGATGAATTGTGTGAAACACTTGAGGAAATGTTCTGCACATCAAGGTCATATCATCACGGTGCTTCTCAGTTGCACATTGCTTCAAAGTGTGCTTTTCTAGTTGTGATTGCACATTTACTTTTTAAAAGACACATATGTTGTGTGTGTGTGTGTATGTGTGTGTGTCCATGGATGATAGAAGAGGATAGTGGATCCCTTAAAGTTGGAATTACAGTTGATTCGGGGTTGCCTGACATCTATACATTTTAATATCTTATTAAATGTGTGAGATACATTAAACATACCAAGTTTGGAATTCTTAAAAGGTGATAATCCTCGCAAACAGATAAATGAACCATCTGCTTCAGTATTCTCATTTTAGCAGCCCAAGCTTTGAACCCCAGCATTCAGAAGGCTGACACAGGAGGATCACAAGTCCAAGGCTGGCCTCCCCACCTCCCCATGAAAAGGTGCAATTTACTCACCCATCCAGTTAGCTCAGCTAAGGCAGCATACAGCCTCCCAGTGGTCATGAGTAAGAAACATCCTGAAAACACAATGATAAATTTCATTCAACACATGGTGACATAAACTGTTGAGATATACTCGACAGTATTCATTCAAACTTATGTGTGACCATAGTAAAGAATCATTAAGACATTTGTTAATAATCTTTTCATTTTCTTCCTTGAAAAACAATGCCTCATTCTACAGATGTTCATAACACATTCATTTATATTTTAGAAAATTTAAGTAACATGAAGTAAAGAAAAGTGGGACGAGGGCTAGAGAGGTAGCTCAGATGTTAAGAGCATTGGCTGTTCTTGTAAAGGTCCTAAGTTTAATTCTCAGTAACCACATGGTGGCTCACAACCATCTATAGTAAGATCTCATGCCCTCGTATGGCTTGCAGTGGTACATGCAGGCAGAACACTGTAAAATAAATGAATAAATAAACCAATAAATCAATAAATTAGAAGAAAGAAGGAAAGAAAAGATCATGAACAAATTAATACCTTAAATTCCTTCTTAATGTTCTTGGATGAGGCTGAAGTGGTGGCTCCGAGGTTAAGGGCACTACTCGCTATCCTTCCAAAGGTTATGAGTTCAATTTCCAGCAACCACATGGTATCTCACAACCATCTATACTGAGATCTAATGTGCAGGCAGAATGTTGTATAAATAATAAATAATTCTTTAAAAAGTTTTGGAAACATGATCCCCCTACCTCTGCCTCCTGAGTGCTTACCCTGCAGGTTTGTTCCCCACACCTAGCTTTATCAGGCCACAGAGGAAGACAATGCAGCCAATCCTGATGAGTCCTTATACACTAGGATCAAAGGGACTGGGAGGAGGATCTCCTTTATCAGTGGATTGGGGGAGGGGTACTGGTAGGGGAAGAGGGAGAAACGGTAGGATTGGGAGGGAAGGGGGAGGGAGAGAACTACAAGGGGGATATAAAGTGAATAAACTGTAATTAATAAAAATAAAAAAAAAAACATGTAGCCTTGTAAGATGTTACTTAACAGACATAAAGAGGGGGAGACAAGTAAACAGATCAACTGTGCTTACCCCACCTCAGAGAAATTGTATGAACAGTTCCTAAATATAAAAAGAGTAGGCAAGCTGGGTGTATTTTATCATGCCTTTAATTCCAACAACCCTCAGGAGGCAGAGGCAGGTATATCTCATAGAGCTGGATGGTAGCCTGGTCTATGCAATGAGTTCCAGAACAGTCAGGGGCACAAAATATTCTCCAAAAATTAAATCAAACAAACAATAGATAGAAAGAACTGACAGCTCTTTGCTCAAGTTTCTACACAGAGCTATTCATTCCCTCTAGTTATGTACATATCTTCTAGAAACTTGAAGTGCCTCACTTTAAATTGTAACATTGATATGATCTTCCTAAAATGAAATATATATTTAAACAGTTACAAATAACAGATGAAAGCATCATCAATGTAAATGTTGATCAAAAATAGGCAACATAGGACATGAGATTTGGCTCAGCAGTGAAGCGGTTTTGCTGGTCTTGCAAATAACAAGTCCTGATTGCCAGTACTTACATAAATTTGGAAATCAGGAACCATAGGGAACTGGAATGAGTGGCAACAGAGCCATGCAGAATCCTGGGAACCAAACACCAAAGACAAGACTAAAAGGGGCAGATCTAACTTTATTATCCATTGTAACAGCCTGTAAATGACTGAAATCCCAATCAGAACCTCCTATGTCATCCTCAAGTACCAGGAACAATCAACGCAGTTGGTTCAACTATGAGGAAAAATGGGAGTTGAGTGGAGAGGCAAGGTCATGTTAGGAGACAGATTGGGAAAGAATCTTCACCAACCCTTTATATGACAGAGGGCTAATATCCAGTATATATAAATAACTAAATAAGCTGAAAAGCAGCAAACCAAGTAATCCAGTTAAAAAATGGGGAACAGAGCTAAACAGAGAATTCTCTGTAGAGGAATATCAAATGGCAGAGAAACACTTAAAGAAATGTTCAACGTCATTAGCCATTAGGAAAATGCAAATCAAAATGACCCTGAGATTTCATCTTACACCCATCAGAATGGCAAAGATGAAAAACTAAAGTGACAACACATGCTGGAGAGGTTGTGGAGAAAGGGGAACCCTCCTCCACTGCTGGTGGGAATGTAAACTTGTACAACCACTCTGGAAATCCAGCTGGCGCTTTCTCAGACAACTAGGAATAGCGATTCCTCAAGATCCAGCTATACCACTCCTGGGCATATATCCAAAAGAGGCTCAAGTACACAAAAAGGACATTTTCTCAACCATGTTTGTAGCAGCTTTATTTGTAATAGCCAGAAGCTGAAAATAGCCCAGATGCCCCTCTCAACTGAAGAATGGATGCAGAAATTGTGGTATTTCTACACAATGGAGTATTACTGTGCAATGAAAAATAAGGAAATCATGAAATTTGCAGGTAAATGGTGGGACTTGGAAAGGATCATCCTGAATGAGCTGTCCCAGAAGTAGAATGACACACATGGTATATACTCACTCATATAGACTTATAACATAGGATAAACCTACTAAAACCTGTACATCTAAAGAAACTAATTAAGAGAGAGGATCCTGACTAAAATGCCCAATCCCCATCCCTAAAGGCAAACAGATGGACATCAGAAGAAGAAGAAAACATGAAACAACCTACAAACCTGCCACAGAGGGCCTCTGAAAGGCTCTGTCCTGCAGACTATCAAAGCAGATGCTGAGACTTATGGCCAGCTGTTGGGAAGAGTGCATGGAATCTTATGTAAGAAGTGGGAAATAGTAAGACCTGGAGAGGACAGGAACCCCACAAGGAGAGCAACAGAACCAGAAAATTTGAACAGAGGGGTCTCCGCAGAGACTCATACTCCAACCAAGTACCAGGCATGGAGATAACCTAGAACCCCTGCGCAGATGTAGCCCACGGCAGTTTAGTGTCCAAGTGGGTTACATAGTAATGTGAAGAGGGACTGCCTCTGACATAATCTGATTGGCCTGCTTTTTGATCACCTCCTCCTGAGGGGGAAGCAGCCTTACCAGGCCACAGTAGATGACAATGCAGCCACTCCTGATGTGATCTGATAGACTAAGATCAGAAGGAAGGAGAGGAGGACCTCCCCTATCAGTGGACTTGGGGAGGGACATGGGTGAAAAAGGAGGGAGGGTGGGACTGGGAAGAGAGGAGGGAGGGACTTATGGGAGGATACAAAGTGAATAAAGTGTAATTAGTTAAATAAAATTTAATTAAAAAAATTCAGGCTTGGCATGAACACTCACTTTCTGTGTTTTTACCCATTCTGATTGAATAAAATCCTTATGGGATCTTTAGGAAGATGCGTTGCTATTGAGATGAATTAATTCCTGATTATATAATTCCTGATTTGATTCAAACAATTTTAGAAGTTAACTTGCTTAGAACTTCTAAAACAATTTTACAGTTTTATGGCTGCAACCACTTTTGTGGTTCTCCATAAGCCTCACTAAGAGAAGGGCTTGAGACAGATTGTGGCTTCAGATAAGCTCTCATTCTAGGGATAGCTCCATTCATTCTTGTATACAGCAAAAATACAGGCAAGTTTACATTTCTAAAAATGCAAATTATAATGGGGCAACCAAGAAATGACTAAATTAACTACAAAACTTGATGTCAATATATACAAATGGTTTCACTGTAATTCCGTATGCCTTGTCAGCTTATGGCATAAAATAATGTCAGTCCAAATTCACTTTGTATCTTGGAATGAAAGAAAGATAAAATTTTGGTCCTGAACTCACTACAAACTAAGAGATAGCTGGAGAATGTGTAGCCAGGTCAGTCCTAATTGAGCAGACATATATCTTCTTGTAATCTCTTGGACCCTGTTAACCTTTAACCCCTGTCAACCTTTGTCATTCTGAACTCACCATGAAATTCTATAATGGATACGCAAATACAAAATTTTTAGTTTTAATGAAAATACATGTAACCTGTTTCATTTTTTTAATTTCTCTTTATCTATAATCAATTACCTTTTTGACTATGAATTTACTCCTTTGTCTCAGAAATAAAAAAGCTAAGACCAGGCCATAAGCAGGACTGAAGCCCCCTGCAAGTTGCTTCATCCATGAGTTGTAAATATGTAAATATGTGCATTGATGTGTTTGCATGAAATATGTCTGTTTTTGTACATGTTACATGAGTGTATGTCAATTGCTGCCTGCAAGGTGCTCCTTTTGCAACATCCATAGAATATGTGCATAAATTTGTACAGGTTTATATATCTGATCATTTTTCTATGTGATTGTATGTGGGAACCAGCCATAACCAATGGACCAGGAAGATGTTCTCCCAAAGGCACCCTGAATTTGCTGCAGTTTATGCAGAGGAAATGCTAGCTAAAACCAACATCATCATCATCATCATATGTAAGCTTGTGGGAATTTGTTTGAAAAATTTCTTGTTTCAGTGAGTGTGTATGCCTGAGACCTCTTTCTTTTCTCTCCATTTCTCATTCATCATTCACAGAGGGCAGTGGGACCCTAAACCTCTACCAGCCCTGGGAGCCTGCCTCAGAGAGGACAGAGGATGGACAGTCAGCCCATAGTGGCCTGAAGAAAGTGTCTGAGTAAGCAAGCCTGAAGCACTTTGTCAGTCTAATTAAGACCACCTGTTGTTAAGCAATAACATTAGGGAAAGAGTAATTTTGGTGGGAGGGAGACCAGAAAGCCTTAAGTGGATCAAATGGTAAAGCACCAGGCTCCAAGTAAGGAGACTGGGGGTTAATACTTAAATAAAACTCTTTCTGACTTCCTCATCAAGATGCTCAAACTAAGTTTAGGTACACAGAAAGATACAAATATCAGTCTCTGACCCTGAATTCATGTGCCACAGTCTTTTCACCCTCAGTATTCACTTCTGGATTAGAAGTGAATTGATTAGAATTTATCAATTATTTTGAGTCTATAGTTTCATCACAAAATTTCTTCCTTCTTTTTTTCTCCCTCCAGGCCTTCCCACATACGCCCCTCCACACACACATACTCACCTTAAAATCAAAGGCTTCTTTGTTCATTGTTACTTCATGTGTGATATATACATGTATTTTGAAACATAAACTGCTTATTTTTTACAATGCTAACTATATGTATGTTTTCAAGGATGAACAACATTTCTTTATATAAGAAAACTAAATGTTCTAAGTAATTGTATTTAATTTATAGTTATATACAGGAATGAAAGTAACCAATAATAATCAATTTTAAAAAAACTAAGGAAACACCAAAATGAACAAAATAATGGGAATTTATAAACATCTTTCAGTAAAACCTCAGTAGTAAGAGACCCAATCCTACAACAAAGTGGCAAAATTCTTAGACAAAACATTTAGACAAAACAATTAGAATTTTTGCTGCATTCAAACAAGTTTAATACATCAATGACAGTGATTTTATTTGTTGTTTTTATTATTTTTTATTTTTTCAATTACAATGTTATTTCAAACATAATGTAATTTTATCACTACCCCATATTCCTCCTTTGAAACACTCTCATACACTCCTCATTGCTCTTTCACAAAATTGTGGTGTCTTTTTTCATTGTTATTACACGCAAACACAAACAAACAAACACAATTTTTGAGCATAGCATTAGAAACAATAACAAAGAAGCTGGAAAATGCTTGCTTAAAAACTACCCCATGCTCAAGAATAACTCCTAGCATTCACAATTCCTGAATGAAACCTCAGGGGCAGAACTAAGTTCCAAAATTTATCAAGCCACTTAAAATCTCCAGCTCCTAGTACTACAGCAAAGATTCTCACTTCTTCCCTCAAAAGACTGGCACATCAGTGTTCTGACTGTGAGAAAAATCCTGCTTCTGGAAATGCCTGTCTTCTCTCCATTAATTCCATGTCAACTTCATCAATTTTGATATAACAGACAGTACAGCATGCACTGAGGAAAGCAGAGAATCATAGGTTCATATTTTAACTCTTCATTCAACTAAACATTCAAATATAAATATAAAATATAAACTGGTAGACTTCTACATGTATAAAATCTAACAAGATTAAATCAAGATGAAGTAGATTATTTAAACAGAAACATAACAACCAAAATAGAAAAAGTAATTTAAATCTTTCAATTAAAAGGGGCAGGGAGGAGACCAGGGAGGGAGTGTGGGGTTGGGGAGGGATCGGGATACAGCTGGGACACAGAGTTAACAAAATGTAACTAAAAAGAAAAATTAAAATTAAAAAAAATCAAAAACAAAAAACAAAATAAAGTAGAGACTAAAAAAAAAGAAAAGAAAAGAAATCAGGGACATGGCCAGTCTGCCTACTCTCTCCATAAAAAAAAATAAAAGCGAGCAAGCATAGGTTTAGATTCAGCATGAATTCTACAAAATTCTCAAAGAACTCACTGCAATACTCCTTAAGGTATTCCACAGAAGGGAAAAGGAAGAAACACTTCTATATTTTGTTAAGACACCAGTATTATCTTGATAACAAAAAGTCAACTCCTGAAAATTAATAACTCAACCTAATACTGTGATAACTAATAACTCATGTTATTAAAGAACTTCTATATAGGTATACAGTTATCTGAACAAGAGACATACCAACTTACCGGACATATTATGACTAGAAGCCATGATTATAGATTATGTCAATATCTATGTCAAATATTACTTATTCCCATAACACTAACTTACATAGTACACTAAAGATTCATAATTCGTCTTGTATTTACCTATCATTGACTGAATGAAGAGATCTTGAAGAGACTTGCTCAACAATATTCTTGATGATACCCTATTTGAAGGTGATCTCCAAGGCTTGTTAAGTGTAAATGAGTCCTAAGTTTATATATTGTTTGTTTAAAACCCTCACATTACATTTATCACCAATACATTGAGATATGTCCCAGCCTCAAGAGCATTTTCTGTATTCTAAAATTTCATAATGGAAGCAGTTTTGGTTTTACCTTCATCTTACTTTACTAATACTAAATAATACTATATACTAAATTAAAAATTGAAAGCAAATTACTTTTCAGTTACTGTTGACTCTAGGACAGGGTATTTATTGTCCACAAAGGGATCTTCTTATGATCTTGTATCATAAATATAGATTGTAATTTTGGTGAAATGGCTACTTTGGATATGATCCCCTTGTTTATATCTTATGGTGTTGGACATATTCTATGAATTATAAAAAAAAATTGTTACTGAACTTGCTATATTTTTGCAATGATTACACTTACAACTTACAGAATTTTATCTCACAATGGGAAAACTTTTTGAAATATATTCAAATTTAATGTCTTCAAATTCGTGCTTTCAATCTCAAAATCATGTAAGATGACTATAGACATATATGCATATTTTGTAATAGTTCCTTTTCCATTTTAACTTATACTTTTAATTATAAGATGAAAATGTTTTATTGGCTTAACCACAGTAAATAACTTACCAATAATGTAAGATCCGGGTGCTTCCCTTGCTTCTGAGTGAGGCTTACCTGGCATGGTAGAAGTCCACCCTTGATTTTGTCTTGTTTAGATCCCATTTCAGGTTTCTTCAACAGCATTTTACAGACGGTATATGCCACTGCATACACTACATTTCAGATAGAATAGCTGGGCTCAGAATTAGTCATTACAGCAATTTCTTCTGGATTAGTCTTCATAGAAATATGTGCTAGGTATGGCTTACAATTTCTACACAGCAAAGCAGGATGCGAGGAATTAAAATTGTCAATTCAGAATTTATGGAAGTAAGAATCTCTTGAGTTCTGGGTGAGTATAGGTGCCTTGAGAAAAATGCTTTAAGCAAGGGATGGTTCTTATCTTTGAATATGAGAAGCTTTCTCTGAAAAAGTTCATCAAGTCATTCTTATTTATAGACTCTAAATATAATGTGCTGCGTTGCCATAGACTCTAAATATAAGGTGTGTTCCACACCTTCCTTCTAGTTGAAAATATTTTATTTGCCATGCAGAAAAACATCATTTATTTATACAATTAGAGACTATGTGCACATCTGCCTGTGTCTGGTTTGAGTTCAGCAAATCAACACCAAATAATACCCAAGTTTCAAATAGATGGGAGTTTTTCTGAAAACAAAAACAAAAACAAAAAAACAAACAAAAAAACGACAGATTGATTGATGTTCCTTCCTTCCTCCTCCACCTCCTCCTTTTCCTGTTTGCCCATGTGTGTATACCTTGAGGTCAATATTGGTGGCAGGATCCTTATGTACTGTGTCCCCAGCACCCTAACCACTAAGCACAGTACAACTTACCTGTTCAGCTCCTTACCCCCTAAGCGTTATTTATACTGACCTGTCTGCTCGTGCATCTGTCGGCCAGCAGAGGGCGCCTAGTACAAGGCCGTGCACAATCTCAGTCATGGGAAGGGTTAACCCATTTCCCCAGGATGCACGCAGGCGGAGTGGGAGAGGAGGCCTATGCCTCTCTCTTACTGCCATCCCCCTGCCTGTGGTCGGCCCCACGCACGAGCTGCTGGGCAGGCATATGAGCAGTGGATGGGGAAACGCCCGCAACGTCCCCTCGGATGCGGAATTCTGGCAAAGAGCTTGAATAGGAAGGATGCTGACCTGGAAAAACCCGCAAAGGTACTGGCGCACCGATTGCGGAAGTCCCGCCCCTTCCGGCTTTGATTCCGAATCTGCCCTGCAGAGAGCAGAGACTTCAGGACTTGGAGCCTCTGAGGCTCCCCTCCCCCACCTCCCTTTCCACTTCCCGCCATCTCCCTGGCCTCGGACATGGGTATGTAAACACACATGGGTATGTGTGTGTGTAATGTGGCTATGGGTTCTTAGAGGCCATGACAGATGTGTGAAGACTTGGTGACAGCTTTATGGGTTTTATTTTGTTCATTGTTATATGATGTTCAACGTCATGTTGCCAGTTTTGCTAACCACAAACATTCCCAGGTGAGTTCATTGAGCTTCTTCTATTTGGATTATAAACCTATTCTCATATAAGGATGGAAGAACATGAAATAATTTGAATAATAAATACTATTTTCAAATTAAAATAATATAATGCTGTCGTTTTTTGGAATGTGTTAATTCATTCTTAGGAGTAAAGACATATTCATAACACTTTCTCTGATCTACAAGTGAATGTCACAGAATTGTCTCAGGGGGCATCGTTGGTTGTTTCTAAGCCTGATGATTTGAGCACAATTTCTGGGTAGCCCATATTACCCCTATAGATTTTTTTCTAATATCTCTATACTTGGGCTATTGTATACACAAATTCACACAGCAGCACATACATAAATCATTTTTAAACGTATACAAGAGCCATTTTTCACTGGCCAAAGGACTCTTTGGGTTTCATGTCGAAAACTCGTGTGGAATGTAAACAGATAGTAAAGAGCAATAAATTGTCTTCTCACTGGCACATACATACAAACATTTTTCAATGGATGAAATTAAAGTAAAGGAGAAAATGCACTTATTGACAACATCAGAAATTATTTGCAAGTGTAAATCAATGTAGATTTTGAAGACTTATTACTGTTCATTAAAAGAAAAATGGAACCTTTGTACATCTTATTTTATCCTTTCATTCCTTGATTCAGGAATAGGTCATTTAAAAAAATATGAGGTGTGTCCCTGTCATCCTAGACCTGGGAGTCCATGGCAAGCTAATCTTTCCGAGATTGTGGTCAGCTTGGTCCACAGAGTGAGCTCTCTTTTGTGTTTGTTTGTTCGTTCATTTGTTTTTTAGACAGAATTTCCTTGTGTGTATTTCTGGCTGTCCTAGACTTACTTTGTAGACCTGGCTTGCCTCAAATTTAGGTCTCTTCTTCCCTGAGTGCTTGGATTACTGGTGTGTGCCACCATGCCCAGCTCCAAAGATTGAGTTCTAAAACATGCATGGCTATGTAGAAATATCATGCATTTATATGATCCCCCAAAAATGTACTCTATATCTCAAATTACACGGTTTTAGTGCCCACAGAGCTGGGTCCTGGTACTGTTCCTGGGCAAGGTGCAGTCTGCTCTCCTGCGTGCAGGACGGTTGAGCTGACAGAAGTCCTGCTCTGCTCCCCTGGTCAAAGCTTCAAGACTTGGGGCTGTGTGACCTTGGGTTAGAACCAGCGTCCAGCTTGACAGGCGCCTACCCTGAGTTCCTCACCCTCCTTCTCTTCCTCCTCCTCATGGAACTTCAGCCTCTTGGACTCCTCCTCCTCCATTTCCCAGAGGATCTGCCTGGCCTGGCGGTCCACCTCTGTGGTGGGCACTTGGATCCTGGCATAGTCCAGCACCTGCCTCACGACGGCCAGGTCCAGGGCCCCACAAAAATCCTGAGGGTATTTCTGCAGCCACTGGGACAGGAACGAGAAGAAAGCCCTGTGGGTGAGAGCAGGGCAGACAGGAAGAGGGGTCGGCAGCCTGGCCTTGCTTCTGGGCTGCTGGGTACATGGGTATCCCCCAGGACTCTTCCTCTCCTGTTCCTCCCTCTGCTGCTCAAAACCCAGGAGACCGGTGGGAGACCTCTGTCCTCCATGAGCCAGTGATGTTGCAGGGACAGTCCCTAGTGAGAGAACCCCAAAGGCAGGGCTCATGGCCATTACTGGTCCTCCACCCTGGCCACCCCAAACGCCCCTCCCCACTCACCTCCCTCTCTGTCCCAATCCCATTCATGTCTTTGTCTGCTGGTCCTCCTCACAGTCAGGCCTGAAGGATCTATACCTGGGTCTGAGGGTCTGAGGGTCTGAGGGTTGGATCCCTGGTAGAGCCGCTCGCCTGCTTTTTCAGGATCAGTTCCAGAACCACCACCGTGGTTGAAAACTTTGGATAAAGGACCAAAAGAAGCAGAGGGACACTCTGTCGTCTCTCTACACAACAGTGGGAAAATAGGGGATCCACAGGACACTCGCCCAGGCTGCCCCAGCAGTGGATCGGGGATGGAGGTGGACCAAAAAGTTCCCCCGCCACAGGGCAACCCTGGTTACCTTGGTCTCCCAGCGAGGAACATGCCAGAAAACTGTCAAGGAGCGTACCACATGTCTCCAGCAGCGGCCCAGGCGACCACCGCTGGCTTCTCTGGGGCCTGAGCCCCTGGAGGTCTGGAAGCAGAACAGACTCACCGCCCCAGCTCCTCCAGACTGGCTGGTCTGTCCAGGCCGCTCTTGATGCTTCTGGCCTTCGGTTACCTGGCAACCGGAGTTCCGAGTTCCATCTGGAACCCGGCTGAGGGAGTATGGTCACTTCCTGGAGTCACCCGGCCCGAGCCTCCCCCTCATGGGTTCTTTCTGGGAGCCACCAGCCCTGCAGGCTCCGCTCATGAAACCATGAACCATTCCAGAGAGAAATGATGGAGAAGTTGCCTCCTATCACCAAGAGAGTGCTCAGAGACACAGGAGAAGGTATGAAGATGAAAAGAACTGCAGCAGAAGAGAAGGATGGCTACCAGGACTGCTCAGAGGTTAAGAGCACCAGGTGCTCTTCCTGAGGTCCAGAGTTCTATTCCCACCACCAGTGGCGGCTCAGAGCCAGCGCCCTCTGCTGGTGTGCAGATTAATTAGGAGACAGTGAAACAGGAGAATACTGGTCCTGGTTCTGGTCCTGGTCTCTCCCATACTGGAGAGAAACCTTATGAATGTAACAAATATAGTAAGGCCTCTGTATCCTTCAGTCCACTCAATACAACTCAAACACTAGTTCAATGCAAATGACAAAAATTTATTGTTACCCAGGCACTACTGGTGGATTAGGGCCACATAACAATCTTTGGAGCTCAAGTGTGACACTTACACACCCACGGAGACAGAAAATTACAGAGGTTCTGAGCTTGAAAAATCAAAACTGTCTGTGCTGTCTTACAAATATTTTTTTTTTTCCATCAAACAATGTTTAGGGATATGTGATGTCTTTATGTCATTGATGATGTCACCTGATGCAAAATGTAGGCTTTACAGTAGAACCAATCATATCCATTTGTTCTTTTGTGGTTAGGAAGACATATTATGTCTTAGGGAACAGAAAGTTTAGCTTGGGACAGTCATTATGTTTAGGGGAACAGAAGTCATGGTATGAAACCATCATATTTTGGGGGAACAAACTATGAATAAGCTATTGGGAAGTCTATGGCTTTTCTAGGGACTATGCACTTAAACACAGTTTCAGAGTGTGTAAGTAACCTGCTGAAGCCTTTGCATATCACAGTAGATACTTTGAGAACCTGAAAGAATTCATTCTGAAGGAAATCTGTTTAAAGCAAATATTTGTTAAGATCTTTGACCAACCAACTTACATTCAGTTATACGAGATTAGTTGAAGAGGGTAGGGGATTTTAACAGGTGTCAACAATGTATTCATGCATTATGACATCCATCCTTATTTTTTTTTTCGATCTTAAGCTCATATGGACAATGGCGATGTGAGCGGGCAAGGAGGTGTGCATGTCAAAGGAGGTGTGAGTCTGATAGGGGGTGAGAGCCTGCAAAGAGGCAAGAGTCTGCAAGGAGTTGTGAGCCTACAAGGAGGGGTGAGCCTGCAAGGAGCTGAGAGCCTGCAAGAAAGTTGAGCCTGCAAAGAGGTGTGAATGTCCAAGGAGGTGTGAATGTCCAAGGATGTTTAAATGTTCGTGGAATTGTGAATGTCCATAGAGGTGTGAATATACAAGAATGTGTGAGTGGGCAAGGAGGTGTGCATGTCACAAGAGGTGTGAGTCTGATAGGGGGTGAGAGCATGCAAGTAGGTGAGAGCCTGCAAGGAGGTATGAATGTCCAAGGAGGGGTGAGCCTGCAAGGAGGTGTGAACGTGCAAGGAGGTGTGAGCATGCAAGGATGTGAGAGCCTGCAAGGAGGTATGAATGTCCAAGGAGGTGTGAATTTCCAGGAAGGTGTGAATGTCCACGGAGGTGTTAATCCAAGGAAGTGTGAATATCCAAGGTCAGGACTGAGGGATGCTTGACAACCTGACAGCCAGGTCTGCTTTGTTTTGTTAAATAGGTGCCTCAACCATTCATCCCAGCATTTGAAACTTAACAGTAGAGAAGGATGAGTAGGTTGAAATGATTTCATTATAATCTCAAAAATTATTTTTAAAAGTTGAAAATGGCCTTATGGTCCAATATTCTTCAGGGAATTCAAGTATATATTAGAGCACACAAGCTATTACTCACACCTTTTCTCTCAGGTTGTGCATTTTCAAATGAGGGGAGGGGAAAACATTCCTGTTAGGCACTACAGCAACACTTTGTCCAGATCTTCTGTGTGTTTGAACTAGTGTAACTGTAGAAATTTGCTTTCCAGAAACAAGTTTGACAACTAATTCATATTCTTGATTCTCTTTGTGTATGACTCACAGCCCTAAGTGTACACTTTTCACTTTTACTGACCATCTAAAATTGATTACCTGACTCATTGCCATCTTCCCTCCTCCCCCTCCCTTTCTGTGTTGTGACAACACCAGCTTCAAATTAGGTCAGTGAACTCATTTCTTACACGGGTGCTTATTTACTTGTAATCATCCACCTCCAAAAACAAACAAACAAACAAACAAACAAAACCCAGGGAGGTCAGTGGACACTCATTCACTGATCTCTTTTACTTCACAGTAACCAGTCAGGGCCCACCTGAAAAGAGTTGCAGGATTATTTTCTAGGGACTGGGCAGTAGAGGTAGCATCCAGTGTTTAAATAAAGTGTAAACTACATAACATGTGAAAGTCTGATCTACAGGAGACATTGCTTTAAACAAAAACAAAAATCAAAGCACTAGAGAAAAAGGAATGAAATTCTTAGTGACTGGGGATTATCAGAGAATATTAACTAATAAAGGACTAGAGCAGTGATGCATCAACAAAATAAAATTTATTAATACCAACAACCGACTTATTTATTTATTCATTATGTATACAGTGTTCTGCATGCATGTACACTTGCACACCAGAAGAGAGCACCAGATCTCATTATAGATGTTGTAAGCCACCATGAGGTTGGTGGGAATTGAACTCCTGACGTCTGGAAGAGTAGCCAGTGCTCTTAACCTCAGAGTTGAAAAAAAAATACACATAGGCATACTGATTTTGAAAAACACAGGCCATTCTCTTGTAGAGGGAAAGCCATTAATAAGATACTGTTTAATGTTGTCCCTGTGTACAATATTAGCTGCTGATCCCTGTAGCCCAACAAAGCTTTAGCCAATAGCCTGTATCTCAAATTTGAACTGACAGAACTGTGTCAGTGAGGATTGTACATATGGGCCCAGGACAGTCCCTTAATTCAAAATTCAATATTCACTGGATCAAGCTACCTGACCCAAATTGAACACCCACCAATCTGGTCTTATTTCATTCACATTCATGAATTAATAAATGCACGTTGGAAAAATTACAAATTAAAATAAAACTCATCCTGCCACATTTCTAGATAATGCTGGTGAGCAAACATGTGTATCCCAGGATCCTAATCTCTAACAGGACTGGTTAGCAAATTACTTATCTGTGGAGTGTTTTACAGACAGTCTTCCCTCAGCTAAATTCTAACTGGGACCCCTAGTTTCTCAGCAATAGTAAATTCCTTACATCATCAGTTCTACTCTTCTATATCACAGCTTAATATTGGAGTGCTCTCTGACACAGGATATACCATTTACAACCCATGACAAAATCCAAATGGACCTTTTAGAACTGAGAGAACCTACTTGACACCCCCAAATGTCACCAGAAACTAGGCCTAAAAAGGTCACCTAAAGGTCACCAGACTAGTGACTCTACCACAAGGTAACCAGAAATTGGGCCATGGGTCACCAATTTGAATAACAAGGTTGTAAGATTCCCTACCCAAGGAACAGCCTGAGGATAACCACAAGGATGGGAAGGTATCTTATCTCAAAGTAGGGCATTTGTGCTGAGCAGCCTACCAAACTTGTAGTAGAATATTCAATGACACAGAAAATACCTAACATTCCTGAGGCCTAGGGATAGCTTGCTCAATGTTGGTTATTTTAGCTAGCAAAACACTTTGTAAAAAGCTTGCACTTTCTGAATGTTACCCAATTCTGTAACTGATAAATTGGAACATCCCAGTCCTTCCTAAAACCCCAATCAAAACCCTGCCATGCATCTTCTCAGGGCTCTCCTCTCTGATTCACTGTGTTGGTGATGATGGAGAGACCCAGTTTAAGTTCATATAAAACTCTTTGCTCTTGCATTTGTGGTCCAGCTCCTTATGATCTTTGGGGACCCTAAGATCTAGGCATAACATTTGGGGTCTCATATTGGATCCCCAAGTCTCCCAAGCACCCCTGGCACATGGGGCTGAACAACAGCCAGTAAGTGAGCACTCTGTCTGGGTCTTTCTCTGTGTTTCTCTAGTTTCCTTTTTAGGGCCTTGGGGCAAAATTTGTAATTTGTGTGGTCAGAAAGGTTAGAGCTGATGCTTTGGACAACTGTGGGCCAGAGGGTGCCTGCAAGACTTTCCAGAACCCCCCTCAAAGGGGTAAATCTGTAAAGGGTTGAGTACCGAGTTTTCTGTGTTCTCTGGATTTCAGAGAGGATGAATGTGCCCCTATCTGTAAATGGTGGTAGAGTACCCAGTTTTCTGTGATCTCTGGATCTTTGGACGAGGACAATGCAGGTAGCTCCTGTATCAGAGATTCGCTGATATCCTACTTTCATTTTTTCCACTGCAGGAGTGGTGGAATCTGCTGTCTGGCTCTGTGTATTTTTCTGCTGCACAAGCAATGGGATCTAGCTGTCTGTGTCTTGTTTAACTGTTTTGACTTTCACTGCCATTTCTTTTTGTCTCTGTGACTGAATCAGGACATGGGACAGAATCCTTCAATACCGCTAGATCTGATTCTTTCACATTTCAGGGAGGCTTGAGCCATGCTTCACAGGCTCCAGTGAGAGTGGCAAGGAGGTGCCAAAGGATGGATACAGTATGTGGAGCCCAAGGCTTGGAACCTCTGCCAATGTTCTCTGGTCTCTGGTCTGGCAGAGCTTATCCACTACTCTGGGCTCAGGTCTGGCAGAGCTTTCCACTGCTCTGGACTCTAATCTGTCAGAGATTAGCTGCTGCTGTGTTCTCTCATCTGGCAGAGTTTGGCTGGTGCTTTGGCCTGTAGTCTGGTAGATATCAACAGATAGTTTACTTCTCCATTCTCTGGTCTGGCTGAATGCAAGCCACCGTTCCAAACTCTGGTGTAGTTGGGCGGAGCCTGATTTGGGAGTAGGACAACACTAATGGAACAGGATAGAGGGCCCATAGAGAGACAGGCCATTGTTTTGAGTTTTGGTATTTTCTTCTTCTTCCATTCTCTTTGCACGCATTGTACCCAGTACATTTTTTGTCTTCTGTTTTTCTTTTGTTGTTTTGTTTGCTTGTGATGGTCTCAGTGGGCCAGTAACCAAACAGCTGTGCTCCATGGTTACTTTCCTGCCCCATGCTCCCAGTGCTACAAGCTGGGGCACCTCTGGTCTCCAGTGGGAACACGCATTTCCACAAGGTTGGCTGTGAAGGCTCAGTTGGAGAGGGGTCTGTGTGCAGAAAATCCTGCTGGGCTGGACCTCACTGCCTCCTTGCTTCCTCCCTGAGGAAAGTTGGTGACCTGAGGTTAGCTCTGGCTTGGAACAATGATCACCAAGTATGCTTTTAGCCGAAATATATTTTAGTTATTCCTATTATTATTATTGGTTAGGGTCCCCTGCAGCCAAGCCTGGTCTGAAACTAAACAGCTATAAGATGACCTTGAATTTATGATCCTTCTACTCTACCTATTATCAACTGAGCTACACCCCTAATCCCTCAAACTTCATGTTTGTTTTTTTTCCCAGTTCTTACATAAAATTCCATTCACTCTACCCAACAGTTGCCCATCACACTCAGCATCTGCTTACAAACTTCATGTTTTTAACCATAGATGCTTTCAACAAGGAAGTGGACCGAATCCATTGGCTTCACTGAGCTCCTGGGTATCTTCCAGTGTACTGGCATTGTGCTAAGAATACCCACCTAAGAACCTTGGCACATGACTTATTAGACTGGCTGCACTTACAAAATTGTCATTTGAGAACTAAATCAATTCTTTTTCTTGTTTTATTTTTTATGATTTATTTTTTTATTCATACAATGTTCTGCCTGCATGTGTGACAGCACGCCAGAAGAGGGCACCGAATTTCATTATAGATAGCCATGAGCCACTATGTGGTTGTTGGGAATTTAACTCAGGACCTTTGGAAGAGCATTCATGCTCCTTAACCTCGGAGCCATCTCTCCAAACCAGCCAATTCTTTTTTTAGGCAAGGTCTCAGACTGGCAAGTAAAAGAATTTTGTTAGAAAAATCTTAGAAAGCACATGTATGCTTGTGCTTTTCTTGGGTGGGGACACTCTGTCAATATGCTCTCTGAAGGGCTAAAGGATGTAAGGGGGGATAGATGAAGATTTCACCATGTCTGAGAACCTACCCCTCCCCCCCTAGAAAATGAGTTGCTTTACTTAATCACCAGTGCAAGAAAAAATATAGCTACAATGGATTTTGGGTTCAAGGTCTAGAAGTGAGGCAGCAGAGGTCGTTTTAGCAATGCATTCTCAGAATTGTATCCATTCAAGTGTAATGTTTGTAAATTCACACTGAACAAGGAAGGAATGGAATGGGAGGGAAGGAAAGGGGAGGGGAGGGACATGTTCAAAATTTTCCTGGCAAGGAAACAGAAAGTAAAAAAATCCTGCTTAATGAAGTTCCACCTTTTGTGTGTGTGCCCAAGAATTCTTAACTAGCATTTATGTGTACATCCTTTTATCATATTTACATATATATGTATATATACACATGTATTCACAAACATACACACACAGATACACACACACACACACACACACACATATATATATATACTCTAAAAGCTTGCTGAATAATGGTATTTCAATGTCTTCCTCACATTTAAACTGCATTATTTTTGGGCCCTAAAATTAAAACCAATTCTTATCAATATTTGGAGGTTTTGCTTGGTTTGAACGTGTGGTTTTTTTTTTGTTTTGTTTTTTGTTTTTTTCTTAGTTAACAGTGTGTACACAGTCCTTTATACCAGGTTTATCATACTTGGGTCTCTAGAAAAGTAATGAAAAACAATAAATAGTACTAATAATATTAATGACTAAAATGAAAGTAACTGAATGCATTGCACAATGATCTCAGATGTTCTTTTCAGACAGGACATTTTATGATGAACGTTTTTTCATGAGGTGCCTGTTAAGCTTAGGGCTTGTTTACAACATTCTCTTGAAAACAAGGTTCAAGATGCATCCTGAAGTCATAACACCAATGATGTACAGAGAGGACATAATCAGCTTTGCAGATATGCTCTCCTAGGGATAAGCATGGCAGGATGCAAAACCCAGGACATTTTCTGAGAATATCACCTCTCATAAAATGTAATGAAAACATAGAATCTTCCCAGAAAATGAACATGCACATAAAAGAAAGTATGTATAAAGCAGGTATACAGTGAATGTCAGGAAAGGGACCAGGTTAAAAACTAACACCAAATAAGTATTACTGTTGCTGTATCTGTAATTTCTACATTATTTGGAAGGCAGTGACAGGACAACTGTTAACCCCTGTATTTAAGGCAAAGCATCTCTATAAAGAAAAGCAATGCTTTGCTTCTCCTGTTCCTTTTCTTTCTCCTCTTTCTCCTTCTTCTTTACCTTGTATATGTGAAGCAAATGTTCTACCTCTGAGCTGTATTCCTAGCTCCTAAACAAAACAGGTAGATACAGATATTCTTTGCATATGATAAAGCTAGATGCTAAACCTCATTAAAGCTTAAAGGAATTAACTTGTTATGGGATAAATGAAAGAGAACACAGAGAAAGCAACAGGCATAGAGGAGGCTGTCCTAGTAACAGCAGTAACAGAACAAGATAAAAAGACTCAAGGAGAAGTTTATTACAGATTGCACAATGGCTGGCATTAACAAATAAAATGGGCTCCCATCCTCTAGGTGGAAATTCTGTATTACTATCAGATTATGAAGACTTTGTTAAAGGAATTTGCTGTTTAAAAGGTTATTTGTCCTTCCCCAGATAGTTACTGTTTGTGAATTAGGTACCCAATATGGTGCTATGTCCTAAACACACAAAAATGATTAATGCAAACATCATTCTCTATGAGCTTACAATCTTATGGGGTTATCTATCACAAACAAACCCATAGACCATGCATACAAATGTATACATCACTCTAAATTCCACTATGAAACCTAAAGGAAAGCAAGAGGGACCAAAAACCCCAGAAGGGATAAGGAACGTATATATTCAAAGGCTGAGAGGTGAGAACATTTTAGTTCAGTAGGGGAAATGAAAGAAGGTGAATTTGTTTGGAATATACTAGGCAAGAAGAAAGGAATGATAATAATAATAATAAAAGATTAAAGAGGAAGAGAGAGGAGATGAAGAGATGACTCAGTGATGGAAAAATACCTCCTGTGGGGCTGGAGAAATGGCTCAACTTCTCTTCCAGAGGTCATGAGTTCAATTCTCAGCAACCACATGGTGTTTCACAACCATCTATAATGAAATCTGTTGTCCTCTTCTGGCCTGCATTCACACATGCAAGCAGAAAACTGTATAACAAATGAATAAATAAATAAATAAATCTTAAAACAAAACAAATCATTCTTTTTTTGTTCAGAGTTCCTAGAATGTCCATGGTGGTTGACAATCTTCTGTAGTTCCTGATTCAGGGAATTTGAAGCCATATACCTACTGAGATATAAGGCACACATTGTGGTACACTTATATACATGCAAGTAAAATACTCTTATCACTCATCTGCACAAAAGATAAAAATACTCCCTTCAAAAAAAAAAGGGTCAGCGGGTGTAGTGGCACACATTGGATCTCTGAGTTCAAGGCCATCCTGGTCTACAGAGTGAGTCTAGTCCAGACAAAGCAACAAACCCTGTCTTGAAAAGCAAAACAACAACAACAACAACAACAACACAAACAAAAACTAAACCAACCAAACAAAAAAGATCATAAAGCAAGTGTGCTGACACATTCTTGTAAATGGATCATTAGGAAAGTCAGGAATGAAGGTCAACCTGGACTATACGCGAAACTCTGTCTCAAAAACAAAACAGCAGCAACAACAAAACCACACAAGAATCGGAGTGCCTGGGATGCTTTGGGACATTGACATTTTTTAATCTTAATTGTTGGCTACATAGGAAGCAATGTTGAGGAGTGTGGTTGTTTGACCCCTATAGACTCATAAGTTTGAAAATCTGGTTCCCCATTGGTGGAACTGTTTTGGAAAAATTAGTAAGTGTGATCTTGTTGAAGAGGTGTTCCACTGTGTGTGGGATTTGAGGTTTTAAAATCCCACACCATTCTCAGTTGGCTCTTTGCTTCATACTTGTAGATCAGGACGTAAGCGTTCAGCCAATGTTCTCTCTGGTGCCTGCCATTCCTGTCTGCCACCATGGTCCCTGCCATGATGGTCATGGACTTACCTTCTGAAACTCTATGTACCCAACCAACTGTTTCTTCTATAAGCTGTCTTGGTCATGATATCGTGGCACAGTGATAAAAAAGTAACTAAGACAAGGGGTTTGAAAACAGGACATAAATGATTTGGTGTACGCTTATCTCAAAGATTCTTTAGTCCTCTAAAATTAATAATAAGATTTCAGAAATTTAACACACACACACACACACACACACACACTTTTCTGTGCTTCCCAGAGACAGATCCATATGGCACTGTTCTTGATTTCTGGCATAACTTAAAGGGGAAAGTTACGCAATGTCCTGGGCCCTTTATTTCTGGCAGATGAGGGATGAGGATGTCCGCAAATTCCTCACCACAGAAACCCAATTAGGTGGCACCAACCTTGATTTTCAGATGGAGTAATACATCTACAAAAGGAACAGTGATGATATCTACATCATAAATCTGAAGAGGACCTGGGAGAAGCTGTTGCTTGCAGCTCAGGCTACTGTTGATATTGAGAAACTTGCTGATGTCAGAATCATCTCCTCCAGGAACACTGGCCAGCGAGCTGTGGTGAAGTTTGCCACTGCCACTTGGAGCAACTCCCGGGATCTTCACTAAACAGATCCAAGCAGCTGATGACTGAACTCAGAGCTGACCACCAGCCCCTCACAGAGGCTGCTTAGGTCAACCTGCCCACCATTGCTCTGTGCAAGACAGATTCTCCTCTGAACTATGTAACATTGCTATCCATGCAACAACAAGGGAGCTCACTCAGTGGGTGGATGCTAGCCCAGGATGTATTCCACATGCGTGGCACTATCTCCTGTATTCATCCATGGCAGTTTATGCCTGATCTTTATTTCTATATAGACCCAGAGGAGACGGAGAAGGAGGAGCAGGCTGCTGCTGAGAAGGCCATGACCAAAGAGGAATTCCAGGGTGAATGGACTGTGCCAGTTCCTGAGTTCACTGCCACTCAGCCATAGGTGGCAGATTGGTCTGAGCATATGCAGGTGCCCTCAGAACCCATCCAGGTGTTCCCAACTGAAGACTGGAGTGGCCAGCCAGACACTGAAGACTGGTCATCAACTCCCACAGCATAGGCTACTGAGTGGGTTGGAGCCACCACTAAGTGGTCCTGAGCTCCTCTGAAGAAACCTGTGCAAAGAGAAAAGGTAGAAGAAAAATAAAGTGCCTAAAAGCTGAAAATATGCACACACACACACACACACACACACACACACATTTTGCAAACAATAGTTTTGAGTGTTGGGCGTAATGATATACTTCTGTAATATGGCTCTCAGGAGGTTGGAGCAGAAGGATGGTGAGCTTGGGCTATGTAGTGAGATCATCTCAACAATAATGACAAGACTACAACAACCAGAGATTGTTTTGAGGCTGGGGCATGTAGCTCAGTGGTAAATCATGTGCTAAGCATGAACAAGATGGCTCTAGGTTCCATTGTCATCTCCAAAATACCAAACAACAAAAGCAGAATATTGTGGCTGGAGAGATGGCTTGGAGGTTAATAGAACTGGCTGTCCTTCCAGAGGACCTCAGTTCAATTCCTGGCAACCACATGATGGTTCACAACCATCTATACTGGTATCTGATGCTCTCTACTGGCATGCAGGTGTATATGCCATGTAGAGAACTCATAGACATAAAAAAACAAAATCAATAAAAAGAAAAAAAATACAGGCTGAAGAGATGGCTCAGAGGTTAAAAACACTAGCTACTTTTCTAAAGGTCCTGAGTTCAATTCCCAGCAACCACACCCCCTTCTCCACTCCAGCATGCACACACACTGCACCAACAGAGTCAGCTTTGTGGAAACACACCATATTCAGGAGCTAGGGATTTGCACTCAGAGGAGCCCTCCTTTGTTCTAATGCTCTGCTAAAGCTTTTGAAATCTTTAACTTTTGAACAAGGGATCTTTCACTTTTGTTTTGCACTGGACTCTGCAAATTATGTAGCCAAGGCCTGTGTACCAAACTTTCAATCTATATAAGAACAGCCTGCAAAGCCTCTCAGTACCACTGTGACCACTGAGGCCCCAGGTACTTCGAAAAAAATGTCAAGACACAATGGCCTAAGACACAGTCTGTCAGCCATCTCTGGATTTCTCTTTCCTGAACCCCAAACATAGTTCAAACTGAAAATGTGTGCTTGGCACACAAACTTTTTTTTCTCAAAACAGGGCTTTTCTGTGTAGACCAGGCTGGCCCTGAATTCAGAGCGACCCACCTGCCTCTGCTTCTCTGAGTGCTGGGCTCACAGGTGTGTGCCACTGCTCCAGTCCAGGCTTACAGACTTAATTTTAAGACTGGGTCAATATCTTCCTTTTTGTCTTTAGGTTTTTTATATAAGGGCTTGGAATATAGCTCAGTTGGTAAAGTGCTTGCCTTGCATCCATGAAACCTCATGTTTTGTACACACCTGTAATCCCAATAAGGAGGTGCAGTCAGGGGCATCAGAAGTTCAACATCATCTTAATGTGTTGGAATTTTTGAGGCTAGCCTGAGATACGTAAAACCTGATCTTAAAAAATAAGTTTTACATGTAAAAAGCCATTTTTTTACATACATGGAACCAATGAACAGGGAAAAGGGTAAGGAAGATATTATAAACTATCAAGATGGTAGATGACAATGATGTGAGTGTGAAGTGGACATGTGGGAAGTAGGAGCAACAGGACTGAATGACAAATGTGGGGTTGAGAGAAAGGCCAGTATTAAGGGTGGCAGTCATTAAGATTCTTGCTTAGGCAACTGAGTGGTCTGAGATGTGGTGATGTAACAGGGAAATTTCCAACACATCTCTCAGTCTCCTTTGTTATGGGTCGTGAGAAGGTATAATTGGGGGGGGATCCCACAATAATAATTTTAAAAGTCACACACACTCATGTGGTGTCCCTCCCCTTCTGGTAGCTTCAGAGAACATGAGGGCAGTTACAGTGGGCCAACTCTGACTTCATAAAGGACTTTCTTAGAGGGCTGGCTGTTAAGCTGTGGAACAGGCTGTCTCTGGAGGAAGTGAGATTACTCTTTACTGAAAAAAGTGAAGAGCTCCCAGGGACATGACTGGGAAAATGTCTACAGGAGGTGTGGTGGGAGGTTTTGTTTGCTTTAATTATTTTGAAAAACAATCTACTCTTCATCACTTATGCTGACTCCTCCATCCGACTAGGAACCATTTACAAAGGAGGTCCTGAGTTAAAGGACCCCCTCAGTTTCAGTTCTTCTAGCATGGCCAGGCCTAAACCCGCTCAGACCCCTGCTGAAAAAGTCTGCCCTGTCACTGGGAATATAGCTTAATGTTAGAAGGCTTTCCTAGCATGTATGAGACCATAAATCCAATTACTGGCACAGAGTCGGGAAGGGAAACAATGGCCCATAAAAGAGACCTAGTCGACCAAAGCAGCTGAGCTTATGACTGAGTTCACAGCCCTAGTCACTAGCTTTCTGCTAGTCATTGGCAGAGGGTGTATGTGTTGCACTAAGCACATTGGCAGCTACTATATACAACATGTTAAGGATCAAACCCCTCAGGGAATGATGTCCTCACAAAGATAATTTCTAAACCACTGGTTCTGAAAACTTCAGTCTTAATTTGGGTACATATTCAACTACTAAAACTTCATGGTCATTAAGAAGTGACAAAGTAAACTCATCCAAGTGTTGTGCCAGCCAAATCTGAAAACATCAGTAGTGGATATTTTGACAACAGTGACTGTCTCTGTCATGAACTGATTGGCCTGCTCTTTGATCACCTCCCCTTGACAGGGGAGCGGCCTTACCAGGCCACAGAGGAAGACAATGCAGCCAGTCCTTATGAGACCTGATAGACTAGGATCAGAATGAAGGGGAGGAAAACCAGCCCTATCAGTGGACTGGCAGAGGGCCATGGATGGAGAAGGGGGAGGGTGGGTTGGATTGGGAGAGGAGGAGGGAGGGAGCTACAGGGGGGATACAAAGTGAATAAATTGTAACTAATGAAAATTTTAAAAATTAAAATAAAGAAATAAAAAGATAAACTCAATCGACTAGGATAATCTCTAGACTGGACAAAGAGCCCCAGGAATTTATCTGACTGCCCTTTTGCAATAGTGCAACTTGGAAGTTAATACCTGCTTCAGCTACCAGAACTTTGAGACAAAAAAAAAAAAAAAAAAACAGTGAAATTCAGGTGGGCAGGTCTCCCTGGGGAGAGACAGGACCATTTCAGGAGGATCCCTGGGATGCCCTGTTTCTAGGAGGAACCCAACTCTCTTGGGCACTCAGAGGAAAGCCCAAGCTGACCGCCCCCAGCCCAGGCAGCCCAGAAACCATAGGCGCCTCTGAAGATTGCACAAGTCTTTTCCACCCCCGCCAGCTCGGTGGCTTGTTTCTAAAATTCCCATCTGCACAACATAAACAAAAAACGTGCAGCCAGAAAGCCTTGGCGATGCAAATTCCAAGCTTCCAGCCGAGGGCGAGAGAATCTCCTCCCTGTTGCCAGTGGCAAGCAGGCAGCAGAAAAGAGCAAACTTTCCACTGACCCCGAACCCCTCCATGCTCTTCTCCCCGCACTGCAAAAAGGAGAGAAGGCGGAAGGAAAGACCCTACTCCAGGAAAATAAAGATTAGGGGAGGGGGGTGTTGAAGCAGATGCCCGGCCTCTAAGAGCTCCGCCTCCGTGGTGAGAATGCGCCCAGCCGCCCACTTTCTGAGCCGGGGGTCGGAGCAGCCTCGGAGGAACCCTAAGGCCTGAGCCCTCTCGGGTGGGTGGGGGAGGAGCTTTCGCTAAGCACAGCGCAGGCGCAGTGCGCGCCTCCATTGTCAAGCGTGACGGAAGCGCCGTTGCTATGGCTACAGACGCTGAAGAGAAAACGCTGAGCTCCTCCCGGGCCTCGAAGGCAATGGCGGGGGCGAGGGCGGCTATGGGAAACCGCTTCCCGGGCGCGGTGGCAGCGGTCATGGCTCGGCTACTACTTCAACGTAGTAGGCTGAGACCGGGAGAAGCCAAGTAAGCTTGTGGGGCGGGTGCTGGCTCCGGACTCCTCTCTGCCCCCGGGCTCCGCCTCCGTCTCCCCGGGCTCCGCCTCCACCTCCGAGGGATCCGCCTCCCTCTGCCTCGGGCTCGGCCTCCCCCACCCCGCCGAGCTACTCCTCCATCCTCGGGCTCCGCCTCCACCCCGGGCTCCACCCCTGCTCCCCCTGGGCTCGTCCCTCCGTTCCAGGGCTCTGCCCCCTCCCGGATCCGGGTTCTGCCTCCATCTCCCGGGTGCCGCCTCCGCCTCAGGTTCCGCCTCTGTCCCCAGGGCTGTGCCCCCCCCCCGCCTGCAGACTCCTCCCCCGTCTCCACCTCTGGGCTCCGCCTCCGCCCCCAGCAGCCGTCCAGTGGGCTAAGTGGTGCTGGGCCTGGCATCGTGGCTGGGAGGTGCGGAGGAGAGAGGGTTGGGTCCGGCGGTGGAGGAGCCGTCAGTCCACGGGTGTCGGCCACAGCGGAGCAGCTGAGCCTGGCTGGCTGTGGGCGTGTGTAAGGGAACCGCAGGACGGCGGTCGCGGGGCGATGGCCACAGCATCGCATCCAGGGACTGGTGGGCTGGACAGGTCCGGAGAGCCTGCCCGAGTTCTGCCGAGAGCTTTTGTGGAGGCTGCTGGTACCTGGGACTGCGAGATCTCCCTTCCTCTGCCTCCCAAGTGCTTCGGTTAAAGACCACGCCCAGCTACCCCACAACAATTTTGAAACAATAAAAAACTTGAAAAATTTTCCAAGTATGGTACACAGTTAATGCTGCCAGGGTTGGGAGGGCGGGAGTACACTCTAAGGATTTTCTAGGATACCCTTGTGCTCTGCATCCTGAGGAAGAGTGATGCTGGGGCCAGTCCTCCAGGAAAGGAAGTGCAGAGAGTCCGGTGCTGCCTCCTGCCTGCCCTGGGGCTTGTGGGGTGGGGGAGCTTGGACATCCAGGTCGAAAGAAAGCAGGGTACTTGGAAAGGGCACAGGATCCGTGCACATTTCTAGGAACATTGTTTGAGGACCTATGTGCAGGCATTCCAGAATGAAATGACTCTTTTTGAGTAAAGGCAGCCACTACAGGTGGTTTCTCTCACTTAGCTTTCACATGATTTAATTATTCTCTTTATTACTCAGAGAATTCTTCATAAGGAACAGTTTGGTAGATACACTGCTGTTTATTATACTTTGATGGACTTGCACAACCAGGAGTATACAGGGTTCGTGCGGGCTTATTTTCCTATTTGTATTTCTTTGGGTTGCTATGTGTAGATAATCAGGATATAATAACAAGGTTACTGTAGAGCTGGGAAAGCTCTTTTATTTCAGGTTTATTCCAGTTTTACGCGTGCAAGGAATTTTAGCTACCAGCCCAGCAACACCATGTCTCAGGAGGTGCTTAGGTTGTGTTTGGATGATTGTTAGTCGTTGGTAGCACTAGTGTACTAATGTTCTACTCTTCTCTTTTTTATTATTTATTCATCCCTAAGAAATTGCTTAAGAGAAGGGACCCTTCACCTTTTTTTTTCTCATTATTACCTAATTGAGGTCATTTAAGAGAATTGCTTGCAGGTCGGTAGGATGGCTTAGCAGATAAAGGCTCTTGCTGGGCAAGCCTGGAAACCTGAGTTTGATCCCTGTTTATACTTTGATGGACTTGCACAACCAGGAGCATACAGTGTTCATGCAGGCTTATTTTCCTATTTGTATTTCTATGTATTGCTATGTGTATATAATCAGGATTTAATAACAAGGTTATTGAAGAGCTGGGAAAGCTCTTTTATTTCAGGTTTATTTCAGTTTTACACTTGCAAGGAATTTTAGTTACCAGCCCATCAGCCCCTTGTCTCAGGAAGTGCTTAGGTTGTGTTTGGATGATTGTTAGTCATTGGTAGCACTAGTGTACTAATGTTCTACTCATCTCTTTATTACTTATTCATCCCTAAGAAATTGTTTAAGAGAAGGGACACTTCACATTTTTTTTCTCACTATTACCTAATTGAGGTCATTTAAGAGAATCACTTGCAAGTCGGTAGGATGGCTTAGCAGATAAAGGCTCTTGCTGGGCAACCTTGGAGACCTGAGTTTGATCCCTGAATTCCTGAAAAGGTGGAAGGCAAAAATGATTGCACAGAGTTGTCATCTGACCTTCCCATGTGTTCACTACTATTCATCCTTTACCCACATCATGAACACCCCCCCCACACACACATACACAATAAAAAAAGAAGACTGTGGGCTGTATTTAGAGAATCTTCTTGCTGTTCCAAAATGTCATGCCATTTCATTTTTCATTCTCTTACAGACATGGTCTTACCCAGACTGCCAGTGTGGAAAATCAGCTTTGTTTTTAATCTTGTTCAGTTTTCAGTTACATTGTTCTTCTTACAACAATTTTATTAAATTTTTTTACAAACTTGAAGATGGTTCCAAGTGTGTACAATTAATTGTTGTTTTAATTTGCACATTTTGAGAGGAAGCTGCTGACCTTATGCCCTTATGACCATTCTGACCTTAAGCACTCAGAATGGCTTAGTGTTGATTTTATACAAACAAGAACTTTGTCTTACATAATGACAGTGCAGTTATCAAATTTGGTAATTCATGCTGACACAGTATTGCATTTAATTTGGGGTTTTGTTGACAATGTCATTACTCACATAATTGTCGAGGAAGTTGGTACATTTAAGTTTTGTATTGTTTCCTTATCTCTTTAGTCTCTTTCAATATGGAATAGTTCCATCATCTTTTTCATGATCCTGTCACTTTTGATGACGGTGGGTCAATTGTATTTTGTCTTCATTAATTCATTTATTTGTTCATTTTACATCCCACTCACAACCCCACTCCCTCCTCTCCTCCCAGTTTCGCCCTCATCACACTCACCCATTTTCCCCAGATAGTCCCCAACCAATCCACCCTGGAACATCAAGTTACATCAGTATTAAGTACCTCCTCTTTCACTGAGGCAAGACAAGGCAGCCCTGCTAGGAAAAGGGGATCCAGAGGGAGCAACAGAGATAGGAGCCCAAGTCAGAGACAGATCCTGATCTAGTTGTTAGGGGACCCACTTGAGGACAAACAGCCCTTCAATTTCATATATGGAGGGGTCCTAGGACTAGTCCAGGCATGTTGTTTTGTTGGTGGTTCAGTCTCTATGAGGCCCCATGGTCCCAGGTGAGCTGGCTATGTAAGTCTTGTGGTGTACTACCACTCTACCAGCTCCCTAAATCTATCCTCTAACTCTTCCACGAGACTCTCCAAATTCTGCCTAATGTTTGTTTGGCTGTGGGTCTCTGCAACTGTTTCCATTATCTGTTGGATGAAGCCTCTGAGATGATAGTTATGATAGTCCCCTGTCTATAAGCATATCAGAGTATTATTAACAGTGTCAGAAGTTGAGTCTTTCCCATGGGTTAGGTCTCAAGTTGTGCCAGTCATTGGTTGGCCATTTCCTCGATCTCTGTTCCATCTTTTATTCCTACATGTCTTGTAGGTGACAAATTTGGGTGGAGGGTTTTGTGAGTTGATTGGTGTCCCCCTCCCTCCACTGGCTACAAGATGGGTCCACTTCAGTCTCAATATCCCTGCTGCTGGGCATCTCAGCCAGGCTCACAACCCCATATTTTCCCAGGTACCTCCAGAATTCCAGGTCTTCATCTTATCACAGATATGTGGCAACAACAATTTCCCTTCTCTCCTAGCCCTCTCACCCCCATCTGCACTTTTTCCACACCCGATCCCCTGTCCTGTACCTCTCTTCACCCCCTCTCACACCCATTTCCTCTCTCCCTCCACTTCCCATGTCTGTCCCCTCCTTAGTGGGATTCAAGTATCCTTTCTTCTACCTCCATGTTATTTAGTTTATTTAGGTCTGTGGGTTGTAACATGGTTATCCTGTACTATATGGCTAATATCCCAGGTTAGTTATTTTTATAGACTCTCTCTAAGCTCTCTGTGTTCTCATGGATCAATACATAAACTAGGACAAGGGTATCACAAAAGTGCAACACATTGTGTCCTATCAGGTTGGACATACTTTCACTTTGATTACTTGTAATCAGTGTTTTCCAGCATTTTCTGCTACACAGTTAATACCCTGCACCCCCATGAGTACCGTGACATTCTGTGTCTTGGTCCTCATCAGAATGTTAATGCATTTGCCATACACTTACATCAATATGGATTCATGATTTATGTGCTTTCTGTAGTGGACTGGACTGTTACTGTTTGTTTTAGTCTGCTGGGGCTAAATGACAAATGATTTATAAACAAAGGTTTTACTTTTCACAGTCATGAACTCTGGAAAGTCTAAAGTTAAATTATAAGATCTAGTTGGTGGCATGCTTGTCTACAGTCCTGTTCTCACTTTAAACTCAGTGTTCTAAAGCGCCACATGATTTTATATGATCTCATCAATAAGGTTATGAACCTATTTATAAGGGCTTCACCACCCAGACCTGAGTACCTCCCAAAGATCTCCTGCAGTTCTGTTACTTTGGGTCTCAGGACTTCAACATAGGAATTTTGGGAGGACATAGATATGCAGATCATTTTGATGTTTAAATTGTTTTGTCATTTGACCAATGAGAGTTTATAAATCTGGTTTCTTTCCATTTTTAATCTTAATTTTTATTAATTACACTTTATTCACTTTGAATCTTCTGTGCCCCCTCCCCCTCCTCTCCCAATCCCATCCTCCCTCCCCCTTCTCCACACATGTGCCTCCCCAAGTCCACTGATAAGAGAGGTCCTCCTTTTCCTCCCTATGATCATTGTCTATCAGGGCTCATCACGAATAGCTTCACTGTCTTCCTCTGTGGCCTGGTAATGTTGCTTCCCCTTCCAGGGGAGGTGATCAAAGAGCAGGCCAATCAGTTCATGTCAGAGACAGTCCCATTACAATGGAACCCACTTGGACACTGAACTGCCATGGGCAACATCTGTTCAGGGTTCTAGTTTATCTCCATCAATGGTCCTTGGTTGGAGTTATCCATCTCAGAAAAGAACCCTGTGCCCAGATGTTTTTGGTTCTGTTGCTCTCCTTGTGGAGTACATATCCTCTCCAGGTTTTATTATTTCCTACTTCTTTCATGAAGTTCTTTGCACTCTGCCCAAAATTTGGTACAAGTCGCACCATCTTCTCTGATATCCTGCAGGGTAGAGCCTTTCAGATTCCCTCCGTGGTAGGCTCCTGTCCTGTTCCCTGATTTCTCCCTCTTCTGATGTCTGTCCTCTTTGCCTTTATGAATGAGGATTCAGCATCTTAGCCAGAGTTCTCCTCATTCATAAATTTCTGTAGTTGTATAGATTTTAGTATGTTTATCCTATATTATATGTCTAATAATCACTTGTGAGTAGTATATACCCTATGTGTATTTCTGATTCTGGGCTACCTCACTCAGGATGATCTTTCCCAGTTTCCACCATTTGCCTGCAATTTTCATAATTTCCTTGTTTTTTTTATTGTTGAGTAATATTCCATCAAGTAGATGTACCACATTTTCTGTGCCCATTCCTCAGTTGAGGGGCATCTGGGTTGTTTCCAAATTCTATTACAAATAAAGCTGCTACAAATATGGTTGAGCAAATGACCTTGTTGTATACTTCAGCATCTTTTGGATATATGCTTAGGAGTGATACAGCTGAATCTTGAGGAAGCACTATTCCTAATTGTCTGAGAAAGTGCAAGATTGATTTCCAACATGATGTACAAGTTTACATTCCCACCAGGAGTGGAGGAGGGTTCCTCTTTCTCGATATCCTCTTCATCATGTATTGTCACTTGAGCTTTAGATCTTAGCTCTTCTGATGGGTGTAAGGTGAAATCTCAGGGTTGTTTTGATTTGCATTTCCCTGATGACTAAGGGCATTGAGCATTTAAGTGTTTCTCTGCCATTCCTCTATTGAGAATTCTGTTTAGCTCTGTACCCCATTTTTTTAAATAATTGGATTACTTGATTTATTGCTGTTTAACTACTTGAGTTCTCTATATATTCTGGATATTAGCCCTCTGTCAGATATAGGGTTAGTGAACATCCTTTCCCAATATGTAGACAGTATCTTTTGCTTTACAGAAGCTTTTCAGTTTCATGAAGCCCCTTTCATTGATTGTAGCACTTAGAGCCTGTGATTTTGGTGTTTTGTTACACCAGCAAAGACACAAGACCTGAGAAAGAGATTTTCCTGGCACAGGCAAGAAGAGCATAAGAGTCCTTACCAAAGCAATGGTTTTCTTCAACAAAGCAAGCACCGGAATTTAACTTATGGCATATGGATAAGTTCAAATGTGGGTTTGTCTACTCAGAGACATTCTGAATTAAGTCTTATTCTGAATATGATAATAATGTAAAAATAAGAGATAAAAAGGCACTCTTGGCTCAAAGTCATGGAGAAATAGATGTAAAATTTTTAAAATTATGGACAGAAATGCCTCTGGAATATTTACTTTTGACCACAGTTCTTAGCTGAAAATGAAGTAAATGAGGCAATGAAAGTAGATTGCTCAGGGAGCAATGCCATCTGGTAATAATGTCTGATCTATGAGAGGGATATTACAATGCTACAGTTCTCACAAAAAGGACAGAGAGCCCAATTTCAGAAAACTTCTAACATCCCTGTGTACACTACCCCTCAGGAAAAAAAAAATCTATGACTTGAAAGATAGTTTGCATTTTGAAATCATTTTGATACATGATATTCCTACATAGCCATGTGTGTTTTAGAAGTGTCCGTGGAGTTAGGCATGGTGGCATACACCTGTAATCCCGGCACTCAAGGAGGAAGAGGCAGACAGATTTATGTAATTTTGAGGATGGCTGGGTCTACAAAGTGAGTCCAGAACAATCAAAGCTACACAAGAAAATTGTGTCTCAAAAACAAAGCAAAACAGAGAATACAGTCTGTGGAACAATCTGGCCTCAGTCTCAGAGAGATCAGCCTGCCACTGAACCCTAGGTTTAGGGTGACAAGGATGCACTTGTGAGCCAAGCTATGATTTTTAAGTGGTCTATCCTTGAATCAATAAATTAAAGGATAAAATAAGATGTACAGAGGAACCATTATCCTTTTCAAGAACAACAATAAGTCTTCAAATTCTACAAATAATTTCTGTCATGTATAAGTGGCTCCATTGCTTTGTTAATTTGATCATTTATAACTGGATATAAGATATATAATACAGGATAATTATACTAAAGGCTGTACAGCTAAAGAAGCTAATCAAGAAGGAGGACCCTGGGTAAGATGCTCAATCTTCATTCAGAAAGGCAAACGGAATGGACATCAGAAGACAGAGAAAACAGGACACTGGACAGGAAACTACCACAGAGGGCCTCTGAAAGACTCTATCCAACAGGGTATCAAAACATATGCTGAGACTCATAACCAATCTTTGGGCACAGTACAGGTAATCCAATGAAAAAGGGTGGAGATAGAAAGACCTGGAGGGGACAGGAGCTCCACCAGGAGAGAAATAGAATGAAAAACTCTGCACACAGGGATATTTGGAGACTCATAATCCAAACAAGAACCACAAATGGAGATAATGTAATACCCGACAGATTTAGCCCATTGCAGCTTGGTGTCCAAGAGGGTACCCTAGTAATGGGAACAAGGACTGACTCTGACATGACTCAGGGCCTGGCTCTTTGATCACCTCTGCCTGCAGGGGGAACAGCCTTACCAGTCCACAGGGGAAGACAATGAATACAGTCCCCATGAAACCTGATATACTAGGTTCAGATGGAAGGAGAGAAGTACCTCCCCTATCCAGTGGCCTGGGGGAGGGGAATTGGAGAAGAAGAGGGAGAGAGGGTAGGATTGGGAGGGGATGAGGAGGGGTCTATAGCAGGGATATAAAGTGAATAAACTGTAATCAATAAAAATAAAAAGAATTAAATAATGCTGGAGTGTGTTTGTGTATACATACATGTTATTGTGTATATGTGATAGAGTACAACTTATTGCTATTTATTATCTACATCCCATACATAAGTTCTTGACATAGAACACAATGAGTCTTTTGGCCAGTGACCACACTGGCCCTTATTTAGCCTGAAAATATATTTACATATATGCTAGTGTGTGATTTTGCATATACAGCAGCCCAACTATAGAAACATTGGAAAAATCTGTAGCACTGATATGAACTACTCAGGGATTGAGCTCAAATCATCAGGCTTAGCAATAATTAAATTTACCCACTGAGACAATTCTCTGATCTTCACTTGCAGTTTTGAGAAATTCTTAAGAATAAGTCTTTACTCCTAAGAAAGAACTAACACATTCCAAAGCAAGACAGGAGTGTATAATTTTCATTTGCAAGTAGCATTTATTATTCAAATAATTTCATTTTCTTCCATCCTCAGATGACAATATATTCATAATCAGAATAGAAGACAATATTGTACTGATGTAATTTTTCAAGTAAATTTTATGAGTCTCAATGAGCTTAGTGGGGAGTGTTTGTGGTATGCAAAAGAGACAACATACCTTGAAGATCATAGAACCATGATGAAAATAGATCCCACACTCTTCATAGATCTGTCATAGCCTAAGAATGAATAATCCATCACACACATAACATGTCTTTTTGAAATAAATCTTGTTGCTGTTACATTAACTATCACTTCTAGATAAATCTCTAAGAAGGCAATACTTCAAAATGATGTGCCATATAGTAAATATGGGAACATGTAGAAGCATGAAACTTCAAACAATATATACATTCCTGTGTACACACATACTATAAAGCATCAATTAATTATTGATATTTAAGAAAGGCTTAAAAACAAACATCTTAATTTGTGAAAACATAAAAAAGTACAAGTTCTCATAGACCCTTCCTTGAAAACTATGATCTCACACTGCCTGATATAAATAAGCAATGGACCACATAGAAGATGGGGATTCCATTCTATACATTGCAGCAGAAAAATAACTATCGCGAAGTGGAAATGCATTAGAAGATGAACAGCTGCCACAGAGGGAATATCAGAACAACCGAATAAACTTCTGTGAATGGATTTGCTACACACACAGCAAATTCAATAGCTACTCCACTGTTTCAAAATTCAGACCACAACCACAATTGGTGATCTCCTCCATTATAATGAAGTGAACATGGTAAATAATTTCTTCCTCTGAGGCTCTGACAAAAACAGATTCCAAATAGTTTCTTTTCTTGGAAATGAATACATTTTTATGTCCAAAGTAATAACGCTTTTGCACAAATAAGATTGCTCTCTTCTATGAATTCTTTTCTACTTCCTGACATAAAGGTGATATATTAAGATTTAAGATATTTACAGTACTAGATACATGGCTTTGCCGTTAAGACAAATTCATTCCCAGGAACTATGTCAGGTTTTGGACAACTTTCTATAATTATTGGTATGAGAACATCAGTGGGTCTAGTCTACATGGAAACTAGAATGGACAGGCACATAAACACAAAAAGACAAACTATTATCACATAAGGGAAATTAAAACAAATTCTTAAATATATGTTTACTCATAAATATTTTACTTAAATAATTCATTACTGAACTCAGGTGTTGAGACAACTACAGGCCTATCTACAAATATTTTCTTCATCATGAATTCTTTCATGTAACAGAAATCAAACATGTAGGTTTGAAGTCAGAGAAATTAATCCTTCTCAGATGGTGGTATCATTTGGGAATGTTTAAAAAATGTATCCCTGCTGGAGAAAGTATGTTACATGGGGTGAGTTTCATAGTTTTCAGCTGCATACCTTCTGTAGTTCCTACTCGCTGCTTCATGCTGCAGGTGGTGGTTGTGAGCTCCAAGCTTCCTACTTTAGCTGCCATGTAGGACACTTGTGTTACCAAATTTATAGTGATCCCATATCCTCTCAGGTCATAAGGCAAAGTAAACCCATTTGCAAGTTGCCTTAGACATTGTGTTTGGTCACAGAAAATGCACAAATATGCACACATAAATTTTACAACTGGATGATTTATTTCATGTAATTGAAGTGAATTGTGAATAAAAAAAATGATTATCTTATTGTTTGAATTCATATGCCTTTAGTCCTTATAAGATTTCAATTGGAAACAAAATAAGGATGGATGTCATAAATGCATGCATACACTGTTGACACTTGATAGAATTTTCCTCGAAAATAATCTAGTGTAATTGAATGCAAGCTGGTGGGTCAAAGATCTTAACAAAATATTTTATTCTAATAGATGTTCTTCCGAATGAGTTCTTTTGGGTTCTCAAAGACTACTGTGATAAGCAAAGGCTTTAAGATGTAGCCCACACAGTAAAGCTTTTACTCTTATACAATGGTAGCATGAAGTAGAAAACCTTACCATACTGCCTACATTCATGGAGTTTCTCTGCAGCGTGACTTTTTCTCATGATTTCAAAGAAAACCCTATGAAAAGGATATATCACATTGCTTAATCAGAGGGTTTCACTGCAGTGTGTGTTCTTTTATGTATTTGGAGGTAACTGTATTAAGAAGGGGCTTTATCACATTGAAGTCATGTATAAGGTTTCTCTCTACTATCTGACCATTTGTACACTTGAAGATGACTTTGATATGCAAAACATGTAAAAGCAAATTGTATGTGGGAACATGGAAAAGCAAGGTGTCCTAAGTATTTCCTTTTAGTTACCAGCCTTCATTGATTTATAGGGTGAACATAAGTTTAAGTTCATAGTCCCTAGGAAAGCTGTAGACTTCCCAATAGCTTATCGGCTTTAATCACTTAACTTTTTTTGCCCAAAACATGACTGTTCCATACCATGATTTCTGGTCCCCTAACATAATGACTGACCCAAACCACAGATTCTCTTTTCTAAAACATAATACCTTTTCCTAACCACAAAAGAACAAATGGATATGATTGTTTTGACTGTAAAACTTACATTTTGCATCAGGTGCCTTCCTCAATGATGTAAACAAATCCCATATCCCTAAACCATAACTGACGGTAATAATTCAGTTGTAAAACACTAAAGATGTTTACAATTTTCAAGCTCAGAACCTCTGTAACTTTCTGACTCATTGGATGGGGAGGGATAACAGTTCAACATTATGTGTCCTTCATCACACTGGATAACAATATTTTTTTCATCTGTATTGAACTGTTTGAGTTGTATTGGATTCAGTGGACAGAAGAACACAAAAGCCTTACCATATTGATTATATTCTCAGATTTTTTTTTCTCCATTTTGAAACTTTTATGATGATGTAGAATATAGATATGTGTAAAGGTCTCCCATTTTAACACATTCATAAATTTTCTCTTTATGAATTCTTTCATGATGATGAAGATTATACAAATGTGGAGTAGCTTCACCATGTAAACACACTCATAGTCTTTTGTTCCAGTATGAATTCTTTCAAGACGTTGAAGATGATTGTGAAGAGCAAATTTTTATTAGGAGATGACTATTATGTGAAAAGGCTTCGCCACATAGATTACATTATTAAGGTTTCTCTCAAGGGTGAGGTCTTTTGTATATTAGGAGATGACTGTTACATACAAAGGCTTTAACACATTGATTACATCCATGAGTTCTCTCCAGTGTGAGGTCTTTTTTTGTATTAGGAGACTACTGTTACATGCAATGGCTTTACCACCTTAGTAACATTCATAGGGTTTCTCTCTAGTATGCTTTCTTTATGTCATAGGAGATTACTATTATGTCAAAATGCTTTATCACATTGGTTGTTTTGATAAAGTTTCTATCCATTGTGCTTCTACATACATGAAAATTATTATGGCATGCAAAGTTTTTGACACATTGGTTATATTCATAGGGTTTCACTACAATGAATGTTCTTGTTCAAGATAATTCTTACATGAAAAGACTTCACAACATTAGTTATATTCATAAGAATTCTCTGCAACGAAGATTTTTATGTCTTAGGAGAACACTATTATCTACAAAGGCTTTACCACATTAGTTACATTCATAAGGTTTCCCTCCAGTGTGAGTTCTTTTATGTACTAGGAGATTACTGTTATGTGCAAAGGCTTTACCACATTGGTTACATTCATAAGGTTTCTCTCCAGTGTGAGTTCTTTTATGTCTTAGGAGATGACTGTTACGTGCAAAGGCTTTGCCACATTGGTTACATTCATAAGGTTTCTCTCCAGTGTGAGTGTGAGTTCTTTTATGTACTAGGAGATTACTGTTAGATGCAAAGGCTTTATCACATTGGTTACATTCATAAGGTTTCTCTCCAGTGTGAGTTCGTTTATGTACTAAAAGTTTACTGTTACATGCAAAGGCTTCACCACATTGGTTACATTCATAAGGTTTCTCTCCAGTGTGAGTTCTTTTATGTATTAGGAGATGACTGTTACGTACAAAGGCTTTACCACATTGATTACATTCATAAGGTTTTTCTCCAGTGTGAGTTCCTGGTCTTAGGAGACCACTGTTAGATGCATAGGCTTTACCACATCGGTTACATTCATGAGGTTTCTCTCCTATATGTATCCTTTTATGTCTTAGGATATGACTTTTATGTGCAAAGGCATTAACATATTGGCTACATTCATAGTGATCCACACCAGTATGCATACTTTTACATGTGTGGGGCCTACTGTGATGTGCAAAGACTTCATATTGAGTATCTTCAGGGAGTTTTTCTGCACAATGATTGTTTTCATACCTGCAAAGATAATTGGCACATATGACAGCTTTTCCACATTCATTAAACTAATGGATGTTTTTGCCACATGACTTAATTTTGCAGTTTGAATTAAAGAAGAATTACATTTTGAGTTTTCATCATTATTTTTATATTCACGGTTTTCTCCTCTACTGGTTGTTTTGCTGAGCAAGCAATCAGCTAAGTACTGATGAAATCATAGTATTGTTAGTTCTATGCCTGATCACATGTCGTCTATGTTGTAAACATTTTTCCTTCCTTACTTATCTATTGTACATAATAAAGAGCTAACAAGTGATAGCAGGGCACAAAATGGAGGACAGAACTTTTGAGTGAGAGAGGATTGCTAGGAAGAAGAAAGCAAATGACACACCATTCACCAGCATGACAGTGAGGTTAACAGATGGACATGACCTTGAACAAAGAAGTAGAGCTGGCCATGCATCCAGACACTGTGCTAGGTTTGTGTTAGTGAAAAAAAGGGTTCAGAATCTGCCCAGTAAATTGCCTAAGCTTTAAAATATTAAAAAGCCTCTGCATCATTATTTGTATTGCTGGAAGCTCTAAATAGCCCATATAAAGCATAATAGGTATCAATTTTTAAAGATCTACTCAAAATGGGGACTACTATACCTTTTAGTTGTTCTGGGTGGTACATTGTTTCTTTCAATATACACATATTAAAATGACTTGGACTCATTGTGATATATATCTATTAAAAGGATAATAATAAATGACATGGTTCCATGATGCATTCACACATTTGATTTTTGTTCATCACAGACATGTGCTATAGGGATTATGGTTTTTCCACAACATTCGTGACTCTAAAAAAACTGCTTTTCTCACAAAACTTAGGAACATTACTACAAGTATATGAGTAACCCCATTTTACTATGGATGAGTTGATTAGTATAATGTTTTGGATATACTTTCATCACCTATTTACTGTGAATACATTTGGCAATATCTGTGTTGTAGGAGACTAAAACAAATTGCAGTTTTACTTCAGCGCTAATGAGTAAACAATTGAAACATTGATCTTGCGTAAGTATGATTTCCTTGCATTCTTTCTTAGAGGAGTGCCTTGCAAACACACATCAAATACCTAACATGGAGGTACATGGTTTAGTAACAAGTTAGTCATCATCAATAAATACTCTTAAAACAGTTCATTTACACTGTCCCTTCTCTTTCAAACTTCCAGAACATATTAAAATTTTCTCAGAACCATATTCATATCAGCTGACATTGAAAATTACCTTGTATGTCTTCTAGAATTTTGACAATGCTCTTCTATATTATGACTTTCCCAATTGTAGCCTAAAATACAGTAACAGAAAATGTATGCTTTATTATTGGAAATAATACAAAGTTTAAGTCTTGATCTATGGTCAAAGATCCAGTCATCTCATTCTTCCTCATCCTCAAGAGAAATTACAGAAGCACATCAATAATGAATAAAGTGTTTCCCCATATTTTAAGAAGTAAAGAAAATTCACTGTCCTACCTATAGTAGTGAGGTTCCTGTAGGTCTCCAGCATTACATCTTTGTAGAGATTCCTCTGGGAAGGATCCAGCAAAGCCCACTCTTCTCGAGTGAAATTCATATGCACATCATTGTAGGTCAATATACTCTAAAATATCCACACACATGTACAAAAGAAAGCATGATACTTAGAATACTGGAAATGTATACTTCATTTACAATATTTTCAATGTATTCTGGTGGTTCTTCTACTTAGTTTCTGACACACAAGTTGTAATGTAATCACCAACTCTTTTTAGGAGTAAACTCAGTAGTGAGGTTCACCTCTCTAATTTCTGCATCCTTTTAGTAGGATATAGCCTTGCAGGAGAAATGTCAAATAACAGATATATATAGAGAGATAGAGTAAACAGTCAACAGTACTGAGCCCACATGATAGAAATTGTATACACGATTCCTGACTCTCATAAGAATGGGCTGGCTGGGTGTATTTTCTGATGACTTTAATTCCAAAATCACTCAGGAAACAGAGGCTGGTGTATTTTATAGAGCTGGATGGTAGACTGCTCTTTGAAATAAGTTCCAGGACACTCAGGGGTACATAATAAGATCCTGAATAATATGCAAAAATTAATCGAACAAGCAAGATAAAAAAACTTAAAGATCTTTCTCAAATTTCTACAAAGATTTATATATTCATTTGAGTTCTGCATAAATATCTAGAAACCTGAAGTTCCTCATTTTCACCTGTAATATTAATGTGATCTTTTAAAAATGAAATGTATGTTTGAACAAATACAAAAGGAGATTGAAAACGTTAGCAATTTAAATGTTGATCATAAATAGGCAACATGAGGGACAGAGGTATGCCTGAGTGGTTAAGAACACTATCTCTTCTTCCAGAAGACCTGGGTTAAATTCCCTGCACCCACATGACAGCTTATAGCTGTCTGTAAAACAAATATGTTCAATAAAATACCTAAGGAAACCCAACCAAGATAAAAAATGTGAAGTAGACCAATGTTACCTATGATTGTATACATATAAAAATTAAATGAACACAAATGTCACAACTAGACGAAAACAACTCAAAGTGACCTCCGACTTTTTCAAATTACCTTCTAGGTACTACTGACCTTTTTTTTTTTTTTCAAACAGAGTCTACATGCCCTAGAATTCTCTGAGTAAATGGAGGTCAGCAGAAAGGTAGGCTATGGCACAGTAGCCCCTCATGGACCCCTAGTGATTGCAGGCAAACCCAGTCCCACTGATGCCCATAAACAAAACAGTGTTAAATAGTAATTTTATGTCTATTTACTACCACATCTATTACAGCACAAGATGTAAAATCTTCCCCATCTAACTACATAACACCATGTACTCCTCAAACCTCTCTGCATCTCAGAAACTCCTTTTAACCCTGGAATTCAGTGCCTTAAGTCCCATCACTGTGGCTGCTATTAGTGGAAAGGTTAAAGCATGCTAATCAAATACTGCTAAAATTTGATCCACATTTTTCCTTGACACTAGTTTCCAAAATATTTGTAAAAATTATCACATAAAATTGAATTTATAAAACAATGTTAAAACTTCCAGAAATGAACTTCGTTTTTCCAAACTGTATTCCCACTGTACAAAAATAAACAGATAATTACATGACTCAAATAAGTAATTTTTAAAACTCTGCTGTGGTATTATAGCCTTTATCTTAAGAATTTAGCAAGGTCAATGCTCTGGGGAGCAATAGACTGGGATCAATGTGACCTAAGCCAACAAAGTTTGTCTCAGAAATATTTTTCTAAAATGTTGAAGATGCAGCTGTTCTAGATTTATTATCCATCCCCAGGAAGAAAGTACTGTAAACAAAATTAAATGGTTAAAGAAAAAAAATATGTGTAGCATGTATCTACTTCTAGTTAATGCTATAAGAGAAGAGAGGCTGAACAGATTTTGCATTCCATGCATGCAGTCTTCTTTAAGTCTCGTTTAAGTTTAGGATCCTGGCTATATAGTAAACAATTTCTGAACTAGAGATTTCAAGTCTAGCCACTGAGACAAATGGGAGATTTACACAGCAAAGGCATTTCTTGAATGATTTATGTACTACACTCCCTTAATGCAGCAGGTCATTATTCAGTGACAGAATATAAGTGAGAGGTCTCAGCGGTTTCAAATGTTAGGAAAAGTAGAAGGTAGAAAATGTAAAAGCTAGGGTGGATAGGTTTTGCACAAGCTATGTCTTATCCAAAGTAAGCTTCTTAAGAATAGCATATTGTATACTTCTTGGGGAGAAATGGAAGGAAACAGTAGACATCTATGAATTGATCAGAAACTCTCATCCAATGGGATAAAACTACGAGGAGTCTAATAAAACAACACTGCACAAGGGGAACACAGGATCTCAAGAACATTATTTACCAATACCACAGTGACTTTGGAACTGATGAGGGTGTCTCCATGTTTTGTAAAGGGTTGGGTTCTCATAATATGAAGTAAGTCTTCCTCAAATGCCCTAAGCATGCAGCTCACCCCTTTCCTAGTTTTAGGAAAGGATCACTGCTATATTTTAAAAACCTCAGATTCTTGGGGAAATCTCCCAAAGCCTACGCCACAAGTTGTACTGGCTTAAGCATATTGGAGGACTGTGAGAAGTTAGGTTTTTCTCCACACATGAGGACCTCAGGGAAAGCTTTATTTGAACAGAGCAGCCCTCAACACAACAGTGTTTTCTCTATTCAATTGGTTGCCATCAGATGTCTTCCCCATGTGACAGAGCTGTTTTGCTCAAGAAGAAAACTGAAACTTTATGACACACAAGTCTTTAATGTTGGCTGTGAGTCTGTAATGGCAATTAAGCAGCTTGTTAGATGTGTCTTCTTTGACATGGAGATGGGCCAATGGTTGGTATGAATCAGGGTTGTCTCCTTGGTTATGGCTGGAGACAAATTTGTTGACTATCCTCTTAAGCATACATGTGTTTCCTAGCATCCTAATCTCTAACAGGCCTGCTTGGCATGCTACTTAACTACTTAGCGCTTAGCTAAATTCTACTTGGTGTGTTTTTCTGCCACCTAAACATTGGTAAAACACTTACATCAACAATTCTATGCTTTTACAGCACAGCTTTATATTGAAGTGCTAAACGCATATGTCATTTCAACCTCCACAAATTAATTCCATATGAATCTCATATCTAAATGTTAAATGCCAAGGTCAGATCTTGGAGAAGATAGTAGAAACTAGGCTCCTCAGAGTTAGCATCCTACCAAGAATATTTCCATGTTCAAGCATCTTCTGCAAATACTTTGTGAACATGAAGCTCCATAATGAGCAGGCCTCAGACCATGTCAGTAACTGAAAGTTTTATTTACCATAATCAAGATGACAACAAGATCATCACACTGAGGAGCAACAGATTGGGATCAAGGTCAACTGAGTCAACATAGAAGAAGCTGACTCAGAAACAATTTTCTAGAAGCCTTGAACTGCAAATGTTCTAGAATTAACATTCATCACAGGAAGAAATCACTCCCTACATCTAAGAGTTTAATATAGAAAACCTCTTTAAAGATAGAATGCATTCAACTATGTATACTGCTCAAAGAGGAACTGACTACAACACATTTTGCATTCCACATATGCTGTCACCCTTAAATCTCTTTCAGGTTCAGGTTCCAAGTTAAACTTTGACTAATTCCTATAGGGACAGAAGACTGAAAGTACAGTCCTGAAAGTAGATAAAATTATACAGAGCAAATCTGTCTTCTAGAGCATAAGCTATAATCTAGAAGATAGATTTTAAGGATTTATGATTGTCAAAATTCCCACACATAAAAAGGAGAGAGAACACTCATGCAAAAAAACATCACAGAAAAGTTAACTATGAGCACTGTGTTTGCAGGTCTTTGATGAAAGCTATACTGAGCTAGTCTAACTTCAGAATATAGTGGCTTTTGTCTCTGAGGAGGCTGGCTCACAACAATACCACAACTGCTAATATGCAGGACCAAAATGAGTTCATTTCAACTAGCCTTAGCTGCAGTCTCTCTCAGGGCTATGACATCACTGCAGCAAATTCCATTTCATTAAGCTTTATTTTAATTTATATGGATCTTTTGCATGTGTCTTTGCACAGTACCTACAGATGCCAGAAGGGGCCATCAGTTTCCTTGGAAATGAAGATACAGATGGTCAGCTACTAGCTGGTTTCTAAAATATGACCTGTGTCCTCTGTAACAACACCCAGTGCTTTTAACTGCTATGCCACTTTTTCTTTAAAATTTATTATTTTACATGTTAATTAAAATATATTACATCAATTTCACCTTGCCATGTCCTTTCTTCATCTCTTCCCAAATTCTTCCATTCCAATATTTCTCTTTAAGTATGTGAGCAATTATGTGCAAATATATGAATTAAATCTGAGTCCATTTCTGTTGATTCTGTGTATATGGATTCAGGGCTGAAGTATTTCCATTGGATATGTAATTAAGGAGCTCATCCCCACCTAAGGCTAATTTTCCCACTTGCAGGAGAGTTCCATTTAAGGAGTCTGACCCTGAAGTGACCTAAGCTGTCTTCTAGAAGAAACATTAGAAAACACAAAGTGGTAAGTTAATACATTAGCAAAAAAATTGTTGGTGCCATGGCTCTGAGTTTCTAGAGCTGCAGGGAAGATCATGGATATTGGCCTGGGCCAATCAACACCTCTCTTTGTTCTAAGGGCCTCCCACCATACCACTGACCATTCTCTCCTTGGGTGACTTTCAAATCTTGAAATTCCTGCTTCCTTTTTGTAAGCACCATGATTACAGGCTTGTGTTGCCATACCTGGCTGAGGTGGCTTCAGCTCATTTAGTAATGTTATAGCAATTTGAGCAAGATGAGCAGTTACACATAAACTGTATTATAAAACCACTCATCTCTGTGAGCCTGAGTTTCACTCTGTAAAATAAGGATATAAATCTTCCCCAGTCTTTAGATGACTTATAACAGACTGGATGACAAAGGAAAACAACATTCCTCATAGATAAGGTTTTTTAATATATATACTTGATCTTGAAGAACTCAGAGCTACATGACACCGATTGCATTAATAGATGTTTTGTAGAGTGAGTCACATTACATTAGTAAACTAAACCAGGACAAATAGAAGAAATTCCACATTCCTAATACTTATTGGAATTTTGCACAGTGTAATACTGCAGATGTATTCCCAATGAATTTGGAAAAGTAATTATCTTAGTTTAATATTTATTTTAATATATTAGTAATTAGTTTAATGTATTCGTGATCTATTAGTTAGAATGGATTTTGATAATGTGATACAAGTTTACAATTAACTTATAAACAATTAATTATTTAGCTAAAAATGAAATATAGATTCACAGTGTTATCACTATCCAATTTTTCCTTACAAAGATGTGTTGAATATTTCAGAATATACTGACATATGGATGTTGTTTATCTGAACATCACTTGGAAGGAGTACGCTTTGCCAGATTTGCTCTAGAAAAGCTCTGCAAGCATGTGATGCTGGTGACCTACAAGATCCTCACTCGTATAGGATGACCAGTGATTATTTTACAATTTAACCATTGTTAACTAATTAATAATTAATAACAATGTATTTATCACAAATAGAAAGTGCACTCAGAGTAGTGAGTACTACATATCTTCTGCTTGTTCTCTGAGAAAGATTTATGTTGCTTCTTTTGGTATCCCTAGGCTCACATGGCTTATAAGTATTTTGACAAATTATATCCCTATTAAAAGAAAAATAACAAGTGAAACATTATCATATTCATATAGTTTGACATTTTGTTCCTTGTGGACATGTGGTATAAGGATTAAGGTTTCTCCACAACAACATTCTTGACTCTCATAAACTTCCCCTGTCTAAACAAGTATATGAATGAGTAACACCAGCTTTACTGTGGATTATTTGCTTATTAGAATGTTATTGAACATATATGTTGGTATAATGTTCCTTTGGAATGTATACGATTTATCCTTGTTCATTCAAAGGCTGATTTCTCTACCCCACTATCTGTTTTCAATCCAGACACTGCATTGTAATGCTTATTCTAAGTATCAACTGTCTCAAGTTTGTGTAAGTCTCAAGTTTGTGTAAACATGCCACCACTTGTTGTCTATATTGTCAATTAAACAACCAGCCCCAGTGCTGTGCAATGGGGAGGATGAGGTGGAACATCCTGATTGGGAAAGGAGAGAAGGAAGTGAGGAGGAGAGATCAGCAGGAGAGAACTTGGAACCATGAGTAGAGATGAGCTGGACCCTAAAATATGACTGAAAGCAATAATGGGTGAAATCTGAATGGTTGGAAACTATGCGGGCTTGGAGGTTCAAGATGAAATAACTATTGCCCAGAATAGTGTGCTGGGTTAATTAAATAAATCTCAGTCTCTGCATCATAATTTGGGTATATAGTTGGTTTAGAATTAACCACCGTGGCAGCCAAAATGGAGTTGGTAGTCAAAAAGAGTGTGTATTGCTATTTGGTGCTGAGTTTGAGCAGTGGCTTCTGGTAATTGGAATTTCACCTCCTGGCCTTGGCAAACATGGGTATTATCTAAAGCTCAGTTTCTCACAGACTGACTTGGGCATTCCTTACAGCTGGGTGTTTTATCCCTGAGAACTATAGAATAAATTCCTTACAACCATGGAAACCAGATAAGTAAAATTTTTGTAACCTTGAGTAAATCCTCAGCTGCTTTGCTAAGTGATACTGTTACCTTGAGATAATTGCTTGTGACATCATAATTTATAAGCACTGTTTAAAGGCTCAATAAATGGCACCTTGATCAGAGTCTTGCTTTGGTGTCTTCCTTGTGTCACCCTGCTCTTTTTCCCCCAGCCCTCACTTAGGCAGATTCAACTGTTGCGGTAGGCAGTGAAAAACCACTACTTAACTAAAGGTAAATAATAGTAACCATTAAGAAACACAACAAATGGCACCCAACTAATCTAAATATCGACACCCTTTAAATCATACTTCAACATAATTTGGTGGAATAAGCTCCCAGTGATACAACCCAAATTTAAAACCTAAAATCTCCTGGGTCAATTACTGTCCCTTTAAGAGAGACTCTTAAACAGGCTCAGAAGCAAAAGGCAGCCTACAGTGGGAAGATCTGAGACTGAACATAATAAAACTGAAGGCTGTTACAGTCTAACAGGAGGGGGACACAAGCATGGCTTCCTTATACTGTGGCTGGCTCAGAGCAACAGCAGCAGCCATGGCTGGAAGGAAAAGGAACTGTAGGCAGACAGATCTCTAGACAGAGCTTGGCATAGAAGTGCGTCTAAAACAAACAAACAAAAAAATGCCATGGCAGAGGGGGTTTTAATCCCTTTGGCTTTGTTTTGGTTGTCATAGTCGTGGATCTGGTTGCAATATGTTTAAGGGTGATGGGTCTTCTCCATGCCTTCTAAGAGAAAGTTCAAGGAGAAAATGGGAGAAAACCCAAAGATTGGAATACTAAGTTACAGACAATAAAAAGGTTATTCCCCCTAATAAAAATTAGATTAATAACGACTAAAATCCAAAACTCTCTGGCTACAAGATACTTGTCAGCTCTTTCTGGTAAAGGTCCACCATTTAAATATAACAACGACTAAATCCAAAAAATAACCAACTTGCTTGTTACAGTCTAATTCACACAACTGACCCAAAATGTAATATTTTCATGTCTCTTTGCTTGATTTTCATTTAAAGGCTTTGCTTTACAATGATATGAATTTGAGACTATTTAAACAAGTTGGTGAAGGCACATTCCTTTAATCCCAACACAAAGTAAAAAGAATCAGGCATATCACAGAGTTGCTGATCAGTCTAATTTACATAATAAAAGGGTGGCATCTCCTGCTGTTATAGCCACTTGCAGAAATAAGATTCAAAATGACAACATTTTCCTTAAGGTTACCATGTAATTTCTTTTCTCTTAATAATAAATTCTATGTCTTTACTGTTCTAAAGATTGGATACATACCAATTTTAGGTTTATGTAGAGAGAAATTATATCACATTGACCTAAAAAGGCCAGCCAATCTCAAAAACTGGTACTTCCACAAAACTGGTATAAAAGGGTATTTTGGCTTAAGAAATATGTTCTGTAGGTCAATGTCAGTACTCAAAATTAGGCTGGGAGACAAACATGCAAACTGCATGTCTCCCATGTATAAAAACTTTTAAATGCTGACTAAATTAAGATGTCACACTGCTCTGGAAGCAGGCTTATCCTTTCAACTGTGAGACATGTTCACAGAAGACAAATGTTGATCATGCTTGATGTAAAAAAAGACACAGGAGGCTTACAGATGGAAAAGTACACACCAGCCTAGTTAAGTCCTAAAAGCTCAAAATTTATAATTCATATGTTTAAAAGGCAGAACTGTCCATCCCATATCAAAGAAGGGGCAAGCCAAAGATAGACAAAACAAATGTCAAAACCCAGGTGCAAGATGCCTAGGATATGTTTAAATGCTAAAGGTAAAAGGGAGTTTATATAAAGTTTAGCTATAAAGGCTTAATTTCCCATTCTGTATAAAAAAGAGACAAGCCAAAGAATAGCCACAGCCAATGTAAAAATCTAGGTACAAGATGCCTAGGGTTTGCTTAAATACTAAAGGTAAAAGGGAGTTTTTATTAAGTTTGGTTATGAAGGGATAACTGCCCATACTATAGAGGATAGTACAAAAACAGCTGCAACTTATGTAAAAACCTAGGCATAAACCTCTAAACAGGTACGAGATGGCCAGGGTATGCTTAAAGTCTAAATTAAAAAAGGCGTTTATATAAAGTTTACTTAAAGCATGCCTTTTTAATTGCTCAAAGCAACCAATTTGTCACAGCAATGGGAGGCCTTCTCTCAGGAAATAGGTAGCAGCTTGGCCTAATAAAACAGGCACTCAAGAGCCCAAAAATGTAATTTTGATCTATACAACCTTGTTTTGATTTTAACATGATAATGATTGTATGTTCAATAATAATGGTAACTTATATTGCTGATCCCTTTACATGGGAAAAACTCTGAAACTGACTGACACATAAAATATGTCTCCAGTAAGAACTTCAACAATACACGGCCAAGAAATCCTTGGCTATAATACTCTCAAAATTTATTATGCCATTCTTTCAATTGGCATAGATAAAAATGGCTTACATTTTAGTTTTATCCTGCACATCTCATACATTTATAATTTTATAACTGCATAATGCTTGTGGAAAGTTGTATGTTTGCAGAACAAAAGGACTGGACACTAGAGACACTAGATGAAACCTGACAGAAATCATCCTTTGAACATGCTGAGACATTGACATATCTGTTCCAGCATTACAAGTTCCAGCATTCTGCTTGTTCCTTCCTCAACTGCTTCAATAGTGATTTTTCATCAAAGCATGCTCCCAAGAGAGTGTTGAAGAAAGCTACTAATTTCACTTTGTCCAGAATTTTAGACTGTTCCAAACAGGACTTTCATTAAGCCTGAAATTTCTCAACATTCAAGGACTAGACCACAGATGATAATGCTTGCTTAATTGGCGATTTTCCCAATTTCCTTTGGGACCCCTAAAAGGATTTCTGCATGTCCAAAATGTCAGCTAGAAGAAATCCATGAGAACAACAAGGAATGCTTGTTAAATTTTTAGTTAATCAAGTCATAGTTGTGTAAGACACTAATAATAATTTATCATAGGAGTATACATCCTAGGTTACACAGATAGATATAAATTTGTAGACAGATCGATTACATAAAGATAGGTAGTCTTCAAAAACTTCAGAAACCTACAGAATATGGCTTCAAAAAACTTAAGGCAAAAACCATGCAAATGTTTCATGGCCTGTTCTCTTGTTTCTACATTGTCTCATGCTCAGCTAGTTCTCTTATCCATCCCAGGGCCACTTGCTTAGGAATATTGCCACCATCAATGGAAGACCCTTCCGCAGAAACCATCAATCAACAGAATCTCTCACATACACAGAAACCAGCCATTTTTCTCAATGGTTTATTTATTTATTTTTGCTTTACATCCTCCTTGCAGTTCCATACTTCCTCTACTCCTGATATGTACTCCTGATATCATCCTCCTACCCTCCTTGTCCCTGCGATTCCTTGTCCCATTCTTCTCAGAAAAGGGGACCCTCTCCATACTAACTCTCCTCAGCCCATCAAGCTACATACAAACTAAGTGCATCTGCTTCCACTCAGGCCAGAAAAGGCAGCCTAGTTAGGGGAAAGTGATCCAAAAGCAGTCAACTCTGTCCATGTCACAGACAGCCGCCTTCAACTGTTAGGCGAATGGCATGAAGACAAAGCTGCCCTATAGCAAGATATATGTCAGATGCTCAGGTCCAGTCCATGCATGCTTTATGGTTGGTGGGAACCAGCCATTTTATGATGGCATACTGTCAAATGAAATCACCATGTGAAAACAACTCAGAATTCTCATTATGATTGAGAAAGCATATTACACACATAGAAAAAAATGACTGCTGTATTTACTGTACAGCCACAGCAACGAGGATTGTGCACAATTATTTGTGAAAGAATAAAGCAAGGCAGAAAAAAATGCCAAGAACAAAAGTCCAACAAAATAGTTAAGTTTTCATCAAGGTATCTATGGGAACTCAGCCACAAAAAAATGTGAAGTAGTCAAATGTTACCTATGATTTTATACATGTAGAAATAAATACAAACATCAAAACTCTCACAAAAATAACTCAAGTAAACACTATCCTGTTCAAATAAACCTCTGATACAACTGATTTTTTTTGAACAGTTTCCATGTGCTAGAGCTCTTTGTAAATGGAGGTCATTAGAAATGTGGTCTATGGCACTACAGTCCCCCCACTCACCGTGCGATTTAAGACAAACTCACCCCCTCTCATTTCCATAAAGAAAACAAAATTAAAAAGTAATTTTATGTCTACTTCCTGCCACATCATAGATAGCACAAGATATGAAATCTGCCCTATCTAACTGCAACATAGCCTGCACACTTGAGACACCTTTGCAGCTCAAAAACTCCTTTTATATGTTGGAATTGAGTTCCTTAAATCACATCATTGTGGTTACTACTTGTGGAAAGTTTAAAGGATGTTAATCAAATATTGCTGAAGGTTGATCTACAGTCCTTCCTTGACAACAGTTTCTAACCGATGTGTAAATTAATTTTATTGCAAAAAATGAATTTACAAAGCAATGTTGAAAACGTCTAGAAATTTGACCATCATTTTTCCAAGCTGTCTTTCCACTGCATACAAAAATAGCTAGCTCATTACATGACTCACATGAGTAATTTTTAAAATTCTGCTGTGGTACAATCTTTACTTTAAGAATTTAGGAGTTTCAACTAAAAGGAAAGCCCTCACAAACAACAGACTGTGATCAATGTGACCTGAACCAATATATCTTATCTGAGAAATATTTTTCCAACAGTTTGAAGATGGACATATTCTATAATTAGTATGCATCCCCAGGGAGAAAGTAATGCAATTAAATTGTTAATAAAAATTCTCCTTAATACTAGCATGCATCCAGCTCTAGTTAATGCTAAAAGAGAATACAGCTTTAAAATGATTTTGAATTCCCTATATGCAGTCATCCTTAAGTATCTTTTAAGCTCAGTCCCCATAGTAAACAATTTCAATATGGACTAGAGATTTCAAGTATGGCCAGTGAGGCAGATGGGAGATTTGTACAGCAAAGATGTTACTAGAATTATTTAAGCACTCCTCTCCCCTGATACAGTGTCACGGTCATGTGTGGAATGGAACAGAGGTTGCAAATGATAGGAAAAGTTGAAGGGAGAAAGTATAAAAGCTGGTTTTAGAAGGTCTGACACAAGCTATGTCTTCTCCTAACTAAGCTTCTTAAGAAGAATGCCATCTTGTATCCTTCCAGAGAAGAAATGGAAGGAAAGAGGACACATCTATAAATTGATCAGAAACTCATATAATGGGAGAAAATCACGAGGAGTCTCATGAAACAATGCTGCAAAAGGTGAACATTATTTACCAAGACCACAGTGGCCTTGAAACATAGTCCCATGTGTTGGAAAGAGTTGGCCTCTCCAAATGTGAAGCAAACCCTCTTCAAACACCCTGGCCCAAATCTCAACAGTCATATACCTGGCTTTAGAAAATGAGCTCTTTTTTATTATCAATACCTCAGAATCCTGGGGAAATTTCAATGCTTATTCCCTAGGCTATACTGACTTGGCTAAGTATATCTAAGAAGGGGGGTCAGAAGCACTTATGCCATTCTCCATATATCACCACCCCTAGGAGAGCTGTGTTTCATCAGGCCAGCCCTCAACACAGCAGTGTTTTTCCTGTTCAAATGGCTGTCCCCAGATATCTTGCCCATGTGACAAAACTATGCTTTTCTCAAGAAAAAAACTGCAACTTTTTGGCATACCAGGCTTTAATGTTGGCTGTGATTCTGTAATGCACCATTGAGCAGCTTGATAGATGTCTCTTCTCTGACATGGATATGAGCCAATAGTTGCTATGCAACCAGGCTGTCCCCTTGGTTATGGTTGGAAACAAATTTGTTGATAATCCTCCTGGGCAAGCATGTTTCCTAATCTCTAACCGGCCGCGTTCACATGATACTTATCTATGGGATGATTTAAAACATCCCTTAACTAAATTATACTTGGTGTGACTTGCAGCTTCTAAGCACTGGTAAATCTATTATATCAACAATTCTACTCATTTCCATAACAGGTTTCTACTGAACGTCTACTGAACTCAACATAGATGTTATTTACAACCTCCACAATTCTTAATGCATCTTACACCTACGTGTCCAATACCAAGGGCAAAACTTTCAGAAGATACTAAAGAAAGTAGGCCTCTCCAAGTTTGGCATCCTGCCACATATGTTTCTACATTCCTGCCCCTGTTACAAATACTTTGTGCATATGCAGCCCCAGAGCATATAATGAAGCAGCCTCCAGAGCACAGTCTACTCCAAGAAACTCTTACACTTTGCTACCTCATTTTGCTAGCAATGTGAAATAATTTCATATTCCCACACTTACAGAGCCATCTCCCAGTCAGCCTCTTGAAACATTTTCTTAATTATCTGTTACCTGGTTAAACTTGCTATTATTTTAACAAAGATGTCTAAATTGTTAAAATATATCACCTACAAAGCCCTCACTTACTAATGGATAGAGGACCCACTTCTTTGTTCCCTTATCACCGTGTACTCCAGAACAAACATCTAGGAATGTAAATTAAGGACCTTGGATTCCAGACCTGGGAGTAAAGTTTAAGGAATTGCAGACAGGTGTCCTGGATCAGTGCATACTCCAACAGAAACTCCCTTGCTTAACTAAACACAATTTTAAAATTTGATTGGATGATCCCAGCACGGATTTAACCCTTTAAATATACAATAAAGCTTACCCAGGGCACCGTTCATATCCTGAACTGGCCATCTCCCTGGTCTCAGAAAATAAAGCTTTCATTTTAACCTTCTGTTCCTGAAGTGAGTTTTCTCAGCTTCCACTCTAAACCAATATAGTGAAGATATTCAGATGTCCCCTCTGTGTTCATGGATAGGACAGGGATCTCTCCCATGACTGCTTCTGGCTGCAGGTTCCCACCCAGCCACAGGAAGAACCCTACACAGCAGCTCTCACTATTCAGATTAGGGGCAGAGGACATACACTCACCATGTTGCGACTTTGGAACCCTAAAATTCCCTCACAGCACACAGCAGCTACACTCAGACCACAGCATACCAACCATTAAAACCTGCTCAGCTACAGAGCGAACAGGAAGCATGATGTCCAGAAGAACCAGCCTCTTCCTCTGACTGGGGGGATGGCCTCAATGTCCTGAGTGGCCAGTGAGTCTTGATTGACATGAGCACCTCCCTTAGGATTAGAGTATACTGAAGGAACAAGGTTTAGTGATTCCTGTCTCAGGCTTCCATTTTGGGGCCAGACCTTTTCCAGATCTGCATATTTGTACTTCATCATCATTTGTGCCTGTCTTCCCCTAGCTTCCCCTCTGTCATCCAGCACTAAGTAGGCATGTTTCTTCTCTTCCTCCTGGAATTAAGGTGGATAGCTGCTCAGCCCATTATTCAACCTGTCGTAGAGTGAACAATATGTCCCACAGGTAGAAGGCTGCCAAGACTATTAATAATTAAAGAAAAATTTTAGAAAATGAAATGGGAATTTTTTTTCTATGAAATCAGAGGAAAAAATTGGCTGGTGTAGTGGCTCTGTTGGTACAGTGCTTTCCTTGCATTCATGAAACTGTGGGTTCAAGTCCAACACCACATAAAATTTGACATGGTGGCATTGTTTATAATCCAAGCACTTAGGAAATACACATGGGAGAATCAGAAGTTTAAGAATAGCCTTGGCTAGTGAGTTTATGACTATTCTCAGATCCTGTCTAAAAAGGAAAAGCAAAACAAAACATGGCTTTTTTGCAGCATTGAGCATGAAATCATTTCTCTCATACATTCCTCACATGCTTTCTACCATGGAGTTACATCCTCCAAGTCCCCAGATGTACTTATGTCAATTAAAATTAAAAAAAAAAAACTGAGAGAACTGAAGGAATGGCTCAGTGGATAAAACACTTCCTGCTATTCCAAAAATAAACCTGAGGTTGATTCATAGTATCCACCTAGGGTGGCTCACAGCAGCTGATCCACTTCCACTGGATCCCATGACTTCTTCTGGCCTCCTCAGATGACCAACACAGGAACCAAACTAAAACAAACAAACAAACTAACTAACAAATAAATAAAGTCTTTAATGACAGCTGCAGCAGGCTGATACCTGTGAGTTCAAGTCCAGTCTGGTCTACAGAGTAATTCCAGGACATACAGGGTTACATAATGAGACCCTATTCTGAATAAATAAATAAATAAATATGAGAATTTAATTTTTTTTCAATTTAATTTTATTGCATTAAAGGCCAATAGAGGCATCAGATATCCTAAACTTGGAATTGCAGTTGGATATGAGCCATGAGATATGGGTGCTGGGAAACAAACTCTGGCCCTGTGCAAGAGCAAACTCCTTACCCACCTGGTCAGGTGCTCCTTCCGTTTTGAGGCATAGTTCCATGTAACTTAGGATGGCTGCAAACTCTATATAGCTGAGAATGACCTTGAACTTCTGTCTTTCTGCCTTCACCTCTCCTGTGCTAAAGACTACATATGTTTACTACCATCTCTCACTTACAGAAGTACTGAGGATAAAACCCAGGGCTTCATCCATGTTAGGTAGTCACTCTACCAACTGAGCTACAGCCTCAACAGGGGGCCCATTTCTTGTTAATGTTCAACAGAAGCCAGCATACAAAGTGGCTATAGAAGAACATATTTTTAATGGGGTAAAGAAATAGAGGAATATGGATGGCAGGAGAAGTTAATTGAATTTTTATCACATGAAATTTTAGTAATAGTTTAGATTTTCTTGACACCTTCAGTATTTTAGTAGGTACCATGTAGAGGGAAAGAGTATGTGTAAGCTCAGTAATACACTCCAGGATTCTCTGTACTCTGAAATATGAGGTAGGAAAATCCAGAGTTTGATGCCAGCCTAGGCTGTGCTGTGAGTTGGAGGTCAGCCTGGGCTGTGTTGAGACCCGATGTCAAACATAAATTGAAAAAAAGGCCACATGAATGTCAACTGTTATTCACAAAATGAAAGAGAACCCCTAACTATATAATAGACCTTGTTTTTTTTCCTGTCTCCCTATCTACAGCTACCGTACTGAGCTTTATTTTACCTAGAATGGTCTAGAACTCTTTCTGTGAATCAGGCTGCCCTCCAGCACTCAGAAGTCTCCCCCAGAGGGGAACCACCATGCCTGCTGTATCTATGATCTCACCTTTGCTTCTATTACACATCCCACCCTGCCCACACTGTCCAAGGCCCATCCCCACATCCTAGAATAATCTATTTTATGAGTCATGCTGGCTGTCACTGATGGCCCAAACATGGTCTTTTCCCTCACTTATTAAAGAATCTAGGGTCTGGCCATGATGGGGAAAGGGAGGTGAGGAGGGAGGATATGGAATTCAAAGTCACCCTCTGTTATATGGAAAAGTTTGAAGTCATCCTGATCTATAGGAGATCCTGTCTCAAAAAAAAAATAAATAAATAAATAAAAAGGAAAGGGAAAGAAAGAGGAAGGGGTGACAAAACTATCATGGGCCCATTCACTCTTTCTTCAAGTTTTTATAAGCAGCTTTCACATGTATGGCTCTTGACCTCAAAAGACCTGACACATGCACACACCTGCCCTCCCTACCCTACTCTGCCCCAAGACAGGTAACAGTTGGAACGGGTGGAAGATGCAGTCCGAATTTTGATGCCAGATTCACCCAACATGGAGGCTTAAGACCTACCTTAACCACCCTTCCCTTGATCCAGACCTGGGCTCTGAAGATGCTCTTTCTGGTCATACCCATTCTAAGACCCAAGCCAGAAGCCCCACCCTTGTCTGATCCCGCCTATCCTTACACTGGAACATGCCCCTCCACTAGCTCCTCCTCCATTTCATTCAGACTCTGGCCTTAAGTCCCACTGCCCAGGACTCCAACCTCATTCCTATTCTCATGACTCCATTGGTCAAATACCACAAGAGCCCACCTTCGACCAGTATCACTGGCTGCTTAGATGACAATCTTCTTCACAGTACACCTTCTCCCATCTCAAAAGTTACCAGGGCTGAGACTGAAGTAGAAAATAATGGACATCTCAGGACCTCCCATTATTGGGTAGGGTAACCAGGGTCCAGCCTCATGGGTCATGTATCAAATGGCCATGTCTCTTATCAGTCTTCTGTGGTGGATCTAAGGGGGTGGCAAATTGATTGAATCTCCTTGGGATGGGGGAGGGCAGCTGCTCCCTTCAGTGGATGAAATGGCACCTGCAGCCTTCAGAGACAGCCTGGTCTGCATGGGTTGCACAGATGTGATCACGGGCATTGGAGAAGCAGTAAAAGGACAGGGAAGCTCTGCTCTGTGATTGTGATGCTCTCGATGCAGGTAAACCTGCTCCAGATGGCCTCTTCTCCTGGAGGCATCAAGTGCTACTAGTCACTGCGGGGGAAGCCAAGCTTAGGGGATGACATGGGGTCACCTCACCTCCACAACCATCCTAGAAGCATGGACAAAGCATTCCCAGCTCTGGATGCTAGAACTCGATCCTCATCCCACCACGTTTGCAGTCTCCCTCCACATCCCTCTCAGGGCTTCTAGGACCTCATGTTTCCTCTTCACAATTCCCCACACAGATCAGGATCCCTAGACATCTTTCACAGGACCCTTCTCTCAGAACCTGTCCTTGGCTTCTCATACACCAATCTATAGAACTGCCCTTCACCATGTGTGTCCCTCACCAATCCACCAGCAGTGTCCCAGAAACCCTCCCATCTGTACTTCCATTTCCTTTATTTATGTCATCCTAAACCCCTCACTTGTGTTTGTCTTATGTGTCTGGCCTGTACCCAACATCAGAACCCTGTACCCTTTCCTTCTGACTCCTCAACATCCCATGCCTTGCCTCTTAAATGAGAAGTTTCCCAACTGAATACATAGACATCAGCTCAGCCTGATCATTTGGCATTCCTCCTTATCAGGGGCACCACCATAAAAATCATTTTTTGTCTTCTGAGAGGACTATACACTGTTGATGATTTTGACCCATCTAGACCCCAGCTTCCTGAAGAAATGAACATGCAGGACTTCCAAGAAGATAATGCTGAATCCCACTCCCCATAGGCGTACCATGGTGTACTGGCCTGAGAATTGTTGATCATCATAACATTGGTTACCTCACTACAAACAGCTAGTGCCAACTACTGTTAATGCAAAAAAGCTGTCCATCTCTTTCTCTTCCATCACTTTCTGTGCTGTGACTATACCAGTTTAAAATCTGGTCATAGAGGCCAATTCTTGCACAAGTCCTTCATTTGTAAGCCCAATAAGAGACAGAGAGACCGGAGGACACACATTCAGTAGCCTGTTTTTCATTTTCACTGATCAGTCAAGGTCCAGCCTGTAAGAAGTTTTAGAACTCTTTTCCCAGCACAGGGCAGCAGGGGTAGGATTGGGTTTTCAAAGAAATTCCCCATAACATGGCATGAAGTAAGCCTGGGATCTAGGAGACATTTCTCTATACAGAAATAAATAATCAACAGCATTTGAGAAAAATGGAAAGACATTCCCAATGATATAGAATCACTGGGGATAAGAAAAGATAAGGGCAGTGATACATTTAGAGACAATCAAATATAATAGAAATCAATAACTGACTTTTTAAAAAGATAAATATAATTTAAAAAGCAATAGACCATAGGTATAGTGACTTGGAAAAAGCTCAGGCAAATCCCTGGCAGAGGTAATAGCATTCATAACATACTGTGTGACCTTCCCTCAATTGTGATGTTGCTTAGTTCTGTAACCTGACACACACAGCTACAATGAACGGCCTTTGTCTCAACCCTCAGGACTGGCATAAATGCGTAAGTGGATTAGACATATCTGCAAAAGACAGTCCTCCAGTTGGATATTCAATATACATTGGATCAAGCTAGTCTCCCCAAATTGTACACCCACCAATCTGGTTTGTCTTCATTTATCTGACATTAATTCATACATGCGGTGAAATAACAAAATCATGATCAGAACCTTTTTTAAAATGGTGACATCAGCAGTTGTTGGCCTAATCTATTTCTGCCTGTGATGTGCATAATAAGCCAGTCCTCCTATTCTCAGCTGAAATCAGAAGCTGAGCTCCACATGCATATTTTTTCCTGCGACTGCAATGGAGAGTTGACTATATGACCTCAATAAGTAATTTTCAAACTCAGTTGTGGTACTGTCCTTTAACTGAAAGTTTTATTTACCTTAATCAAGATGACAAGGTCCTTGTCCTGAGGAGTAACAGGCTGGGATCAAGGTCATGTGAGTCAATGTAGAAGAACTTGACTCAGAAACATTTTTCTTTTACATCTTTCACAGGGAGAAATCACTCCCTACATCTAAGAGTTTAATGAAGAAAAACCTCTTCAAAGATAGAATGCATTCAACTCTGTATACTGCTTAAAGAGGAACTGACCACAACAGATTTTACATTCCATGTATGTTGTCACCCTTAAATCTCTTTTAGGTTCAGGTTCCAGGTTAAACTTTGAGAAATTCCAATAGGGAAAGAAGACTGAAAGTCTAGCCCCATAAGCACACAGACTTTTAGAAAGCAAATCTATCTTCTAGACAATAATGCATAATCTGAAAAGATTTATAATTGTCAAAATTCTCACACATGCAAAGGAGAGAGAACACTAATGTAGAAAACATCACAGAAAAGTTAATTATAAACACTGTGTTTGCAGTTCTTAGATGAAAGCTATACTGAGCTATTCTAACTTCAGAATACAGTGGCTTTTGCCCCTGACGAGTCTGGCTCAGAACAAAGCCACAACCACTTATATGCAGGACCAAAAAGATTCATTTCAACTAGCCCTAACTACAGTCTCTCTCAGGAGAGTTCCATTTATTAATGACTAACAGGAATCTGACCCTAAGCTGCCTTGGAAACAGAACATTGGAAAACACAAAGTAGTAAATACCTTAGCAAACAATTGCTGGTTCCATGGCTCTGAATTTCTGGAGCTACAGGGAAGACTATATGTACTGGCCTGGGTCTGTTTCTCTCCAGTATATGTTCTTTCATACCTGCAAAAACAATTGGTACATATGTAAGGTCTTCCATATTTAATAAAGTGATAAATGTTCTTATCTGTATGAGTTAATTTTATAATATGTCTAATTGTAAAGAAAAATCAAATCTTATAGTTTTATCACTTTGTTTACATTCATCATTTTCCCCTTCATTATGGAATGTTTTGTTACTTTGAAGATACCTGTGATGGTGAGAACATTAATTACATGGCTCACATTATAGTGTACTTTACTATGAGGATTTTACATATCTTTATCTGGAAGAACTCAGTGCTATATGATAGTTATTGCACTAAAAGATTTTTCTATAGAGTGAGTCATATTACATTAGTAAAGTGAACCAGGACTAACAGAAGAAATTCCACATTCATAGTGCTTCTAGGGATTTTCCACAGTGTAAGATCATAGACGTATTCCCAATGAAGTTGGAAAGGTAGTTAATCATGTTAGTTTAACGTATTACTAATCCCCCAGTTAGAACAGATTTTGTGAATGTGATACACATTTACAATTAACTTATTAACAATTAATTTATTCAACTAAAATGAAATATAGATTCACAGTGTTCTTATTATCCAATTTTTATTATATAGATGTATTGGATATTTTAGAATGTACTGACCTATCATGTTGCAAATGTGAACTTCACTTGGAAAGAGTACACTTTGCCAGATTTGCACTAAGAAAAGTCTCTACAAGCAGGTCATGTTGGTGACCTACAAGAACCGTATGCCTACAGGTTGAACAGTGATTTTTTTTACTATTTAATAGTAATTTAACTATTATTAACTAATTAATAATTAATAATAAAGTAACTGTAATCTTGTATCACAGTCAGAAATTGTACTCAAAGTGGGGACTACTACATATTTTTCAACTTTATTCAAAGAGAGAAATATGTTGCTTCATTCAGTATCCTTATGCCCACGTGGGTTGCAATTATTCTGACAAATGATATACCTATCAAAAGAAAAATAGTAAGTGAAAGATTAACACATTCACACAGTTTGACATTCTGTTACTCATGGACATGTGCTTTAGGGATTAAGGTTTCTCCACAACAACATTCTTCACTCTTACAAACTGCCCCTCTTACTAGCAAGTACATGAATGAGTATCACCAGCTTTACTGTGGACTATTTGCTTATTAGAAGATTACTGGACATATACTTATCCCCTATTTAATGTGTATTCATTTTGCAATGTCTGAGTGGCATGAGATAATAGATTTGGAGTTCTATAGCATAGCTCTGATATACCTATGATTCTAATGGTTGATATCTGTTAATCCATTGTTCCCTTTTCTGCTTCCTTAGAGGAATGCCTTGCAAACACAATTCATATACCTGACATTGAGGTATTTGGACTTGTGAGAATTTAATAATCATCAATACACTTAAAGTAGTGCTTTTTTACACTGTTGCTTTTCTTTAAAACTTCTGGGACATACTAACATTTCTTCAGAGGCACTGTGAAAATACATATTTGCATACGTTTGCACATGAAGATTACCTTCCAAGTCCTCCAGAACTTTGACAAGGTTCTTCAATAGTATGGTGTTCCCAATTGTAACCTAAAATGTGTAACAGAAAATGTATGATCTATTATAAGAAATCCCACAAATATAAAGTTACTATCCTCTGTGAACTGTAGAATGATGCCTGAGTTAATCAGCTTATTCTTCCTTCATTACAATTAAAATTACAGAAGAACCTCAAAAAACAACAACAGTTGCCCCATTGTTTTAGAAAGTGAAGTAAATTAGCAGTCTTACCTATAGCAAACAGGTTCCAGTATGTCTCCAGCATCACATCTTTGTAGAAATTCTTCTGGGAAGGATCCAGCAAAGCCCACTCTTCCCGAGTGAAGTTCACATGCACATCATCATAGGTCAATGCGTCCTAAAATATTCTATACATGTGTAGAACAGAAACCATGATAGTGGCATCACTGTAACTGTATATATCATGGAAAATATATTCACAAAAGTCTCATGCTTCCTCAAGTTATTTCCTGACACAAAGGTACTAATGAAATTACTAAGTCATTTTAGAATGAAAATTAATAATAAGGTTCACCTCTATATTTTCTTCAGCTTTTGCATAGGATATGGCTGGCAAAAGAAATGCCAATTCACAGACAGAAAAAGAGAGAGGCAACCAACAGAAGAAAAGTACTGAGCACACATCCAAAAACTTGTATGAACAATTACTAATTACAAACATTGATACGCAAGCTGTGAGTGTTGTCTCATGCATTTAATCCTATCACTTTGAAAGCAAAAACAGGTGTATCTCACTGAACTGGATTCCAACCTGATTTATGGTTATTTGTCCTAGGACAGGCATACATACATATTAAGGCCCTAAATCCACTACAATAATCACTCTAATAAACAAAAAAGAATGTAAGAACTCCGGGGATTTTCCTGAATTCTCTACAAAGAAGTATAAATCCACACGAGATCTGTATTGACCTTCTAAAAACCTGAAGGGTCCCAGTTTAAACGATAATATTAATAAGATCTTACTAAAAGTATATGCAGGTTTAAACAGTTATAAATGGACAAATGAAATAGCAATTCAGGTGTTGATCATACATAAGCAACACAAGGCAGAACAAATGGGTCAGCAGTGAAGAGCTCCTGATGGTCTGGAAAATAATTGAACACAATTGCCAGTATTTACATGTGGCTCACAAGTATCCATTATTCCAACTTTAGAAGCTCTAAGGTCATCTCATGAATAACCTGAGGACTACCTCTAATTACTGTGAGGCACACAAGAGGTGGCATATTCATGCATACAGGTAAAATACTCATATTCATTCATTGAAAAACTTCAAAACAGATAGGTAGTAAGAATGTCATGCACCTGGAATGCAATATCTCTGAAGACCCAGATGTGGTAAACATATAACATCCTGAGAAACAGAATATACTCTGCCAAATTTAAAAATTCAGAGAGCTAATATTAAGAATATATGAAGAACCTAAGAAGTTAAACACCAACAAACCAAGTAATCCAATTAAAAAAAAATGGTGTACAGAGCTAACAGAGAATTCTCAATACAGGAACACTGAATGGCAGAGAAACACATAAGAAATGCTCTCAAAATGAATAAAGTGTAATTAATAAAAGTTAAATAAAAAAATTAAAAAAAAGAAATGTTCAACATCCTTAGTCATCAGAGAAATGCAAATCAAAACAGTCCTGAGATTTCACCTTACACTCATTAGAATTGCTAAGATCAAAAACTCAAGTGACAACACACACTGGAGAAGATGTGCAGAAATGATAACCTGCCTCCATTGCTGGTGGGAATGTAAGCTATGGGATGTTTTGAAACAGTCCTTAGCTAAAGTCAACATGGTGTATGACTTACTGTCACCTATGCACTGGTAAATCCTTTACATCAAAAATGCTACCTGTTTACAACAGATCTTTCTAATTAAGTGCTATGAACACATATGTATTTTCAACATCCACAAGATTAAGTCCAAATGAATCTTACACCTACATGTCAAATGCCAAGAGCAAAACATTGAGAGGATACCAAGGAAACTAGGCCTCTCCGAGTTTGTGTCCTGCCAAGGACATTTCTATGTTGAAGTCCCTGTTGCAAATGCTGTGAATATGCAGCCCCATGGTGTGTAAGGAGGCAGCCTCCACAACCCAGCCTTCTCCCCCATTTTGGTAGCAAGAATAAACTAACTTCACATTCCCAACCTTACAGAGCTATCTCCCACCGGGCCCTTTTTAACATTTTCCTAAGTATGTGTTAACTCATTAAACTTGCTGTAACCTTAACTGAGGCACCTAAATTGTAAAACTATATCACCTGCAAAGAGCTCACTTACTATGGACAGAGGACCATCTTTTTTCCCTGATCAACTTGAGCTCTAGACCAAATATCTACGGGGATGAATTAAGGCCATGGATTCCAGACCGAATGCCTTGGAAAACAGTTAAAGTTCCAGAGCTCAGGTGTTCTGGATCAGTGCAGCCTCTGACAGAAACACCCTTGCTTAACCCATAATGTTAAAATTTAATTGGATGACCCCAACACTCACCAAGGGCCCCTCAACTTGTGGATGTAATCCTTTAAATATACAATAAAGTTTACCTTTTAGGACCGTTCAGATCCAGAAATGGCTGCCTCACTGAGATTAGAAAAGAAAGCTTTCATTTTAACCTTCTGTTCCTGATGTGAGTTTTTTCGCCCTTCACCGTGAACCCAAATATAGATATTCAGATGCCCCCACTGCGTTCATGGCTAGTACAAGGGATCTCTCTCGTGGCTGCTTCTCGATGATGGTTCCCACCCAGCCCCAGGAAGGACTCTATACGCAGGTCCTGCTGTTCAGCCTACGGCTCCATCAGGTTGGGGACACACACTCACATGTTGTGACTTTGGAACCCAGCTGAAATCCCCTCACAGCACACAGCAGCTGCACTCACATTAACCACTCAAGCCTACTCTGATAACCTGTGAGCAAGCAGGGTGGCACCCGGAAGAACCCGCCTCTTTCTCTGACTATAGGGGTAGCCTGAAGATCCTGATTGGCCAGTGAGTCTTGAGTGACATGAGTACCTCCCTTTGGGTTAGAGTGCACTGAATGAAAAAGGTACAGTGATTTCTAGCCCAGGCTTACATTTCAGGACCAGACATTTTCCAGATATGCAGAGATTTGTATTTCAATATAATATGTACCTTTCCTCCCCTAGCCTACCCTCTGTCTTCCAGCATGCAGTAGGCACTGTCCCTCTTTCTCCTGGAATCAAGGTGGATAGCTGCACAGGCGATTATTCAACCTGCAGCAGAGTGAACAGGATGTCTCACAGGTGGCAGGATGCAAAGCATACTAAGCATTAAAGAGGGATTTTAGAAAATGCAATGAAAAAAAAGGAAGGGATGGTGCTCAGTTGGTACAGTGCTTGCCTAGCATTCATGAAGCTGTGGGTTCAAGCCCAACACCACATAAAACTTGACATGGTGGTATTGCCTGTAATCAAAGCACTTAGGAGGTACACGTGGGAGAATAGGAAGTTCATGCACACCCTTGGCTAGTGTGTTTATGACCATAATCGGCTCCATGATGTCCTGTCTGAAAAGGAAAAGCAAAACTACAGAAGCTTTTTTTTTTTTACAGCATTGAGGATGAAATCTTTGGTCTCATTCATGCTGAACATGCTTCCTACCATTGAGCTACATTGTCAAATTCCCCAAATTTACTTATATCAATTAAAAGTAAAAAAAAAAAAAAAAAATTGAGAGGGCTAAAGGAATGGATCATTGGAAAAGAACATTTCTTGCTATTTCAAAAGTAAAGCTAAGTTTGATTCATAGTATCCACTTAGGGTGGCTCACAGCAGCTGATCCACCTCCACAGGACACCAAGAATTCTTTTGACCTCTTTAGATGACAAACACATCTAAAACAAAAAGTTTGTAACTAGAACAAACAAACAAAAAATAAACAAACAAATAAATAAATCTTTAATCCCAGAATTCGGGAGGCAGAATAAGGCACAGAGCTCATTTCTTGCAAAAGCCCTTCTTCATTTGTAAGCAGAATGAGAGCCAGAGAGACTGGAGGACACTCATTTACTGGCCTTTTTCTCTTCTTCACTGACTGGTCAAGGCCCAGCGTGGAAGGAGTTTTAGGACTGTTTCCCCAGCACTATGCAGCAGAGGTGGGATAGGGTGTTCAAAGCAATTCTTGATAACATGGCATGAGGCAAGCCTGGGCTATAGAAGACATTGCTCTATACAGAAAAAAATAATCAACAGCACTTGAGAAAAATGGAAAGACATTCCCAACGACATGGAAACATCAGGGAAGAACAACACATGAGAGATTAGAGCAGTGACACACTTAGAGACAAACAAATTTAATAGAAATCAGTAATTGACTTTGGAACTGATGAGTATATCTCCATGTGTTGGAAAGAGTTGGGTTCTCAGAATCTTATAGCAAAGCCTCCTCAAATGCCCACAGCTTACCCTATTCCTGGTTTTAAAAAAAGGAACACTGATTTATTTTAAATACTGCAGAATTTGGGGGAAATCTCCCAAGGCCTAGGCCACAGGTTGTACTGGCTTTTACAAACATATTTGAAGAGTGTGAGAAGTTAGGTCATTCTCCATACATGAGGACCTCAGGGAAAGCTTTGTTTGATCAAGGTAGCCCTTAACACAACAGTGTTTTCCCTGTTCAATTGATTTTCGCCCATGTGACAGATCTATGCTTTTCTCAAGAAATGCATCTTTATGGTCCACCAGGCTTTAGTCATGGCTGTGAATCTGCAATGTCAATTAAGCAGCTTGTTAGATGCTTCTTCTTTGACATGGAAATGAGCCAATGGTTGCTATGAATCAAGGCTGTCTCCTTGGTTATGGCTGGAGACAAATTTGTTGACTATCCTCTTGACAAACATGTTTCCTAGCATCCTAATTCTGTCCTGTCACCTAAGCACCAATAAAACCCTTGCATCAATAGTTCTATGCAATAATCACAGTTTTACACTGAAGTGCTACTCAATACATAAGTTATTTACAACTTCCACAAAACATGCAACCACATAGTGTGTAAGAGGTGGCCTCCGGAGCCCAACCTTCCCCAAGCAGCTCTTCCATTTTACTAGCAAGATAAATCTAACTTTACAGTCCCAAGGTTGCAGCGCCATTTTCCACTGAACACATTGAAACATTTTCCTAATTATCAGTTAACTGGTTAAACTTAGGTCCCTTAAATTGTAAAAACTATCAGTTAACTGGTTAAACCTAGGTCTAAATTGTAAAAACTATATCACTTACAAAGCCCTCACTTTCTAATAGAAAGAGGACACAATTCTTTGTTCCCTTTTCATCTTGAGCTCCAGAACAAATGTCAAGGGACATAAATTAGGGGCCTTAGATTGCAGACCAAATGTCTTGGAAAACATTTAAAGGCCTTGAGCCCAGTTGTACTGGATCAGCAATGCCTCCAACATAAACTCCCTTGCTTAACCCTCATTTGATTGGTGACCCCGACTCTCTCCAAGGGGTCCTCACCTTATGGATTTAACCCTTTATATATACAATAAAGCATACCCTGGGGCACTGTTCAGATCTGAACTGGCTGCTTCCCTGAGCTCAGAAAATAAAGCTTTCATTTTAACCTGCTGTTCCGGAAGTGAGTTCTCTCTGTTCCCAACCAGAAGTCAATAGATTCAAGATATTCAGATGTCCTGCTATGTTTAGGGCTAGGAAACAGGGCCTCTCTAGTGGCTGTTTCTGTCTGCTGGTTCCCACCTAGCCTCAGGAAGGACCCTAAACTCCTTCTGTTCATCCTCCTGCTCCACCAGGCTGGGGGCAGTGGACACACACTCACCATGTTGCAACTTTGGAACTTGGCTTAAATCCCCTCACAGGACACAGCAGCAGCGCTTATAGCAGAGCAGACCAACCAATCAACCCCGCTCAGCTAAAGAGCAAAAATGCAACATGGCACCAGGAAGAATCCACCTGTTCCACTGACTGGAGGAATGAAAGCATTTGATTGGCCAATGAGTCTTAAGTGACATAAGCACCTTCCTTAGAATTACAGTGTACTGAATGGACAAGGTTTAGTGATTCCCGGTCCAGGATTCTCTTTTAGGACCAAACCTTCTTTAGATCTGCACATGTTTGCATTTCATCATCATTTGTGCCTGTCCTCCCCTAGCCTACACTGTGTCTTTCAGCACTCAGGATACAACTACCCTTTTCCTCCTCGAATCACAACCATTATTCAACCTGTAGCAGAGTGAACACTCTGTCTAACAGGTGGAAGAGTGCCAAGAATTTTAAGAATTAAAGAGAGATTTAAGAAAATGCAAGGAGTTTTTGTTCTGTGACATCACACTGGGGTCAGGTAAACTGCAGCCACTTTTCTCCTGGAAGATAAGAGACAATCCAGGAAAAAAAAAAAAAAAAAAACAGGAAAAACAAGACACTTTGGAGTACCATCATCAGGTAAAACTTCTTCCTCAATAGGAAGAAAACAGAAACCTGCACTAGTGAAGGCTCTCTGCATGAAATGAACTGACAGAATAAATTTCTCTGTGTATGTATACAGCTAATACATATATATGTATGCATACACACACACACACACACACACGATTTGGCATTTTGAGACAGGGCTTCTTCTTTTAGCCCTGGTTGTCTTGGACTAGATCTGTAGACCAGGCTGACCTTGAACTCACTGAGACTGGCCTGCTTCTTTCTGCCAGAGGGCTGGGATTCAAGGCCTGTGCCACTAAATCGATCTCAGATATTCTGGTTTAATTTTATTTTTTGTTTTGTTTTTTTAAGACCAGGTTTCATCATGTAGGCCTGTCATGCTGGACTCTCTTTGTCAACCAGGCCAACACTGAACTCACAGAGAACAGCCTGTGTCTGCCTTTCAGGTGCCTGGATTAAACCTTGTGCAAGCATGGCTGGCAAGACCTTAGACTTTTAAGGATATGTTTAAGGGAGGGTTTCTTATCTAACTAAATTTTTTTTAAAGATTTTTGAGTGTGCGGATGAGGGGACCTCTGATTATTATTATCTGTATGTGTCTGTGTGTGCATTAAATCAGACATTGTTGCCATCCTCACAGACCTTCTTAGATCAGAGCTTTTATTCTTGTGCTTAAGAAATTTTATTTTTTTAGAAGAACATCTCCCTAGGCAGTGAGTTCTGTGCTGAGCATCACTTGCACTGTGGGTCTGATCCTCTGAGGGCAAGGAATCATATGAAAGAAGAGAGAGTTAGTATCACCTGGAGAAGACAGGAGCTCCACAAGGACCAAATATATCTGGCCACAGGGATCTTTTATGAAACTGTATCTCCAATCAAGGACCATATATGGATATAATGTAGAACCCCTGCTTGGATGGAACCCATGGTAACTTAGTAGATAAGTAATGTGAACAGGGACTGTTTATGACATGAACTCAATGGCTGTCACTTTGATCTAACCCCCACTCCCAGGGAGGAGCAGCCTTCATAGACCACAAAGGTGGACACTGCAGCAAGTCCTGAAGATACCTGATAAGGTAAGGTGAGGAGGACCTCCCTTATCAGTGGCCTTGGAAAGGGGCATGGAGAAAATGAGGGAGAGAGGGTGGGACTGGAAGGGAGTGAAGGAGTGGGCTACAGCTGGGATAAAAAGTTAATAAACTGTAACTAATATTAAAAAATTAAAAACAGAGAACAGATCTCAATATAGAATTCTCAACAGGAGAATCTCAGATGGCTGAGAAACACTGTTCAGGTTTAGTATCCCTAGCCTTTAAGGAAATGCAACTGGAAACTACTTTGAGCTTTAATTTTACACATGTCAGAATGGTGAAGTTTAACAGGACAAATGACAGCTTGCTCACACTGACAAAGGTGTTGGGGAAGGGGAACACTCCTCCATTGCTGGTTGGAGGGCAAACAAATACAGCCAACATTGTATTTTCTCACACAACTGGGTTGTTGTCCCAGGAGGTTGTATGAGGATGCCTAAAAGCCCAGGCTGATGTTAGGAGAGAGCGTTGCTCTCTGAAAAACAACAGTAGGGCCACACTCTGGAGGAAAGCTTATACACAGTGCACTGAAAGTGGAGAGGTGGACCAGGTGCAGGCTGAAAGATTTCACCCCTATGTTCTAGTCTCTTTGGGGTGAGACAGTACTGTACAGTCTCCCAAAAAAGAAACCTGGACACAAATCCAGAATAAAAACTACTCCACCTAAAATCTGTATTGCGTGCAAGATGTAAAGGGGCAGTGATGGCCCCAAACTTGCTTGATTGGTGACCTAATGTTTGGTTTAACTTGCAGCCCAATTCATGAGATGGAACCCACTCCCTTGATGGCCAGGAATGTCTCCAAGACATAAACATGCTGAGATGTCATGGCTGTTAGTCCTATATTTTTGTGAGACTCCTAACATGGAAGGAGTGAAGGATTGCTGGGAGAAAATGGCAGGTAGATGTGATTTGATGTGTTAACTAGGAACCTCTGCCATTAGTTCTAGGTTTGAATCCTACTTCTATGGTAACATAAACTTCATAGAGAAAAGCATAGTCTCCATTGGATAGTGATCTTCAAGTGAGCCCACAGAGAAGAAAAGTGACAAAGACAAACATTCTGTTTTTCTTTTCTTTCTATATATCTTCTTTATTCTCTTAGACGGAGGGCGGCTACCCAAACTAGACTCAAATTTTTGCTTTTTTGTTTTGTTTTACTTGGTATATTTTATTTTATTAATTGTTTTTATTTTTCACAATTTATTCATTATATATGCTGACTGAGGGTCACTCCCTCTACTTCTACTGGTCCCATCCTCCCTCCATATTCCCTCATTCCCTTTCTCTAGACCACTCAAAAGGGGAGTTTCTCTCCTCTGCCATCCACCCATACATTATCAGAACAGTATTCAGCTATTAAAAACAGAGAAATTAAATTTTCTGCTCTTATTTCTTTTCCATGGGCCACTGTACTCACCCCAGAAGATTTCATACCATGAAGCTTGCCTGCAACCTTACCTTGAACTAAACACTAAGTATAACTCATTTTAATGAGTCCCATCCCAAGATACTGTTTGATTGACCATCTCAAATCCAGAAACATGTGAAATTTGAAATGCTATGCAGTCTGAAATATTTTATCACAGGCATTTCAGAGAATGTGATTCTCTTGCTACCTGGAGGGCTGTTTCCCACCAGCCCAGGAAGGCATGAGGGGCAGAAGATGAGTAGTATAAAGCTTGGAAAGCTCGTGAGCATAACAGTGATTAGCCACTCTGGGACCTACCTCAGAAAGTAAGTTCAACTTTAATTCTAGAAAACAGAAAACAGAGGCTTATATCCCTTGAGGAGTGCCTGGGATGCTCCAAGTATAGGTGTAGATAATTGTTTAATACTAGGCAATTCACGGATGCTCGATTTGCATTAACCAGCACATTCCTGTCATATGAACAAAAAGAACAAGAACACAGAACCAAATTATCCTATATTGAAGGGAGGGGAGAGTTTTCAGGGATCTGTATCAAAGGACATCTATCAAATTTGATTGGTGGTGTCTATGTCTAAAGACATTCTCCAGATGAAGTCAGGCAGAGAAAACTCACCCTTGCCATGGTTACACAACTAGACCAGCAGCAGGGTCATACATGGAAGGGAAAGCCTCGTCCCTCACATCTCAAAATTCAGTCTGTGTTGTGATGGTTTTCAATAGAACCCCTGGAACAATAGGTATGTATACACAAAGAAACTTCTACAGGCTACCACAGTTATGTTACTCTCAGAGAACTTCCTGGCTGGTGTTAGTTCACCATTCCCTACATATTCATCCACTGGACTGAACTTTTCTTGTCTAAAGTGAGGCAATTGAAGACAGTAAATGTTGAGAATCAGGTTTATCAATAAGTCTTCCCTAAACACACATTATAATATGTTTGCATGTAATTGATATTTACCATTCATTGTATTCTTTTAAAAATAAGTTTATTTATTTTACATTCCAATCATAATCCCCCTCCCTTCTCTCCCCCATTACTACCCTCCACTCCTATTGTCTCTATTCCCTTTCCCCTTTCCCTTCAGAAAAGGAAGGTCATTTCCATTGAGCTAGTTTTCCAGTTCTGTTGGATATCAGTAGACCAAAGAACACAAAGGCCTTTCCATATTGCTTTTAGTCATAGAATTCCTCTCCAGTAAGGATACTTTCATGATGATGATGACTCTAGATTTGTGCAAGACCATTTTAACCCATTCATAAGTTCTATCCAGTATGAATCCTTCCAAGATGATGAAGATTATACAAATATGGAATGGTTTCACCATGTTAAAAGCACTCACAGGCTTTCTGTCCATTAGGATTTCTTTCATGAGTTTGAAGATGATTCTGAACTGCAAAAGTTTTTCACATTGGTTACAGTCAGACAGCTTCTTTCCAGTATGTGTTATTTTATGTATTAGGAGATGTTATGTGCAAAGGCTTTGCCACACAGTTAATTCATATGGTTTCCCTCCAGAATGTGTTGTTGTCTTAGGAGATGACTGTTACATGCAAAGGCTTAATCGCACTAATTATTCTCACCAGGCTTGGCTCCACTGTGTGTTTTTTTTCATATTTTCAGAGACTACCCTGCTGTGCAAAGGCTTTATCACGTTGGGTATACTCATAAGGTTTCTTTCCAGTATGTGTTCTTTTATGTCTTATGAGATTACTGTTTTGTGCAAAGGCTTTACAACACTGGTTACATTCATAAGGTTTCTCTCCAGTGTGTGTACTTGTATGGCTTAAGAGATGACTGTTTTCTGCAAAGGCTTTACCACACTTGTCACATTCATAAGGTTTCTCTCCAGTGTGTGTTCTTTTATGTCTTAAGAGATGACTGTTTTGTGCAAAGGCTTTACCACACTGGTTACATTCATAAGGTTTCTCTCCAGTGTGTGTTCTTTTATGGCTTAAGAGATGACTGTTTTCTGCAAAGGCTTTAGCACACTCGTCACATTCATAAGGTTTCTCTCCAGTGTGTGTTCTTTTATGGATTAAGAGAGTACTGTTTTCTGCAAAGGCTTTACCACACTGGTTACATTCATAAGGTTTCTCTCCAGTGTGTGTTCTTTTATGGCTTAAGAGAGTACTGTTTTCTGCAAAGGCTTTACCACACTCGTCACATTCATAAGGTTTCTCTCTAGCGTGTGTTCTTTTATGGCTTAAGAGAGCACTGTTTTGTGCAAAGGCTTTACCACACTATTTACATTCATAAGGTTTCTCTCCAGTGTGTGTTCTAAGATGTCTTATGAGATTACTGTTCTGTGCAAAGGTTTTACCACACTGGCTACATTCGTAAGGTTTCTCTCCCGTGTGTGTTCTTTTATGCCGTATGAGAAGAGAAGTATAAGGGAAGGCTTTACCACATACAGTGCATTTAAAGGGTTTCTCTCCAGTATGACTACTTTCATGCCTGCAAAGATAATTGGCACATGTGAAAGATTTACCACAGTCATTTTATTACACTGATAAATATATTTATATAAATGAAAAAATTTTATAATTCAGTCTAATGGTAAAGAAGAATAAAATTTTAAAGTTTTATCACTTTATTTACATTCATGGTATTCCCCTTCATTACGGGTATTTTTGAAGATGCCTGTGATGGTAAGAGAATTTATGTGATTCCATCATTTTTCTATAAGAGATTTTTCTCAAATATATGAAGAGTATTGTAAGAATTCAGAGCTTTACCAGAGCAATCCCATTCACAAATTTTTGTACTATATGAATGACACTTCATTTAAGAAGTGAGCAGAACAAGCAGAAGAAGTTCCAAATTCATAGGTATTTTCAGCAGTATGAGTTTGCTGATGAATTCTCGGTGAAGATGCAAAACCAATTAAGAGTAACCATCTATCACATTCAGAAAATCTACACAAAGTGGAAACTACTACAAAATCAATTATTCTTGGAGAAAGACAGGTACACTGCTTCTTTCAATATTCCTATGCTCATGTGTCTTAGAAACACTGTGACATATGATAAACCTATTTAAATTACAAGAATAATAAAAGATTCCCACATTGAATTAACACAATTTGTTTTTTGTTCATCATAGACATGTCATATAGGGATTAAGGTTTCTCCACAACAATTATCTTGACTTTCATAAGCTGATTCTTTCACTAAACTTTACAATGTTACTGTATGAATATGAGTAAGACTGGTTGTACTATGACATAACCATATTGGCAGTTCAATTCAGTAGCTGTAATGTCCATATGATTCCATTGGTATTTTCTGTTACATTATTTATTTTCTTCAGTCTTAGGGGAGTACCTTGCAAATACAAATCAGATACCTGACATTGAAGTACATGGAATTGTGAGATTTTAATGATCATCAGTACACTTAAAGCAGTGCTGTTTATACACTGTTGCTTTTCTTTAAAACTTCCAGGTGTGCTGGTACATGCCCTTAATACAAGCACTTGTGGAGGCAGAATCAGGCAGATCTGTGTGATTTTGAGGTCAGGCTGGTCTAACAAGCAATTCTAAGTTAAGCCACAGCTACACAGAAAAAAAAAACAATTTCAAAAACAGAAAATAAAAAGCCGCCAACAAACCAAAAAAACAAACTTCCAGGACACATTAAAATTTCTTAAGATTCATATATGTATCAGCTTGCACATAAAGTTACCTTTTATTACTTGTAGAACTTTGAAAATGTTCTTCAATATTATGGTCTTCCCAATCGTACCCTAAAATATAGTACCAGAAAATATATATTATTGGAAATATCACATCATTATTTAGGAAAACTTAAATCACTATCTTCTGTGACCCTGAGAACCATGCCGGATTAATTCACCTCATTCCTCCTCATTCTCAATTGGAATTACAGAATAGGATCAACAACAAAGTAAGAATTGTCTCCTTATTTTAAAAGTGGAAGAAAATTCCCAGTCTTACCTATAGCAGTGAGGTTTTTGCAAGTCTCTAGCATCACGTCTTTGTAGAGTTGCTTCTGGGAAGATTCCAGCAAAGCCCACTCTTCTTGGCTGAATTTCACATGCACATCATCGAAGGTCACGGAATTCTAAAATATGCCATACGTTTGTACAACAGAAAGAGTGGCAACAATATAAATTTATGCTTCATTGGCAATATAGTCATATAATTCTAGTGCTTCTTCCATTTATTTTCTGACACAGAAGTGCTAGTGTTACACAGTTGGGTTCTGTGCATCAGATGAAGGAGGGGAGAAGAAAAAGCCTAAAGGTAAAAAAAAAAGAAAAAGAAAAAGCCTAAAGTTTAGATTATAAGGAAAACCAAAGGTGTGCTTTGAAATCTTGTGTTAAAGGTGTTTCATTAGTTTTTAAGACATGAGTATGAAGTAGCCATTAGTTGGGTTCTTGGTTGATCTATGAATCATCTTCAGTTACTACTCAGTTGGTGAGTAGGACAGGACCTGTCATAAGACAGGTGGAAGGAAAAAACAAAATCATGACATTTTATCTAGCAACAAATGAGATGCGGCTATCAGGGGACAGTGAACTAGTGGGTGACATCAGTCAAAAGACAACATGGCACTGAATATCATGTTTTGACCAGGGATCAGAGATGTGGCATATCAGTATTTGAAAAGGGGAGCTCATATATTTGTGGAAGGGAAAGTGGACTGCAGTGAATACATGGATAAAAATAATGTGAGTGGCAAGCAACAATAATCATAGCTGATAACATCAAATTTTGAGTGACCAGAGAAAAGAAAAGGCATAGAACACATGATTACTATATGATCATTGTTTTGTATATTCTCCTTTCTAAATCATGTATAGTCTATATTTAAAAATAAAGATTAAACCTTTTCTATTAAAAAAAGAAGTTATCACTAAGTCATTTTAAAGAAAACTCAATAACGAAGTTTAACTGTGTCATATCTGAACTTTTTGAATAGGATATAGCTTTGGAATAGTCATGGTAATTAATGGGGACAAAGACAAACAAAGAGAAAAGAGCGAAATAGAAAGAGAGAGACAGAGACACAGAGAGAGAAATTAAGAGATGAACAGTATTAAGTACACATCAGAGAAATTTATGAACAGTTACTAACGACGAAAAATGATGGACAAGCTGGGTGTATTCTGTCATGCCTTAATTCCATCACTCAGGAGGCAGAGGCAGGTGCATCTTATTGAATTGGATGCCAGCATGTTCTATGCAAAGAGTTCCAGGACAGCCAGACCTATAAAGTAAGACAGAGCCTCCCCTAAAAGTCAATCAAACAAACACAAAATATTGTAATAAGTGAGAGGTCTTTACTGAAGCTTCTACAAGGAATTATATATTCACTCCAGTTGTGTATTCATTTTCCAGAAATCTGCACTGCCCTAGCTTAAACTGTAACTTTAATAAGATTTTACTAAAAGGGAATGCATGTTTAAACAGTAAAAACAGAAAGATGAAATATTAGCAATATAAATGATGTTCTTAAATAAGCAACATAAGGCAAGAGAGATGGCTCAGCAGTGAGGAGCTCTTGCTGCTCTTGCAAAAATTGGGCTCAATTGTCAGTGTTTAACTGGGACCCACTATTATCAATTGCTATAAGTTCATGAGTTCTGAACACATCTTTGGACTACTGTGAGGATCAGGCACACAAGATGTTCATATTCATGCATACAATCAAAATACTCATATTCAGTAAAAATTAAAAACAGATCCCAGATGGCAGAGCTGATCACACACTGTGTCTGCTCAGCAGGGTAGCAGAGACTGCACAGTGACATAGTTGGAACTGTTGGCCTCCAAACACCACTGACTGTGTTTACCAGGTGATAACAAACCCAAATGATGAGAAAAACAATTGGGTTCAACTGCAGAGTACCCAGCTAATCCCTGTAAAATTTCCTGGGCTGTTGTGGCAAGAGTAAAGTTTTTAAGCAAATAGACCCAAGAAGCGTGTCCTGATCACTTTCTCAGGCTGAACTGTGCACCCCAGGGCGCCAGAGACTGGGAGCCCCAGTCTCAAGAAAACCCTACAGGGAAGGAAGCAAGTGGGACTGACTGAATTTCACCCAGTCTATCCCTGGAAAAGATCCTGCAGTACTGTGGGCACACAGCAGCCAGCCCTGAGTGGGGCTCTAGCCACCAGCCCCCCCCACATGACTCTCTATCACAGACAGAACTGTGTGCCCCAGGAAAATAGAGGCTGGGTTTCCCTGTTGGGAGAAATCCCCACAGGGAGGGAAACAGCAGGTCCCAGCTTACAGCACTCAGATGACCCCTCCCCCACTACCACCACCATATACGGGAATGTTCTCGGGAAAAGTTCTCAGGTTCCTGTCCAGTCACCACCTTGGAACCACCCCTTGAAACAAGAGCCTATGCACTCTACACACACACACACAACAGTACAGATTGGGTCTTCCTGTTTGAAGAAAACTGAAAGTTGGGGGAAATATCTGGCCCTACCTCAGGACACCTAGATCCAGAAAAGTTTCTGGTTGTCCACAGGCTCCAGACTCTAGCCTCCTGCTGCACATATGAGAGTGGTGCTCACATGCCACTGATTACCACTTGGTACTGGGGCACAAAGCTCCAAACATAGACCTAAAGAAGGTTGGGTTCCCTAAGATCAACCCCCAGATACTGCTCCAAGGGACAACCAGTTTTCCCTAACTAAACTGACCAAACCACAAGGCACCCAGGTTACAGCAGCAGCTCACTAAATTTATAGCAAGAAACCCATCAGCAGGGCAGCTGTCTCCAGGACTTATCTCAGTGAGAGGATAGCCCCTTTTACTAACAAATGCAACAATTACTACTCAGGTCTGTATGCCTGAGATGAGCTGTGGCAATTCCTGAAAAACACCTGGCATTCAGTGACCATACCTAAAAAACGGAGGAGAGATCCTTTGGGAAAAATCATCTTCCTGCCAAGGGGATTCGACCCACCACAGGATTCCAGGAAGTACCAGAAACTAACACCCAACACCTAGGATATCCCAATGGGTAGAGGCCAGTGTAAAATCTCAACCAACAAAAGACAAAGCAATATGGCTTCTCCAGAACCCAGATATTCAGGAGCAAGCAGCCCTGGATACCCCAGCATAAAGACAATTTCAGGCCAATCTCTCTTATGATAATTGATGCAGAAATACTCAACAAAATACTTTGCAAACCCAATACAAAAACACATCAAAGATATCATCCACTACAACCAAGTAGGCTTCAGGCCAGGTGTGCAGGGGTGGTTCAATATGCAAAAATCCATCCATATGATCTACCATATTAACAAATTGAAAGAAAAATAAACTCATGATAATCTTCTTAGTTGCTGAAAAAGCATTTGAAAAAATCCAGCATCCATTCATGTTTAAAGTATTGGAGAGATCAGGGATACAGGGCACATAACTAAACATAGTAAGGGCGATATACAGCAATCCTATAGCCAACATCAAGCTAAACGGAGAGAAATTTAAAGCAATCCCACTGAATTCAGCGACAAGGCAAGGCTGCCCACTCTCTCCATATCTCTTCAACATAGTTCTCAAAGTCCTTGCTAGAGTAATAAGACAATTAAAGAAGATCAAGGGGATAAAAATGGGAAAGGAAGAAGTCAAAGTATCACTATTTGCAGATGATATGCTAGTATATCTTAGTGACCTCAAAAATTCTACCAGGGAACTCCTAAATCTGACAAACACTTTCAGCAAAGTGGCTGGATACAAAATCAACTCAAAAAATAAGTAGCCCTCCTGTACACAAAAGACAAAAGTGCTAAGAACGAAATTAGGTAAAAAAACACCCTTCACAATAGTCAAAAAGGACATAAAGTACCTTGGTGTGACCCTAACCAAGCAAGTCAAAGACTTGTATGAAAAAAATTTCAAATCTCTAAAGAAAGAAATAGAAGAAGATATCAGAAGATGGAAAGATCTCTCATGCTCATGGCTTGGCAGGATTAACATAGTAAAAATGGTCCTCTTACCAAACGCAATTTAAAGATTTTATGTAATTCCCATCAAATTACCAACACAATTCTTTACAGACCTTGAAAGAAAAATTCCCAACTTCATATGGAATAACAAGAAACCCAGAATTGCTAAAACAATCTTCCATAATAAAAGATCTTCTGGGAGTATCTCCATCCCTGATCTCAAGCTGTACTATAGAGCAACAGGAGTAAGAACTGCATGGTACTTGCATAGACACCAACTAGTGGATCAACAGAATCGGATAGAAGTCCCAAAAATGCACCCACACACTATGGACTCCTGATTTTTTACAAAGATGCCAAAACCATACAATGGAAAAAAGATATCATCTTCAACAAAAGTTGCTGGTCTAAATGGATGTCTACATGTAGGAAAATGCAAATAGATCCATATTTATCACTCTGCATAAAACTAAAGTTTACATGGATCAAAGACCTCAGTATAAAACCAGACATACTAACCCTGCTAGAAGAAAAAGTGAGGAAGAGCCTTGAAGTCATTGGAACAGGAGACAACTTCCTGAACAGAACTTCAACAGTACAGGCTCTAAGAGCAACAATCAATAAATGGGACCTCATGAAATGGAAAAACTTCTATAAGTCAAAGGAAACTGTTGTCAAAACAAAATGACTGCCTGCAGATTGGGAAAGGATCTTCACCAACCGTATATCTGACAGAAGGTTAATATCCAGTATTTATAAAGATTTCAAGAAGTTAAACACCAACAAATCAAGTAACCCAAATTAAAAAATGGGGTACAGAGCTAAACAGATAATTCTCAATAGAGGAATATAGAATGGCAGAGAAACACTTAAAGAAATGTTCAACATTCTTAGTCATCAGGGAAATGCAAATCAAAACCACCCTGAGATTTCACCTTACACCCATCAAAATGACTAAGAAGAATAACTTAAGTGACAACTCATGCTGGATAGGATTTGGAGAAAGAGGAACCCTCCTTCATTGCTGGTGGGAATGTAAACTTATACAATCACTGTACAAATCAACCTGGCACTTTCTCAGACAGTTAGGAATAGCGCTTCCTCAAGATCCAGCTGTACCACTCCTAGGCATATATCCAAAAGGCGCTCAAGTATACAACAAGGACATCTGCTCAACTATGTTTGTAGTAGCTTTATTTGTAATAGCCAGAAGCTGGAAACCGCACAGCTGCCCCTCAGTTGAGGAATGGATACAGAAATTGTGGTATAGCTATACAATGGAATATTACCCAGCAATGAAAAACAAGGAAAAAATAAAATTTGCAGGTAAATGGTGGGAAGTGGAAAAGATCATCCTGAGTGAGGTATCCCAGAAGCAGAAAGACTCACAGGGTATATAATCACTCATAAGTGGACATTAGATATAAAATATAGGATTAAAACACTAAAATCTGTACACCTAAGGAAGTTAATCAGGAGGGAATATGCTGGCTAAGATGCTCAAACCCCATGCAGAAAGTCAAAAAGGATGGTCATCAGAAGAGAGAGAAAACAGGGAACAGGACAGGAGCCTACCACAGAGGGCCTTTGAAAGGCTCTACCCTGCAGGGTATCGAGGCAGATGATGAGACTCATAACCAAACTTTGGGCAGAGTGCAGGGAATCTTATGAAAGAATTAGCTCCACAAGGACAGCAACAGTTCCAAAAAATCTGGACACAGGGGTCTTTTTTGAAACTGATACTCCAGCCAAGGACCGATCATGGAGATGGCCTGAAACGCCTGCACAAAGGTTCAGTATGGCAGTTCAGTATCCAAGTGGGCTTCATAGTAATGGGACAAGGACTGTCTCTGACAGAAACTCATTGCCCTTCTCTTTGATCACCTCCCCTTGATGGGAGATCAGCTTTGCTAGGCCACAGAAGAAGACAATGCAGCCACTCCTAATGAGACCTGATAGACTAGGATCAGAATGAAGGGGAGGAGGACCTCCCTTATCAGTGGACTGGGAGAGGGACAGAGGTGGGAAAGATAGAGGGTGGGATTGGGAGGGGAGGAAGGAGGGAGGTACAGGGGAGATACAAAGTGAATAAACTATTATTAATAAAAATTAAAAAAAGAAAACAATAAAATGTTGAAAGATTTTTTTTAAAAACTATGCTGTTACACATACTTTCAAACCTTGAAAATATTGCCCGATATCAGTTATTGCTCCTAAATAATAAATAAATAAATAAATAAATAAATAAGAAATGAGGAAGGATACTTCATACTCATGAAAGGAAAATTCCACCAAGATGGCATATGTGTTCTGAGCAACAATGCCCCAAATACAAAGACGCCCACATTTGTAAAAGAAACATTAATAAAGCTTAAAGAACATACCAATTACCATACATTAATAGTGGGAGAGGTCAATATGTCACTATCATCAAGGGACAGAACAATAGAAAAGGACTTAAACTGAGAGATAATGACACTAATGGATGTCATGAATCAAATGAACCTAACAGATATCTAGAGAATTTTTTTTAACCCAAACAGAAAAGAATCTATCTTCTTTCAGTACCTCCCGGATCCTTCTCCAAAACTGAACATACAGTAGGTCACAAACCAGGCCTCAACAGATACAACAAGATTGAAATAATATCTTGTATCCTATCAGACCATGATGGACTAAAGATGGACCTCAACAATAACAGAAATAACAAAAAGCCTACACACATGTGGGAACTGAACAACTCTCTACTCAATGAAATCTAGGTCAGGGAAGAAATACAGAAAGAACTTCCTACAATTCAATGAAAATGAAGTTACATCATACCCAAACTCATGGGATGCAATGAAAGCAGTTCTAAGAGGAGTTTTAATAGTACTAAAGGCCTTCATAAGCTATTGGAGGCATCCCATACACGCAACTGAATGGCACACTTGAAAGCCCTAGAAAAAAGAAGCAGACACACCCAATAGGAGTAGACTACTAGGACTAACCAAACTCAGGGCTGAAATCAATAAATTAGAAACAGAGATAATAATTCAAAGAGTCAATAAAACCAAGAGCTAGTTCTTTGAGAAAATCAAAAACATAGACAAACTCTTAGTCAAACTAAGTAAATGGCAGAAAGACACGATCCAAATTCACAGTCTGAAAGGAAGAGAGAGCAAGATAACAGACACTGAAAAAATCCAAAGAACCATTAGCTCTTATGTCAAAAGCCTATATGCCACAAAATTTAAAAATCTAAATGAAATATACAATTCTCTTGTTAGATTGCACTTACCAAAGTTGAATCAAAATCAGGTAAAGATATTAAATAGTCTTATACTGCCTAAAAATATAGAAGCAGCCATCAAAATCCTTCCAACCAAAAAAAGCCAAGGGTGAGATGATTTCAGAGCAGAAGTATACAAGACCTTCAATGAAGAGTGAAAACCGATATTCTTCAAATTATTCCACAAAATAGAAATGAATACAACATGGCCAAACTCCTTTTGTAAGATCACAGTCACCTTGATAAATCCTCAAAGACCCCCAAAAAGAAAGAGACCTTCAGACCAATCTCTTTTATGAACAATGATGCAAAAAATACTCAATAAAATAATCGCAAACCAAATCCAAGAACATACCAAAATACCATCTAACATGACGAAGTAGGCTTCATCCCAGACATGTTTTTTTGAAATGTCCTTGTGGTGGTATTATCTAGAACCTCTAGAAAATTCTTGTACAAGGCAGAACTTCTGCATGATGTGCCATAGAGTAACAAATGAGAACGTAAAGAAGCATGTAATTTCAAACAATTACATACATACATATACATATATATATATTCTATTAAGCATTTTAATATTAACATTGGTAACATGTTGACTAAACAGAACACATTGGGGATGCATCTTCCATCTTTGTATTTGTACTGAGAAAGCTGACACATGAGAATCAAGAATTCAAATATAGCCTTGACTAATTACTAACATCCAAGCCAGGTTTTAAAACAAACATCACAACCTAAGTAATAAGTCCCCAATTTTTAATTCTACCTTAATTTTTTTAGATTATGACCATAATAAGAAAGATCTGAGGCCAAATTAAAACACAAATGTCCTCTAGCATAATTTTTCATTGAGCCTATTTTCTACTGAAATCCTATGAGCTCCATTTCCTCTGTATGTACTACATTCAACATTCTGAAATTCCAGGTCCTACAGGAAGAGCCAATTAAGCTTTGGACTTTTGCTATTTCAAGTCCTGATATTTTCCACATTCCTCAAAGAAGAGAACGTTAATCAGTTCTTTCCAGGAGCCAAGTCACTTGGGGCATAACTTTTTTTCTTCTAACTGCTACTGTAATGCCTTGAATGAATCTCCTAACCACAAACATCTCATGTCATGAATGGGTTAACTTATTTGGTCCTGTCAGATCAGACTCCTCATTTTGGAAGCCTAGAAAACTCAAGTTTCAAGAAAACTTAGGCAAAAGCCATGGTAAATATTGTTTCCTGCCTTGCTCTCATTTTTCATCGTCTCATGCACTGCTAGCTTTCTTACCCAGCCCAGGGCCACTTGTTTAAGGATACTGCCACCCTCAATTGAAGAGCATCCTATAAAAATCATAACTCAACAAGAATCTCTCACTTACATAGAAACCATTTCTCATTTTCTCATTACATTATTTATTTCTTATTTTCTCATTACTTTATTTATTTTTTCACTTTATATCCTGCTTGCAGCTTCATACCTCCTATTTTCCTAGTATCATCCACTTACCCTCTTACCCTAATCCTCCTCCCCTTATCCTCAGGCAAGGGAAGTCTCCCCACACCAACTCTCCTTCAACACATCAAGTTACATATGAACTAAGTGCATCTTCTTCCACTGAGGACAGTGAAGGCAGCCCAGCTAGGGCAAAGTGATTCATAAACAGGCAACTGTGTCCATGTCACAGACAGCCCTATTTCAATTGCCAGTGACCGACATGAAGACAAAGCAGTTAATATGCATATGGTGCCTAGGTTCAGCACCTGCATGCTCTTTACATGGTGGCCACCAGCCATTTTATGATGGCATTCCACCAACTGAATTTACCGTGTGAAAAACTAACTCAGAATTCACAACAGGATTATGAAGATGTATTACACACAGAGACAAATATGAATTCTATACTTACTTTAAAACCACAACAATTAAAATTGTGCACAATTTTTGTGAAAGAATAAAGCAAAAGTGCCAAGAATCCAAAAATATAGTCAAGATTTCATCATGATACCTAAGGAAACTCAACCAAGAAAAAAAGTAGACAAATGTTACCTATGATTGTATAAATATAGAAATTAAATAAACAGAAACATCAGAACACCCACAAAATAACACCTATACTATTTATATTATCTTCTAGATACAACTGATCTTTTTTCAAAGTCCCCATGCTCTAGACCTCTCTCTATAAATGGAGCTCACCAGAAAGGTGGGCTATTAGGCTGTAGGTTATTCCCCCTAGTGACTGCAGGAAAACCCAGTCCTACTGATTCCCATAAACAAAACAATGTTAAATAGTAATTTTATGTCTCCTTGCCACACGTATTCCAGCAGAAGATGTGAAATCTGTCCTATGTAAATGCATAAAACCAGGTACACTTGAGAAACCTATGCAGCTCAGAAACTCCTTTTAACCCTGGAATTGAGTTCCTTAAGGCACATCATTGTGGTTGCTGTTAGTGGAAAGGAAAAATACTGCTGAAGTTTCATCAACATTTCTTCCTTGACACCATTTTGTAACTTCTTTGTAAAAGTGTAACATTTATCACAATACAATTGAATTAGGAAACAATGCTTAAAATGTCCAGAAATCTGATCTTCATTTTTTCCAAGAAGTCTTCCTACTGTACATACAACAGACAGCTCATTATATGTCTCAAATGAGTAATTTTTAAAACTCTGTTGTGTATAGCCCTTAACTTGAGAATTTTGGAATTTTAACCAAGAAGAAAGCAAAGTCATGCATCTGGGGAGCAATAGACTGGGATCAATCTGAAATGAGCCAACAACGCTTGTGTCAGAAATATTTTTCCAAAAGGATGAAGATGCAGCTATTCTAGAATTAATAGCCAACACCTGGAGAAAATATGCCACACACAATTAAATGGTTAATTTAAAAAGTTCTCTTTAATAGAAGAATGTATCTAGCTCTAGTTAATGCTATAAGAGAAGACAGTCTAAAACTAATTTTGTATTCCATACATGCAGTCTTTCTTAAGTCTCTTAAGTTTAGCCTCCAGGTTATATATTAAACAATTTCAATATGAACTAGAGATTTCAAGCCTAGCCACTGAGACAAATGGGAGATTTGCACAGCAAAGATGTTCCTTGAATGATTTAAGTACTCCACTTCCCTAATACAGCAGGTTATTATTCAGTGACACGGTATTAGTGATTGGTCTCAGAGGTTTCAAATGTTAGGAGAAGTACAAGGTAGAAAAGGTGCCAAAACCATACAATGGAAAAAAGACAATATCTTCAACAAATGGTGCTGCACTAACTGGATTTCTCCATGTAGAAAAATGCAAATAGACCCATACGTATCACCCTGCACAAAACTAAAATCCATGTGGATCAAAGACCTCAACCTAAAACCAAACACACTAAACATCTTAGAAGGAAAAGTAGAGAAGAGCCTGGAACTCATTAGCACAAGAGGCAACTTCCTGAACAGAACACCAACAGCACAGGCTCTAAGATCAACAATCAATAAATGGGACCTCATGAAACTGAAAAGCTTCTATAAATCAAAGGACAATGTCATAAGAACAAAATGACAGCCTACAGATTGGGAAAAGATCTTCACCACTCTATATCTGACAGAGGGCTAATATCCTAATACATAAAGAAATTAAGAAGCAACAAATCAAGTAACCCAATTAAAAAATGGGGTACAGACCTAAAGAGAGAATTTTCAATAGAGGAACATTAAATGGCAGAGAAACACTTAAAGAAATGCCCAACATCTTTAGTCTCAGGGAAATAGCAAATCAAAACGACCCTGAGATTTCACCTTACACCCATCAGAATGGCTAAGATCAAAAACTCAAATGACAACACATGCTGGAGAGGATGTGGAGAAAGAAGAACCCTCCTCCATTACTGATGGAAAAGTAAACTTGTACAACCATCTTGGAAATCAATCTGGCCCTTTCTAAGACAATTAGGAATAGTGCTTCCTTAAGATCCAGCTATACCACTCCTAGGCATATATCCAAAAGTTACTCAAGGATACAACAAGGACATTTGCTCAACCATGTTCATAGAAGCTTTATTTGTAATAGTCAGAAGCTGGAAACAACCCAGATGTCCCTCAACGGAGAAATGGATACAGAAATTATGGTACATTTACACAATGGAATACTACTCTGCAATTGAAAACAAAGAAAGCATGAAATCAGCAAGCAAAAGGTGGGATCGAGAAATGATCATCCTGAGTGAGGTATCCCAGAAGCAGAAAGAGACACATGGTATATACTCACTTATAAGTGAATATTAGACATATAAAATAAGATAACCATACTAAAATATGTACGCCTAAGGAAGCTGATCAAGAGGGAGGACCCTCGTATGATGCTCAATCTTCATTGAGAAAGGCAAATAAGACAGACATCAGAAGAGGGAGAAAACAGGGAACAGGACATCACAGAGGGCTTCTGAAAGACTCTACTCAGCAGGGTATCAAAAAATATGCTGAGATTTATAACCAACCTTTTTGCAGAGTGCAGGGAATTTTGGGGAGGAAGGGGGAGATACAGGGACCTGGAAGGAAAAGAAGCCCCACAAGAGCAACAGAACCAAAAGCTCTGGGCACAGGGGTCATTTCTGAGACTGATACTCCAAGCAAGCATCATACATGGAGATAACTTAGAACTCCTGCATAGAAATGGCCCATGGCAGCTCAGTGTCCAAGGGGGTTCCCTGGTAGAGGAAACAGGGACTGTTTCTTACATGAAATCAATGGCTGGCTCTTTGATCACCTCCACCTGAGGGGGGAGCAGCCTTGCCAGTCCACATAGGAAGACAGAGAAGCTGGGCCTGATGAGACCTGATGGACTGGGGTCAGATGGAAGGGGGAAGGACCTACCCTGTCATTGGACTGGAGGAGGGGCATGGGAGAGAAGGAGGGAGGGAGTGTGGGATTAGGAGAGGAAAGGGGAGGGGGCTGCAGCTGGGATGGAATGTGAATAAAATAATAAAATAAAAATTAATAAAAATAAAATAAAAAATACAACAAAAACAAAAAGCTAGGGTAGAAGGTCTTACACAAGCTATGTCTTATCCTAACTAAGCTTCTTAAGTAGAATAGCATATTGTACACTACTTCTTTGGGAGAAATGGAAGGAAACATGAAATGTCCATGAATTGATCAGATATTCTCATACAATGGGATAAAATCATGAGGAGTTTAATAAAAAATACTGCATGAGGGAAACACAAGATCTCAAAAACATTATTTACCAAGACCAGAGTGATTTTGGAACTGATGAGTATATCTCCATGTGTTTGAAAGAGGTGGGTTCTCAGAATCAGAAGCAAGCACTCCTCAAATGCCCTTACCCTACAGCTCACCCTATTGCTGGTTTTAGAAAAGGAACACCGCTTTATTTTAAATACCTCAGAATCTTGGGGAAATCTCCCAAGGCCTAGGCCACATGATGTACTGGCTCTGTTAAGCGTATTTGAGGAATGTGAGAAGTAAGGTTATTCTCCATCATGAGGACCTCAGGGAGGGCTTTGTTTGGTCAGGGCAGCCCTCAACACAACAGTGTTTTCTCTGTCAATTGTTTTCATCAGATGTCTTGCCCATGTGGCCGAACTATCTTTTCTCAAGAAGAAAACTGCAACTTTATGGCACACCAGGCTTTCATGTTGGCTCTGATTCTGTAATGGCCCAGTAAGCATTGGGCCATTACAGATGTCTCTTCTTTGACATGGAGATGGGCCAAAGGTTGGTATGAATCAGGGATGTCTTCTTGGTTGTGGCTGGAGACAAATTTGTTGACTATCCTCTTGAGCAAACAGGTTTCCTAGCATCCCAATCTCTAACAGGCTGGGTTGGCCTGCTACTTATGTATGGAGTGTTTTAAAACAGCCCTTAGCTAAATTCTACTTGGTGTGATGTCCTGTCACCTAAGCACTGATAAATCCTGTACATCAACTATTCTATGCATTTACATCACAGCTTTACACTTAAGTGCTACTCAATACATATGTTATTTACAACTTCCACAAAACATGCATACACATAGTGTGTAAGAGGTGGCCCCCGGAGCCCAACCTTCCCCAAGCAGCTCTTCCATTTTACTAGCAAGATAAATCTAACTTTACAGTCCCAAGGTTGCAGCGCCGTTTTCCACTGAACACATTGAAACATTTTCCTAATTATCAGTTAACTGGTTAAACTTGCTGTTACTTTAACCAGGTGGCTTAAATTGTATATATATCTTACAAAGCCCTCACTTACTAACAGTCAGAGGACACACTTCTCTGTTGCCTTATCACCTTGAGCTCTCGAACAAATGTCAAGTGATATAAATTAGAGACCTTAGGTTCCAGGCCGAATGTCTCAGAAAACATTTAAAAGTGTTGAGCCCAGGTGTACTGGATCACCACAGCCTCCAACATAAACTCCCTTGCTTAACCCACATTTGATTGGATGACCCTGACTCTCTCCAGGGGGCCCTCACCTTGTGGATTTAACCCTTTAAATATACAATAAAGCATACCCTGGGGCACCGTTCAGATCTGAACTGGCCGCTTCCCTGAGCTCAGAAAATAAAGCTTTCATTTTAACCTCCTATTCCGGAAGTGAGTTCTCTCTGTTCCCAAACAAAAGTCAATATACTGGAGATATTCAAATGCCCTGCTATGTTCAGGGCTAGGAAACAGGGCCTCTCTGGTGGCTGTTTCTGTCTCCCGGTTCCCACCCAGCATCAGGAAGGATCTTAAACAGCTTCTCCTACTGTTCAGCCTCCTGCTCCACCAGGCTGGGGGCAGTGGACACACACTCACCATGTTGCAACTTTGGAACTTGGCTGAAGTCCCCTCACAGTACACAGCAGCATTGCTTATACCAGAGCAGACCAACCATTCAACCCCGCTCAGCTAAAGAGCGAACATGCAGCAAGGCGCCAAGAAGAACCCGCCTCTCCCTCTGACTGCAGGAATGAAAGCATCTGATTGGCCAATGAGTCTAGAGTGACATGAGCACCTCCCTTAGGATTACAGTGTACTGAAGGGACAAGGCTTAGTGATTCCTGGTCCAGGTTTCTCTTTAAGGACCAAACCTTCAGATCTGCACATGTTTGCATTTCATCATCATTTGTGCCTGTCCTCCCCTAGCCTACCCTGTGTCTTTCAGCACTCAGGATACAACTACCCTTTTCCTCCTCGAATCACAACCATTATTAAACCTGTAGCAGAGTAAACACTCTGTCCAACAGGTGGAAGAGTGCCAAGAATTTTAAGAATTAAAGAGAGATTTAAGAAAATGCAAGGAGTTTTTTGTTCTGTGACATCACACTGGGGTCAGGTAAACTGCAGCCACTTTTCTCCTGGAAGATAAGAGACAATCCAGGAAAAAAAAAAACAGGAAAAACAAGACACTTTGGAGTACCATCATCAGGTAAAACTTCTTCCTCAATAGGAAGAAAACAGAAACCTGCACTAGTGAAGGCTCTCTGCATGAAATGAACTGACAGAATAAATTTCTCTGTGTATGTATACAGCTAATACATATATATGTATGTATACACACACACATACACACACACACGATTTGGCATTTTGAGACAGGGCTTCTTCTTTTAGCCCTGGTTGTCTTGGACTAGATCTGTAGACCAGGCTGACCTTGAACTCACTGAGACTGGCCTGCTTCTTTCTGCCAGAGGGCTGGGATTCAAGGCCTGTGCCACTAAATCCATCTCAGATATTCTGTTTTAATTTTATTTTCTGTTTTGTTTTTTTAAGACCAGGTTTCATCATGTAGGCCTGTCATGCTGGACTCTCTTTGTCAACCAGGCCAACACTGAACTCACAGAGAACAGCCTGTGTCTGCCTTTCAGGTGCCTGGATTAAAGCTTGTGCAAGCATGGCTGGCAAGACCTTAGACTTTTAAGGATATGTTTAAGGGAGGGTTTCTTATCTAACTAAATTTTTTTTTAAGATTTTTGAGTGTGTGGATGAGGGGACCTCTGATTATTACTATCTGTATGTGTCTGTGTGTGCATTAAATCAGACATTGTTGCCATCCTCACAGACCTTCTTAGATCAGAGCTTTTATCTTATGCTTAAGAAATTTTATTTTATTTTTTTAGAAGAACATCTCCCTAGGCAGTGAGTTCTGTGCTGAGCATCACTTGCACTGTGGGTCTGATCCTCTGAGGGCAAGGAATCATATGAAAGAAGAGAGAGTTAGTATCACCTGGAGAGGACAGGAGCTCCACAAGGACCAAATATATCTGGCCACAGGGGTCTTTTATGAGACTGTATCTCCAATCAAAGACCATGTATGGATATAACCTAGAACCCCTGCTTGGATGGAACCCATGGTAGCTTAGTAGATAAGTAATGTGAACAGGGACTGTTTATGACATGAACTCAATGGCTGTCACTTTGATCTAACCCCCACTCCCAGGGAGGAGCAGCCTTCATAGACCACAAAGGTGGACACTGCAGCAAGTCCTGAAGATACCTGATAAGGTAAGGTGAGGAGGACCTCCCTTATCAGTGGCCTTGGAAAGGGGCATGGAGAAAATGAGGGAGAGAGGGTGGGATTGGAAGGGAGTGAGGGAGCGGGCTACAGCTGGGATAAAAAGTTAATAAACTGTAACTAATATTAAAAAAATAAAATTAAAAACAGAGAACAGATCTCAATGTAAAATTTTCAACAGCAGAATCTCAGATGGCCGAGAAACACTGTTCAGGTTCAGCATCCTTAGCCTTTAAGGAAATGCAACTGGAAACTACTTTGAGCTTTAATTTTACACATGTCAGAATGGTGAAGTTTAACAGGACAAATGACAGCTTGCTCACACTGACAAAGGTGTTGGGGAAGGGGAACACTCCTCCATTGCTGGTTGGAGGGCAAACAAATACAACCAACATTGTATTTTCTCACACAACTGGGTTGTTGTCCCAGGAGGTTGTATGAGGATGCCTAAAAGCCCAGGCTGATGTTAGGAGAGAGCGTTGCTCTCTGAAAAACAACAGTAGGGCCACACTCTGGAGGAAAGCTTATACACAGTGCACTGAAAGTGGAGAGGTGGACCAGGTGCAGGCTGAAAGATTTCACCCCTATGTTCTAGTCTCTTTGGGGTGAGACAGTACTGTACAGTCTCCCAAAAAAGAAACCTGGACACAAATCCAGAATAAAAACTACTCCACCTAAAATCTGTATTGCGTGCAAGATGTAAAGGGGCAGTGATGGCCCCAAACTTGCTTGAGTGGTGAGCTAATGTTTGGTTTAACTTGCAGCCCAAGCCATGAAATGGAACTCACTCCATTTATGGCCAGGAATGTCACCGAGATATAAATGGTAAGGATGGTGTGTGCATGTGTCTGCACCAGGTCCTCTGCTGAGATGTCATGGCTGTTAGCTCTGTATTTTTGTGGGACTCCTAACATTATGAACAGGTGTAGCTTTGACTCTCTCACCTGCTCTTGAGAGTCTTTTCCCCTATTGGGTTCCTTGTCCATCCTCACTGTGAGGTCTGTTGGCCTTGTCTTTTTTGTATCTTGTTCGGCAGTCCTATCTTAGAGGCCTGTTCTTTTCTGAAAAGGATATAGAGGAAGGAAGTAGTTATGGGGAAGAAGGGAGGTATGCTGGATGTGGGAGAAGGGCAGGGAGGGAAAACAGTGGTCAGAATATATTGTATGAGGGAAGAATCCTTTTCAATTAAAAAGCATTAATTTAATTTTCCTACCTAAAAATGCAAAGAAGAGACGCAATCAAAGAGAAGTGAAATAGTGAAGACAAGGAAAACAAAATCATGATGTACAGTTATTATTCTGTGTGGTGCAAAGAGGGGAAACATCACTCAGGAGTTTAACAAGCTTATTCTTTAGTCTTATCTAGATCTATGAAATCAGATGTTTTGCTCTCACCAATGTGAAATGTATATCACACAGGTAAAATGAGGTAATTTTCTGGTGTTATGTGGAATTACAGGGGTCCCTGCTCACTTAATTCCAAAAGAGTACTCTTTCTTCTCTATAATAAAAACTAAAGTTTGGAGCTAGAGAGGTGGCTCAACAGATAAGAACACTCTCTGTTCCTTCAGAGGTCCTGAGTTCAATTCCCAGAAAGCACATAGTGGCTCACAATCATCTATACTGAGATATGTTGCCCTCTTCTGGCATGCAGGTACAAATGCTGATAGAACATTAATTAAATATATAGTCTTTAAAAAAACAAAAAAGTAAATTTGAATAATATTCACAATAATATAAATAAGTATGTAATGTTATACAATATTTATGCATAACTATATAATACATTAAGTATATACAAACTGATATTTTAAAATGCTAAGTGTTTAAACATGTTTTCCCAATAAAAATAAAAGTGTCATCATCTAAGGTGGGTTAGCTGATCAAAATAAAACTAAGAAAAGTGTTACTTGTCTAATATTATTACATTTTTTTCAACTGTAATTTGTCATTATTTCAATTCAAACAAAACAAGTCAGTCTGTTTCTTAACTCATTTTCACTTCATGCAGCATGACTCATTGGCAGAAAACTCTTATGCCATTAAAATAAACCAACTTTCTGCATTTTTATAGTATATTGTAAAAGCACATTTGCTTTTTATTTCAATAACAACTTTTGCTCTAAAAATCCTGAGATTTGATTTTCCTTCTCCGCATACCAACTAAAAATATGTTACAAAAATTCTTTGAAAGTGATTGCTTTAGCTAGGTTGTGTTGTTTTTGCCCTTCATTTTCTATTGTGAACTATAAGTTAGACAAGTTGACTGAAGCTCTCCTACCCAATGAACAAATGGGAATGCAGCAAGATTGAAATCAGAGAGAGAGAGAAGTTTGTTGATTTGACACTGCTTATGCTGTAATTATACACTGTTTCATGACCAATATAGCACTGACTGTGAAAGTCTTTTGTAAGTGTGTAATCCCTTTACCATTGTTATTGTCTTCATTCATTTACCATACCGTCCTTCTGAGTCACAAACCATGACCTCAACAAATACGGAATTAGGTTATTTTAAAAGTTATCCACCACGAACATAAACACAATAAGCGTGAGAATACAGATACTTTTTTAAAACTAATCAAAAGCACATGAAACTTTACTGAGACGACTGCTGGGATCAATAGCAATTTTGTCATTTTATGAGAGCTACGCGCAATGTAGGCACATGTAAACATGGATACAATGAGAAGGTGTGAAGAACATGGTTTATTGTGTTTTTTTTGGTAATGAGGAGGTGTAGGTGTAGGTAACACCAACAAATGCATCAGATTACAAACACTAAACACTTGCAGTTTTACATGAACTATAAGAACACAAACTGATGTTACTTAATTTTAGTTCAAATCTGTGGGAATTCCTAAATTCTGCTATCAAGAGATTATTTTGTATGCTAATACATGATCCCATACCACATTCAAATTTATTGTTCAATTGTGAACCATGTTTTATTTTCACTTTTTGTCTTCTCAAATTATACATAGGGGAATAACTTTTATAACCATAGCAATGTATTTTGTGTCAGTAAACTCTATACTAAAGTCTTCTTTCTATGGCTGTGTAAATTATTTCATCACTTTCAATTTTATATACTAACTGTAGTTTGCTAAACAAATGATTATGTAGGATATCATTTACACTTTTATACTAAACAACACCAATGGAATGATGTATTTAAAAAAAAGATGTCGGCTATTTTCTATTTCAATATGAATTCACCAGAATCCAAAGAAAATTTCTATGAATTCCTAAGAGGAAAGCTGATTCCAAAGCTATGTCCCATGAAAAAATGACAAAGAATTCCAAATAGGATAATGAAGTAAGAGTACACACATATGCAGCTGTGACCTCAGAACGTATCTCAGAGCTACAACTATCAAGAATGTGTACAACAGTTGTGACCAAATTAGGAAACAAAGAGAAAAAGCCAAAATCATAAGCCTAAAAATATATTCAAGTTTTCCTCAAAAGACCCAAGGAAACTCTGCCAGGAAAAATGTGACTTGACCAAGGTTACTTATGGTTATATGTGTATAGAAATTAAATAAGCACAGACTGCAAAACTCTTACAAAAGCAACTCAAACTGACCCCTAAAAAGTATATTTCTGACAAACCAGCTACTGTAGATCGCTCTTCTAAAAGGAGAGACCACATGCTCAATGGTCTGGAGCTCACTGTGGAAAAAAAGTGATCAAAAAAGAGGGCTATGATTCTAAAGCCCCTCATGCTTTCTTGTGGTTTCAGGCAAATCCAGTCCCACTGAAAGCAATACACAAACCAATGTGGTGAGTGTTTTCATGTTTGCTTACTCCCACATGGATTGTGCCATAAGATATGGAATCTGCCTTATCCACCTCCACAACACTAGCACACCTTAAAAACGTCTGCATCTCAGAAATTCCTTTTATGTCCTGAAATTAAATTTTCCTGAATCACACCACTTTGGCTGAAAGTAATGAAGAGAGAAAAAGATTCCAAACAAAAATTGATGGAGGATTCACATTGCCTACTTTTTGCAGCTTCAAAACTATTTATAAAATTTGCCACACAAACCTGAATGTGGAATGCAAGGTTCAGAACTTCTAGAGAGCAGACCATAAGTTTTCCAATTTCTCTTCTTACCACACACCAAAAGCAATGTGTGTGTGTGTGTGTGTGTGTGTGTGTGTGTGTGTGTGCGCGCGCGCGCACTGGACAGTGATATTTTAAGTATCACAGCTTTCAGCTGCCAGGGATGCAGAGGAATTCTCCCAGCTCCCACCCACTGCCCCCAAGGAATCCACACTCAAGGAAGATTCAGAGACCAAGGACCAATCCCCAAGTCACCACATAGATCAACAGAATGACAGTTGACCCACAGTCTCACAATATCAGACTCTGAGAGATAGCAGATCTGTTCCTCCTGGTTTTGGTACAGTGGCCCACACACTCAACATTGCATGGTTTGAAGTCCCCCTCACAGTTCTCTTCAGCTTCATGAGAAAAGAATCCTGGAAACAAACTATGAGCTACCTCCCACTGGTGCTACTGACTGATAGGTCTGCCTAGAGTCCCTCGTTTCCTTTGACTACCCAGCTGGGCTTAAGGTTACTAACAGCTACTCTACTGGGTGATGAGATCAAATAGCTCAGGGAGCTGAGACCTTCCCAGCTTGGCCCACACCTTAGGCACACACAGAGCCCTACTCTATGAAATCTGTATTTTAGTATGACTTTCCCATTTCCAAGACACAAGGAGACAGTTCCTCTTCTACCTCACAGGGCCCTTTGTGTGCACATTCCAACACACAATCATTGTTCAGTGTCGCTATCTCTACCTTATAGCTGGGAAACCCTGAAGCCAAACAAGTCAAAGTCAAACAGTAACAATTAAAACAAAAATTGACGAAGAATTTGAAAGGAGTGGTACATGGGAAATGAATGAAAAAAAAATAAAAAGGAAAGGTCATGGATGATTCTAGGTATGGTGGGGTAGAAAGTTTATTATAGAGAAAAGGGATAGAATAGCCAGATGCAGGGACATCTGGGGGAGTCCAGAGGGGACATGACTGTGAGCATTATGAGGAAAAGTAGGAGGGGAGAGGGGAAAGCTAGACCAAGATGCCTGGATAGTAAATGATAGATGAAAAAGCCCAGGTAACCAAAATGGTTGGATTACATAAGGAAGACCACCCAGGGGAGGGGGAACTCAGACCCTGGTCTAGAAGGCTGGGTATGCCAACCATTACCCTATGGCAGGTAGAAACAGAGATGCTGGGAGAACCAGCAGCTGAGCCTGCTTTTATTTGTTAAATAGGTACCTCAGCCATTTGTCCCAGGATTTGAGACTTAACAATAGGGAAGAATGAGGAGGTTAAATGATTTCACTATAATCTCAAAACTTGTTTTAAAAAGTTGAAACTGGAGAGCATCAGAACAAGAAAATTTGAACACAGGGAACTTCCCAGAGACTCATACTCCAACCAAGGACTAGTCATGGAGATAACCTAGAACCCCTGCACAAATGTAGCACACGGCAGTTCAGTGTCCATGTGGGTTACATAGTAATGGGAAGAGGGACTGCCTCTGACATAATCTGATTGGCCTACTCTTTGATCACCTCACCCTGATGGGAGAGCAGCCTTACCAGGCCACAGTAGAGGACGACGCAGCCACTTTTGATGATAAATGATAGACTAAGATCAGAAAGGAGAGGAGAACTTCCCCTACCACTGGACTTGGGGAGTGGCATGCATACAGAAAGGGGAGGCAGGGGGGATTGGGAGGGGAGGAGGGAGGGGCTTATGGGGGATACAAAATGAATAAAGTGTAATTAATAAAAAATTTAAAAAAAAGAAAATTTGAAACTGGCTTCATTACCCAAGATTTTTCTGGGACTAGACATACATTGAAGAGCACACCAAGTATTATGCACTCCTTTTCTCTTGGGATGCACCATTATTGTTAGAGCAATAACATTCCTGTTAGGCTCAGCCACACCTGTTTGCCCAGGTCTTCTGTGTTTGTTAACCAGTATAACTATAGAAATTTGGTTTCTAGAAATAAGTTCAGTTCCTCTTCCAGAATCTTGATTGCCTTGGTCTGTGAACTCTAAGTAGTGCCAGTTTGGACTTTTCCTAACCATTTAAATTGAATAACTGACACTTCTGTCCAAGCAGGAAAGCTCTCACCATCCTTTTTCTCCATCCCTTTCTCTGCTATGATGACACCAGCTTCAAAGTAGGTCATTGAACTCAATTCATACACAGGTCCCTCTTTATTTGTAAATACCTACCCTATGAAAGCCAGGGATGATTGAGGGACCTCAGTCACTGGTTCTTTTTCTATTTCACTGACCAGGTTAAGGTCTAGCCTGAAATGAGTTGCAAGACGCTGGGCCACAAAGGCAGGATTAGGTGGTTCAAAGCAAGTCTTAACTACATAGCATGAAGAAAGGCTGAGTTTTTGGAGACATTTCTCTAAGCAGAAACTAATGAGAAATCCATTTTTAATTAGGCATGAAATTCTTTTTAAAAAATATTTAATTTTATTTTCTGTGCATTAGTGATTGCTTGAAATTGGCATTACAGACAGTTGTGAGCTGTCCCTATAGCTGACTGCCTTAGTCTTTGATCTAGCTATTGACTACCCTGATTCACACAGCAATTGTATATAATAGATTGTTCTTCCTGTTCTGAACAGAAGGCACAAACCATGCTCCACATGCAAATCCTTTCACTGTAACTACAACACGGAGAGTTTGTTACCAACTCAAATTATAAAGCTCTTTTGTGGTACAGCCATTTAACTAAAGAATTTAGAAATTTTAATCAAGAGAAAAGCAAGGTCATTGCCCTAGGGAGAAACAAACTCACTCTGAATAGCTTGCCTTGAAAACATTTCTCTACAAGGGTGAAGATGCAACTGTTCTAGAAATACTATCCCCTCCCAAGGAGAAATCACTGCAAACACAATTAAAAGTGTAATTAAGACAGAATACATTTAATGACAGCATACATTCAGCTCTGGCCAATGCTTAAAAGGAGCCAGTTGAGGACAGAATTTTGCATTACACATATCTTGTAACCCTTAAGTCACTTTTAGGTTCAGTCCCAGGTTATGTTTTCAACAATTAAAATGTGGACTGGGGACTTGTAAGTCTAGCCACTTAGAAAGATTTACATGGCAACAATATTGCCAGAAGTAGACTGGTGCCCTCAAACAGCAGGTCACTCTTCAGTGACAGGATCCTGAAGTGATTATGCCAGAAGAGGAAAAGACAGAAAAGGCAACATTGGAAAAAACAAAAGCTGGGGCGGGGAGGTCTTATGCAAGGTATGTGTTAAGCCGAGTAAGCATTTTTGTCCTTCAGTTCATTTATTTAATCACTTAACAGCCAGATGGAAAACACCACCCTCCTTTCCTCCCTGTCTCATCCCCACACCCCACTCCTCCCTACCTCTATCCTCATAGAAGCAGATCCCCTTCCCCACTTAAGTACCAACATACCCTGATGCATCAAGTCTAAATGGAACCAATTGTTCCCTTTCCCACTGAAGCTAGGCAAGTCAGTCCAGGTGGAAGGAAAGTGATCCCAACTCAGGCACAGAGTCAGAAACAGCCAGGACTCCCACTGTTAGGTGAGCTACATGATGACCAAGCTGCACATCTGCTACATATGTGGAGGGGTTCTATGTCCAGCCCATGAATACTATTTAGTTGGTGGTTCAGCCTCTGAGAGGTCCATGGCCAAGTTAGCTTCTCAAGAATAGCATCTGGTATACTACTTTCAGGGGAAATGGAAGGAAATGGTTAACTTCTGTGATGTCAGAAGAAAATATCATAAGTAGAAACAAATTCACGAGGAGTCTAATGAAACAGAGCTGCATTAAGAGGAACACAGGGTCTCTCAAGAACATTACTAACCAAGCCTACAGTGGCCTTGGAATTGACAACCACAGCCCCATGTGGTGGGAAGAGCTGCAATCTCATGATCTGAAGCAATGCCTCCCCAAAGGCCTGGGGCCCAGAACATAACAGTCTCTCCCAAACATTTTTGTGGCTTTTGAGAATAAACTCAATTTTATTCTCAATACATGGAGACGGTAGAGAAAGTTCCAAAGGCCTAAGCCCCAGTCTGTTACTGGCTATGCCAAGAATGTTAATGGGTTTAAGAAAGAACTATGCCATTCCCCTTATATGAAGGCCTCATGGAATACCTTTATTGATCAAGTCAGCCATGAACACAAACAAGTTTTTTGTTTGTTTGTTTGTTTTTCCCTTTTCAAAGAGTTGTCAACCAGTATAGGCCCGCCCCTGTGGCAAAACTATTCTTTTCTCAAAAACAAAACTGGATCTTTAGGTAAATGAATTTTAATTCAAAACATGGCTGTTCTGGCAAGAGAACACATCCAAAGACTTTCTAGGTCTATATGATCTGGTTGGAATACAGACACACCTTTACTCCCAGGAGAAAGAGATAAGCAGTCTTTGTCATCAAGGCCAGCCAGTAGAGCAAGCTTCAGGTAAAGAAAAGCTTAGGTCTGGGTGTGGTGGTACAAAACTTTAACCCTAGCCCTCAGGAAACAGAGGCATTCAGATGACTGAGTTCTAGACATTTCTGCTGAGGCTGTTCTGGTAAGTCAGTGAGTTGAGAGGCAGTGCGCTCAAGTTGAGTTTGCAGAATTCAGAAAAAGTTTTCACTGGGAGACTTTTACAGACACAAGTTGAAGAGAGAAACTAGACACAGGTGAAGACAGACAGAGCCTGAGAATGAAAACCATCAGGAATATTATAACATATTGCCAAAGTTAGCAGAGCAATTCAATCAGAAAAGGCGGGCTGATTCAGTCAACTTGGAGGGGAGTGTGAGCCAGAACAGTTGAGTTGAAAAGGCCAGTAAGAGTTCAGAAACAACTAGAAAGGGTGAACTTATCCAGCACTAAGTCTCAGAGGATGAAAACATTCTAGGCCTAGATTTGATTGTATGGAGGCTAGAAGCTTGCAGGACTAGGCCTAGTTAGCAGATGAAGGCACTAGTCTCCTGGAGGACAATTACATCAGGGGAATAAATGTTACTTTAACACCTTTATGTCACCACAGGCTATAATGTTGGTTGGGACGCTGTAAAACTGCCTTGAGCAGCTTGGTAGAGCCCTGTTTTTTTGGATATGAGGATCGGCCTGGTAGCTGGTTGTAAATCAGAGTTGTCTCTCTCCTTTGCTATGGTTGGAGACAAATTTCTGGACAAGCCCGGTCAACATGTGTTTGCTAGAGTACTAATCTCTAACAGGCCTGGTTAGCATCCTATTTACCTGTGGGGTGATTGTGAGGCAGTCCTCCCCTGGCTAAATTGTATTTACTGTCACCTACTATTTCCCAAGCATTGGAAATCCTTTACATCATCAATTCTACTCTTCCTCATCACAGCTTAATATTGGAGTGCTACCCAACACACAAGATGCCACTTACAACCCCCCCCAAAACTACCTCCGAATGGAACTCACACCTAAAGGTTAAATGCTAAGAGCAGTACTTGTAGAAGACACGAGAGAAACTGGAACACCAAAGACTCCTGCCATGAGTATGATTCTGCACACAAACCCCTGCTGCAAACGCTCTACGCGGATAAGGCTCCAGCACATGAGTGACTCAGTTGCAACCACTGGGTCCAGCAAGCGCCCAGGACCACAAGGTCCCTCCCCAGGGGCCGCTGCTGATCAGCCAGTCGCGGAAGAGACCCCGCATACCAGCTCCCGCCGCTCAGCTGCCTTCTCCTCCCTGCACTCACCATAGTGCGACTTTGGAGCTTGCCTCAGTTCACCTCGCAGCACCAAGCAGCAGCGGTGGCGCTCAGAGGACTTCACCCGGAACCACAAGAGCCTGCTCAGCAGCGGGAGCTGAACCAGCAGAAAGGGATCCGGAAGGACACGCCCCCTCTTCACTGGTGGGCCCAGGCGGGGACCTGATTGGCCAGAGCGTTTTGAGTGACAGGAACCCCTCCCTTAGGGGTAGGGTGTCTCCCTTAGGGTTAGAGTGTGTGGAAGGGACACAGCCCTTTAGTTCCTGACTCTGGCATCCAGTCCAGGACTGCGCCTTCTCCAGATCTACAGAGATTCGCATTGCAGCAGTGCTAGTGCCTGTCCTCCCATTGCCTACAAGTCTGCCTGCACATCCAGCCTCGGGACCGCCCAGCCCTCCTACCCTGGCCGCTCGGCCATCTGCTGCGCTCCTCTGTGGAAGGGGACCCTAGGCTCCCCAACTCAAGATCTCAGGGCATTCCTGAGCTCCCCCACAGCTCTGCTTCTTCCTCCTGGTGGATCAGGCTTCCACAGCCCATTACTAAAGTGCAGTGGAGTTGCCCATCTGTCCCACAAATGGAAGGGGTCCTAGAATAATTAACAGGTAAGGAGAACTTTTTAAATTATTCATACATTTTATAATTAAAGAACAAAATACAAATCAAGGTGACTTCTCTATTAAATTGCCATGGTGTTTAAAAGCTTTGGCAGTAATATACATATATACACGCATATATATGTGTATATATGTATATTACTGCTAAAGCTTTTAACTATAAAATATAAAAGGTAGGAATCACATACTCCAAGAACCCCATTCCTGTGAGATGATTAACATGTCTAGAGAACATATTCAGTACAATCAAACAATTCTGACAAAATGATTGCAGGATTCATAAGTTGTGCTAAATCATATTCATCTTTGGTGGAGTATCTAGTTTATAGTGATTTACAAGTACCACAAAGGAATTTATTAGATTTTATAAATGACTATCAGAGAGTTATATAGTCTTCTCAGAGAAAAATATGAATTGTGTTTTGTAATAAATGCAAAATGCACGCTTGGCAAAATGTATAAAATCTGATAACAGAATTTTGGTTGGGACTGTGTGTTCCTTATACATTTCATTTCTTAATGTTATGAATATTTTTAAATTTTTTATATTAAGTTTATTCACTTTGTATTCCAGCTGTAGCCCCATCACTCAATCCCTCCCAGTCTCATTTCTCCCTCATTTCCATCCATGCCCCACTCCATCTGTCTTTTCTGAGACTGAGTCTCCAACCAAGGACCATGCACGGAGATAACCTAGAACTTCTGCACAGATGTAGCCCATGGTAGCTCAGTATCCATGTGGGATCCATATTAATGGGAACAGGGACTGTCTCTGACATGAATCAGTGGCTATCTCTTTGATCACCTCCTCCTGAATGAGGAACAGGCCATAGAGGAAAACATTAAAGCCACTCCTGATGAGACCTGAGGAGGACCTTCCCTATCAGAGAAATTTCAAGAAACAAGATTTGTGTTTTGTGGCTTCATACTGGGCTCAGATAACTGCACCTATGTTTCACCTGGTACCTGAGAGAAAAACAGTTAACAAATGAAAAACTTTGTGGAGCAGTGTTTTTAGCAGCCATAGCTTCCCAAATGGAAAGGTAAACAAAACAAAACATACGTATTAGTAAAGATTCTCTAGCTGAACAGAACAAATGGAATGCATGTACATATGTAGACAGTGGGTTTTTTAGAATGGCTCACAGGCAGTGTTCCAACTGGTCCAATAATGCCTGTCTACCAATGGAAAGTTGAAGAACCCATGTTGCAGGATTATTTAGTTATACTGTGAACCCTGAGATGGTATCCTGGAAAAATCTGTCTCTAGTTGTGGTGTGGTTTAGTGTAAGCATATACCTTTAATCCACGAAACAGGCTTGGATTAATTCAACCATAGGTCAAGAGACCAAGCAAGCAACCAGTTGGGAGAGATTCACATGAAGTGGAATGTAGGGACATTCAGTTTGAGAGGATTTTAAAAATAGCATGGAAGGTGAAGTAGTTTTTGTTTTGTTTTCTGAGCCTTTGGCTGAGTAGGAAGGTAGGCTGGGTGCTTTCTCTGCCTCCCTGAGATAGTAAGTTTTCACCCAGGCATCTGATTCCAGCATCTTTATTGGTGATATCCAATATTTTGGATTTTGCTTAAAAACCAAAAATACAGTAATGGTTCAGCCAATGTAGCTCGATGTCTCAGATGGTCTTCAGTATATACCATAATTCTTAAGAAATAAGCTTTAATGCCAGTTTTTTTTTTTTTTAAATGAGCTTGCTAGCCAGAGGTAGGGCCAGCAGACAAAGAAAAAGAGCTACCATCTCCAATATTATATGTATGTATTGTGTGTGTGTGTGTATGTATGTTACCATCAGAGACTGTGGATGAGATTAAAGGTGGGTTTTATCACATCAAAAATCTAGATCGTGATTGAAGAGTTTTTCCACTTCCCAACAATTTGGGTTTTAGTTAATTCCATACATATAGTCAATTTGGCTGCCTAGAATAGCCATCACAACAGTGAAAACAGATTTTTTTTTCCCCTGTGGCAGGAAAGGAGAGCATGGGAGTCTTTTCCAAAGCATGATTTTCTTCATCAAAGGAATCTTTGATGTTTTACTTTGGGAATCTGGAAAAGTTCAATTATAGGTTTGCCTATGTTAAAGCATGCTAAGTTAAATCCTTTTTCTTAACATGGTGGTAGTGTATAAGGAGATATATTTAAATGCATCTTAGCTCAAAGTCATGCAGAAACATATGTAAATTATAAAAGTGGACAGAAATGCCTCTGGAATGTTCATCTTGTACCACAAGGTCTTAGATGAAAATAAGGGACACTAGAAATCGTTTGCATGTGGCCAGTGCTACCTGTCAATCATGTTGTATGATTTCACAGATAGAAGTATCAAGGCCATTTTCTCACACATACAAATCCAGAAAATACAGATTCAGAAAATATCAAGGAAGTCACCTATCAGCACCATGGACACTATTCTTAGAGGAACAGCTTTGCTGAGCTAGTCTAACCTCACAATGAGCCTGTTTTTGCCTGTGAGATGGCTGGTTCAGAGGGATGCTGCAGCTACTTTCATACAGAAGTAGAAAGAGTTCATTTTTAACTAGCCCTGGCTGCTGTCTGTCTCAATGCTGTGATATCTCTGTAGAGATTACTACAATTTTAAGTTTTATTTTTATTTTATATACATGGGTGTTTTTCTGTGTGTGTCTATGTTCAGTAACAACAGAAGCCAGAAGATGGCAGGAGATGACATTGACTGGAATTAGAGCAAATGGCTAGCTACCATGTGGTTTCTGGAGATGGAACCTCTATCTTCTGTACCAATATCCATTGTTCTTAACTGCTAGACTATCTCTATAGCCATGTTCTAATTTAAAATATATTTAATTAAAATATATTACATTGCTTTACCCATTTCTTGTCCTCTCTCTATTCCTTATTCTTCCCAGGCTATTTCTTCCAAGCTAAGTATGGGTGAATAAGTCTGCTCAAATATTTGAATAAAACTTGCTGAGTCCCTTTCTGTTGATTGTTTATATATGGTTTCAGGACTGACCACATTGTATTGGAAAAGCAATTAGGGAGCTCATCCTTGTTTGATGCTAATTATCCTACTTTCAGGAAAATTCCACTCTTCAATGAATAACAGGATGTTGAACCACAAAGGTCCTTGTACCCACAGATCACTAGGGAAACCAGGAATGTTAAACATGCAGAGGCCTCTTCTCAGTGCATTAGATCAAATACCTGCATTCAATCCAAAAGGCTGGGAGTGGAATTTGTTAATGACTTCTTTGCTAGCTGTGGGGCAGACCTCACCTACCTCTTGCTACAGAGGCAGACTTTACCAAAATTTTCCAGAATGATGATTATCTCAGACTATTTCTTTCCTAGATAGTTACCCATCTGAGTGACCAAAGATGCACCCCTATCTGTAAAGGGTGGGAGAGCACCCAGTTTTTTATGAGGACAAGGTAGGTATGATGTGCCTGATTTGAGAAATGCCAAAAGACCACTAGGAGTCCAGTCCATTGAAAATCACACGAGGATCTTTATTCAAGCTAAATCTCTGGCCACCAATCTTCCCCAACATAGCAGGTTAGAGAGTGAGGCCCTTAATCTCAGGGAGGCAGACTTTTTAAAAGGAAAAAACGGCAAGCAGGGGATTCCTAGCCTTAGAGTTACAGAGGATAAGTTTTAGGTAGGGGATTCAGCAATCTGACATTTTGGTTAATTGTTCCAAGCCCCCTGGCCAAACCGACAGATAGTGTTATACCCAGTTCGCGGTTCGAGAGCCCCCAGAAGATCTCCAGGAATCGACTCTGTTGCAAAACACATGAGGGTCTTTTTTATTGTAAATTACAAGCTGCAGCTTAGGCCTACACAGCCCCACTGCCGAAACGGTGGGAGCTGAGCGCGACACGCCCTTAGTTGGGTCATATAGATTCTGGTCCCTCCCAGCATGCCCAAGGCAGGGGCGATTCCTGCCTGGCAAGCATCTATTGGTCAAGATGCTAAATTTTGAATCGATTGGCTATAGGAAGATTCCCAGACCATTAATGACCAGGTGTCCCTCCCTAGGGGGAGGGTCCAGTTTCCTAGCAACTGTATTTCTAGTGGGTGGGGAAAGAACGGAGCGAGGCGGTCCATCCCCTCAGGGCATTACTAGACTTCTCCACCCACATAGTTCAGGCCTTAATAATAGCTGCTAATTTTTAATCTTTTTGGTCTCTCAATAGCAATCTGTATGATAGCCAGCTGGGTGAAGAGGAGGATCCACTAACACACTCTGTGGCATTTATGATAACATGTGGGGTGGAGGCCTGGTTATAATTATCTATTTACACATTTTGTGGTATCCACAAAACCTGCAGGATGGAGGGCCATGTGGCCCTTTTTGGAACCCAAAGGTGGTGACCAAATCATTCCAAGGTCAGTCAACTTAAGATAGAGTCTGAAAAACAAAATGGAGCCACCACTGCCATCCTCAGTTCCTTCAATACAAACAAACTGAAAAGGCCAGAATGAGCCTAAATTCGGTGTTATTTGTATACCACTAGCTTAAGACAGTCACACTGTGAATCCCAAATATGGCTATAGATTAAGAAATTCTGTTGCCCTGGAACTCAGTATGAGTGGTGAAATTGCCATCCTGATTCACAGGGACCCATAGCCCTGCTAATAAATTCTCTAGTCCATGTCTACTCGCAAGTGTCAGAAATTGCCATCCTGATTCACAGGGATCCATAGCCCTGCTAATAAATTCTCTAGTCCATGTCTACTCGCAAGTGTCAGTGGATGTTCCCCTGACCTGTAAATGGCAAGAATGAAGAGCTAGCAAAGAGGAAAGCTCAGGCAGCAGGTCTCTATTATGAGTATGAGGCCAGAAGGGTCTATGCAAATGAGTGCAGGTGTCCTCAGACTCCCGAAGAATGCATTTTGCACAACAGGAGCACTGCAGACACAATGGATTGTCACAGGACACCGCATAGATGCATGCGAATTTTTAAATGCTCATGGTGTGTACTGTTCGGCTTTAAATTGAATGAGTGCAGATGAGAAATTGGGTAGGTGATGCATTTTCCATTGTCAATGGTTTTTAAACTATGAGAATATTCACTCCGAGGCATTCCTGAGACATAAACAAAAAGCTGGGAAGATGACTCAGCAGTTAGGACATTGGCTCGGTGGCCTCCCCACTATCTCCCGGGCCACCATGTTTCTGAACTGTAAACACAAACCTGCAAAGCACAGGAGCCATTTACCCCTTTCGTTGATCAATACAGAGCTCACCAAAGTCAGAGAACTACAAACAGTCCCAGAATGCATTGTGCCCACAGCAAGCTTCTGTGAGAACTACAAGCATGTCTCAATGAGAACTACAAACATGGCGGGCTGCAGAGCAAACACTTCTGGGATTGTTTGTAGTCATCTCCGCTTACGGCCAAGCCGTAACGTGGTGCAGGCGCAGAAACACAATTCCCAGAATGCTGCGGGCATTGTTTATGCCTTCACAAGGCAGCCTGGGTTGTTTTCCCTCCCTGGTAGGGTAGCCTGGACCGGAAGTCGCCCTGAAGCTGTTTTCCACTGCTGCAGAGGCCCTGGTCTGGGAAGTCACCGACCAACCAGTGCACACATCCTTTCCCCCGGTCCCATGGTTATGTAAATGTCCCCTCTCTTTGCCCCTTGCCATCTTAGGAATCAAGACCTTTCTAGGAGCATCTCCGTGATGTCATCGCCCCGCCCCCAGGTAATGGAAGTAAACACCAGCTGCTGGAAGTAGCTTGTGTAGAGGAAGAATGTGCAGTTTGCATTCTTCTGCTCAGAGGCCGCCCACCTCGTCTATGGGAAAGGAATCCTGGGGTCTCGGCCCCCCTTTTTTTTGTAATTGCGACCCTCCCAGTCAAAGCAGCGCTGCTCTCTCGGGAAGGCAGAAATGCGCTCACCCTGATAAATATTTTTAAAGATTAAACAACATCAACAACAAAAGGCGGCGCAGTGGCATACACCTAGGATCCCAGCACTGGGGAGGCAGGGGCAGGCGGTTCTCAGTGTGTTCCTGAAGAGAAAGCGAGTCCAGGAAAGACAGGGACACAGAATCGCTATTTCTTTCCCAGGATCCCCAGGGACAACAGGTTGGATCCCCAGGGACAACAGGGTGGTGCATGAACATCTGGTTCCCTCTGGTGATGTGCACGTGTCCATGAAGACAGAGCGCTCCTGCACCTAATAGCTAGATTTATATATGTGATAATTTTAATACTATATATTTTAATTTAGTAAAGACAGAACTGTCTTGAGTACCCACATCCTCTAGTCCTGTGGCATCGTTGGATGAACCACTGAAAGATAATGGCCTTATTCTGCCCTAAGCATGGAGGGACCCTGTGCCAGAATTAAGCTCAAGGGAGTGGAGGGGAGGGGGATGCTAAGGCATTTACCTGGGCCCCTGCACCTGTATTCAACCTCTAAAAGTTGTTGCTGCAGGCTATGGAGGACACAGGTTTTCCCTTAATTTAGAAAAAAAAAAACTTGAGAGAATTTATTCCAAATTTTAATACAAACAAGTAATTGACCTGTATTGTACATGCACAACAATTTCAGTTGCTCTCCTCTGCTCACACACACAAAAAGCATCAAGTGTACATGACACTACTTCACTCTTGGAGGAAAACATGGCTGTGCTTTGGGCTGGTTTTGTGTTTCTGAGTTTTCTGCAGTGCTGTAGCAGTTATGATCCCACAGGTGATAACACATAGGGTGATCAGGTGTACCCACCCAGGTACATAAAGGGGCAAGGTGCAGCAACTTTGATACAAAGGATAAAAACCAAACAAACCATTCCCGGATGTGTAAATGGACAAACACACACACACACACACACACACACACACACACACACTTGAGGACCACTTCATTCCTTCTCAAATAACAAGGGTTCCAGGTCCTGAAGTAGTTTTGAACAATTTTTGTTTTGTTTTCATTTTAATGGCCCACATACAGAAAAAATTTGGAGAGGGATTTGGTTCTGGCTCCTGATTGGTATCAAATGAGAGCAAATTCCCACTGATCTCCATTTATTGAGGAATATCTGAGGATGCATATGTCTTCAGTCATGGCCTCTTAAAAGACTATCATAATATTTAGTGAAGTTTAAATAGCAAATGATGATGTTATTCCTGTTACTCAATTTCATCTCTGGTGACTGGTGAAAATTCATATTCTGAGGAACATGTGGAAGGTTTTCTAAAACGACTCTCCCCTACATGCACCACTTTCACACACTCAAAAAAAAATACAGCATTACTCTTTTCCCATGTCTGACAAAATCATAATTTCTGAAGAGCCTACACTGCCAAAAACTCACTAGCTAGCACCCAGAACACATGCACCTATCACGAAGTATAAGAACCTTTGATACAATGACCATCATCATGTACCAAGATGGCCAGTATGAACCAGACAATCACAGTGAGGCTGCCCACTGACCAGTGTTATAGTGGAATTCAAATAAAATTATAGTCTTTAACCCAATAATCACTCTGCATGGTAGACTGTCCAGGTGAGTCAGAGAGGGAGACTTGTGCTTGTGAGAGTAGCATCACTCCCAGCAGCCACAGAAGTAGACATGCAGCTCAGCTCTTCCTGCCAGTCTTCACATTCTCCCAAACTGTGCTCAGCCTAAACCCAGAAAACCATCAGTACCCCTACCTTCCAGCTAGCTCCAAATGACAGTGAAGCATCTCCAACACTTCTAAGAACATGAACACTTCCTGATGTGTGCTTGACATCACTGAACCAGCCAGGAAAATGTCTGTTCTTATCCTGGAAGTAGTAACTGCGTGGCTTTCACCACGATCATACAAAATGTTTAAATAATGTGACATCTTCCAAAACACACAACAGGAAGCATCAATGTAACTTGGTATTGTTGCCTTTTTTCCCCCTCTCATTCATCACAGCAAATTCTCAGTGTAGCTATGATTTTCTAGGTCCCAAAGTTCCTTTCTTACAATCCCAGTATCTTCTCAAACCAAAATGAATGTTATAACCCAGCAGCTATTTCTTTCTTCCTGAGCAAATGTAGTTATCAAAATGGAATTGGTGAATTCCTTTTTGATGGGGTCACCCAAGCTGGTGCACCTCTCCAGAGAAGATGGAAAAGAGTAAATTCCCTAGGATGGTGTCCTAAAGTGAATCAAGTATGCCAAAGCATGATAACAGGAGCCATGCTGGCCCTGCCTTGATTTCCAGAGTCTTCAATATTTCACAAGGACAAACAGTGAGGTCAACCAAATCTCAGCATATGGTTCCTATATTATCATTTAAGATATGCTCAGGAAAACAATAGGATTTTTTATTAGGATTTCCCCCAAATACCTTCACATTGGCTGTTTGTGCATGGGGTGCCCACAAATACCCAAAGTCTCATGGGTCTGAGAAAGGTAAGAAATAATAGTCAGAGAACCAAAAAACACCCTTGAGAGAAGACAAATCCTGTACAATTGGAATAAGGACACAGAAATAAACCCACACTCCTACTAAAACTTTACTTTCAACAAAGACAAAACCATACAATGGAAAAATGACAGCATCTTCAACAAATAGTGGTGGTCTAACTAGATGTCTGCCTGTAGAAAAATGCAAATTGACCCCTTTGTATATCACCATGCAGAAACTCAAGTCCAAGTGGATCAAAGACCTTGACCTAAAACCAGAGACTCTAAATCATTTAGAAGACAAGGTAGAAAAAAGTTTGGAACTCAGTAACATGGGACACAATAGAAGAAATCAGCGCAGGCTCTGAGATCAACGATTAATAAATGGGATCTCAAGAAACTGAAAAGCTTCTGTAAGTCAAAGGACATTATCAAAAGAACAAAACAGCAGCCAACAGATTGGGAAAATAGCAACACCAACCCTATATCAGACAGAGCATTAAAAATCCAAAATACACAAAGAACTTAAGAAATTAAACACCAACAAATCAACTAATCCAATTTAAAAATGGGGTTCAGAGCTAAACTGAGAATTCATCACAGAGGAATCTCGAATGGTTGAGAAGCACTAAAGGAAATCATCAAAGTCCTTAGTCATCAAACAAAAATCAAAATGACTCCAGGATTCCATCTTAAACCACTTGAATGGCTAAGATAAAAAACTCAAGTGACAACATATTCTGGTGAGGATGTGGTAAAAAGGGAACATTCCTCCACTGCTGATGGGAGTGCAAACTTGTACAACTTCTCTGGAAATCAATCTGGTGCATTTGCAGAAAATTGGGAATAGTTCTACCTCCAGACCCAGCCATAGCACTCCAGGAATAATATCCAAAAGTTGTTCCCTTATATTATATAACAAGGACATTTGTTCTACTGTGTTCATAGCTGTTTATTCATAACAGCTAGAAACTGGAAACAACCTAGGTGTCCCTCAAATCTAGAAGAATGGATAAAGTACTTCTGGTACACTTACATAATGGAATACTCATCAGTTATTAAAAATAAGAAATCATGGAAACTGCAGGCAAATGGATTGAACTAGAAAAAATCATCCTGAGTGAGGTAGCACAAACACAGAGAGAAACACATAGTATAAATTCGCTTATGAGCGGATATTAGATCTATAATACAGGATAACCGTACTACAATCCACAGACCCAAAGAAGCTAAATAACAAGAAGGGTCCACAGGAGGGTGCCAGAATGTCACCCAGAATAGAAAACAGAATAGATAGCAGAAGTGGATGAAGAGAGGGAACTGAGCAGAATTTTTTTTGTGACTCTAAGACAGTCTATTTATTGTCCACAAAAGAATCTTTTTATGGTTTTTTGCCATAAATATAGATTCTATTTTATGTGAAATGGTTGCTTTGGATACAGTCCTCTCGTATATATACATCTTATGGCACTGGACATATTCCATGAAATCATGAAAATCTTGTTATTGAACTTGCCATATTTTTACATATTTACACATATATCTTACAGAATTTCATCTCACACTAGGAAAGCATTTGTTGAAAGACATTCAAATTAAATGTCTTCAAGTGAGTGCTTGCAGTCTCCAAATCATTTAAGATACAGATATATACACATACATGTTGACAGAACCTTTTTCCATTTTATTTTGTACTTTCAACTATAAGGTGAAAATGTTTTATTGGCTTGATGACAGTGAATTACTTACCAATAATATAGGATCCTGATGCTACCCTTGCTTACCAGTGAGGCTTACCTGGCATGGAAGAAGCCGGTCCATGTTTCTGTATGCTTTAGATCCCATTTCAATTTTGTTCAACAGCGTTTTATGGAGGGCATGGGACACTGCATTCCATATGGAATAGCTGGGCTCAGAAATGGTCACCACATCATTTTCTTCTGGTTTAATCTCTATAGAAATTGGGTATGGGTCATGATTTTCACATAGCAAAGCAGGAGGTGAGCAAATAAATCCTGTCAATCCAGAATTTATGGAAGTAAAAATCTCCTGGGTACTGGGAGGCTGCAGAAGACAGAAAGTTCATTAAGCCAGGGATAGCTCTTGTCTTCGAATATGAGAAGCTTCCTCTGAAAAAGTTCATCAAGTCATTCCTATTTGATAGGGACTCAAAATAAAATGTGTTGGTTTGCCATGTTCTACACTTTCCTTCTGGTTGAAAATAATTTATTTACCATGTGAAAAAACTTCAGTTACTTATATGACTACAGAATACCTGCACATTTACCTGTGTATGTTGGTTCAAATTCAGCAAATCAACAGCAAATAGTACCCAAGTTTCAATTAGCTGGCTGTTTTTCTGCAAAGCCAAACAGATTTCTTTCTTTCTTTCCTTCTTCCCTTCCTTTTCTTTCTTTCTTCTCTCTCTCCTTCCTTCCCTCTTCTTCCTCCTCCATCTCTTTTTTTCTCTTTGCCCATATGTATATGCCCTCAGCCCAGCAGAGGCGGTTAGATGCTTATGTACTGAGTCCCCAGCACCCTAACAACTAAGCCCTGTGCACCTTACCTACTCAACCCCCAGCCCCCTAAAAATTATTTATAGGATCTTCCCTGCTCGGGCACCCGCAGGCCAGCAGAGGGCGCCAAAACAACCAATACAAGGTCTTGCACAGCCTCACCCAGGACGGGGTGCACCCATCTCCCCCAGGAAGCTTGCAGGCCTGGAGGGAGCAGAGGACTGTGCTTCTTCTCATCCCGCCAACCCTCTGCCTGCAGTTCTGCCCTCCGCACCACCAGCTGGGGGACTCCAGGCGGACGGATGGAAGGCGAGGAGCGGACAGAGGAGGGAAGCGGGGAACCCCAGATTCCCTCCTTCTCCCCTAACTCCCCGCACCCACCCCACGTGTGAGCAGGACTATGAATTCATAACTGCTTGGGATAAGAAGATTGCTGACCTGGAAAAACCGTTCCGGGTAGCAGCACGTCTCTGGCGGAAGTCCCGCCCCTTAGGGCTTCGCTTCCAGATCCGCCCCGCAGAGTCGAGACTTCCGGGCTCGGAGGCACCAAGGCCGCCCCGCCATCTCCCTGGCCTCCGCCACGGGGATGTAAACACAAACCTTCTAGTCACAGACATACCTTTATCCCTTCGTTTCTCACTTCAGAGCTCTTGCTGGTCACGGAAGTCCTAAGAGTCCCAAGAGGAATCGCGGCTGAGACTCACCGGCGCGAAAACTACAAACATGGCTTCGGAGCAGGGACTTCTGGGATTGTATACTAGAACTACAAAAATGGCGTCCAGGCGGCGCCATGCATACTGGGATTGTTTGTAGTCACGAGCCTGCGTCTCTCCCTCTCTGTTGCCTAGACCGTGGCCCAGGAGTCGCCTACAAATCCCAGAATCCGCTGAGTGCTGTTGCCAGCATCATATGCATGTGTTCCTTGATTACCAGCAGTTGGCTTGGCGAGGATCGTGGAAGTAGGCACGAGAAATCTTTGTCCTCAGACCCCACACAGCCTTTCCCCTGCTCTCCCTGTCAATCTCTCTGCCACTCCTTACTGTCCTTGGGATCAGGAGCTTTGTGACGTCATCGCCCCGCCCCTTGTCCATGAAGTCAACACACAGTAGCTGCTCCTGCTACTACAGTAAAAAGTCCTGTCCCTGGTAGCTTTTCCTATGTCACTGGGAGTCAGACACAGACAGTATTTTTTTTTTTTTTACATGAATACCACTCTGCCTTCTTTTGGAGGGGGACTTTTTTTAAAATTTTTTATTAATTACACTATTCATTTTGTCTCCCCCATGTAGCTCCCTCCACCCTCCCCTCCCAACTCCTCCCCTCCTCCCCCTTCTCCACGCAAGCCCCTCCCCAAGTTCACTGATAAGAGAGGTCTTCTTTTCCTTCCTTCTGATCCTAGTCTATTAGGTTTCATCAGGAGTGGCTGCATTGTCTCTCTCTGTGGCTTCTCCTTTCAAAATGGAGTCACCCAAGCTAACTTAAACTCTTCAATCACATAAGTAGGAAAGTAACTAACATGCACACATGATATGTACCCAAAGTTAAAATGTAAAATTCTGCTGGAGACATAAATGTATTCTACTGCCAATCAGTGACTAGTGTTTCCTTTCTGTATCGCTTGTTTTGACTGGACTATGTTTTCACAAACTCCACAGGAAAATGAGTGTCACAAATTACAGGCTAAAAATCGGGACTGGGGGGATGACTCAGCAGTTAAGAGGACTTGCTGCCCTGCCAGGGGAACTGAATTTAGTTTCCAGCATTCACATTGGCCTACTCCCAATGGTCTGTAACACCAGATCCAAGTGATCTGACACCCTCTTCTGGCCTCCGTGAGGACCCACATTCCACTGTAAACACACACACACACACACACACACACACACACAGAGAGAGAGAGAGAGAGAGAGAGAGAGAGAGAGGAAAGTGAGAGGGGGAAAGGGTAGTGTGAGTGTGTGTGTGTGTATGACAGGATCTCCCATTTGTATTGTCTTTTAAAAGCACATATAAACTAAAATGACCTTGATCCAATCATCTTGCCTCTAACTCCTGGTGCTTGGATTCCAGGTGTGCAGCACCACACCTCAGTTCAAGCAGTGGTGAAGAGGGGACTCAGATTTTCTTGTGGTTGCTAAGCATTTGGTCAGCTGAACCATGTCTCCATCCCCTGACTTTATTTAACCTTTCATTTCTCCATGCACTGTGCCTACTGTGAGAATTTTAGGAGGACGTGTTGATGTAATTGGATATCAGTGGGGGTATTTGAGGGTTCAGTGGGACTGTGCTGACTGCCGGTTTCTTCACCTCCTGCCTCCATCTTTTTTTTGCCGCTTAAAATGTTTCCTCCATGAACTCCATGACAGGTAGAGTTGCCCAGTTGGGAGAGCCTTGTTTAGCTACAGAGAAATGAAGTCGAAAAGAACAGAAAGTAGCTTTAAGGAATCTCCATCATTGGCTGAGGGATAGTCTGCCCTTCCTCATCAGTTCTTTGTGTGTGTATGTGTAATTATATTTTATTTCATACAGTTTTTCATAATGGATAAATACACCAACTATTGTAATTTCTTTTATAATTTATTACAATTTATTCACTTGTATCCCAGCTGTAGCCCCACCCTCATCCCCTCCCAATCCCATACTCCCTCCCTCTTCTCCTTCCAGGCCCCTTCCCCAGTCCACTGATAGTGGAGGACCTCCTCCCCTTCCATCTGACCCTAACCTATCAGGTCTCATCAGGACTGTCATTCGTAGTCTTCCTCTGTGGCATGGTAAGGTTGCTCCCCCCTCAGGGGGAGGTGATCAAAGAGCCAGCCACTGAGTTCATGTCAGAAACAAAATGTGGAAACAACCCAGATGTCCCTAAACTGAGGAATGGATACAGAAATTATGGTACATTTATACTACTCGGCAGTTAAAAACAAAAAAAAATGAAATTTGTAGGCAAATAGTGGGAACTAGAGATCATCCTGATTGAGCTATCCCAGAAGCACAAAGACACATGGTGTATATACTCACTTATAAGTGGATATTAGACTTATAAGATAATCATACTAAAATATGTATACCTAAAAAAGCTAAGCAAGGAGGACCCTGGGTAAGATGCTCAATCTTCATTCAGAAAGGCAAAGTGGATGGACATTGGAAGAAAGTGAAAATAAGGAACAAGACAGGACCCTACTACAGAGGACATCTGAAAGACTCTATCCAGCAGGGTATCAAAGTGGATGCTGAGTCTCATAGCCAATCTTGGGGCAGAGTGCAGGGAATCTTATGAAAGAAGGGACTACAAAGAGACTGAGAGACCAAAAAGATTAAAAATTAGCAGCTATTATTAAGGGCTAAACTATGTGGGTGGAGAAGTCTGTTGATGCCCTGAGGGGAAGGACTGCCTTACTGCATTATTTCCCCACCTACTAGAGATAACAGTTGCTAGGAAACTGGCCCATCTCCCTAGGGAGGGACACCAGGTCATTATGGTCTGGGGACCTTCCTATAGCCAATTCAAAATGTAGCATTTTGACCAATGGATGCTTGCCAGGCAAGAATTGCCCCTGCTTTGGGCATGCTGGGAGGAACCAGAATCTATATATCACCCAACTAACCTGAGCGAGCGCAGCGCGCTCAGCTCCCACAGCTTCGGCGATGGGGCTGTGTAGCCCAAGCTGCAGCTTGTAATTTTTCAATAAAAAAGACCCTCATGTGTTTTGCAAGGGAGTCAATTCCTGGAGATCTTTTGGGGGCTCGCGAACTGGGTGTAACAAGACCAACTGAACTAATAAATCTGGGCCTAGGGATCTTTTATGAGACTGATACTCCTCATCAGCTGCTTAAAGAGGTGGGTGCCATTCTGTTTTCATTTTGTTGTTGTGATCATAAAATTTTCTACCCAGAAGCAACTGGCAGAGAAAAGGATTAGACTTAACACTTCCAGGTCACAATCCATCAATGAGGGAGGTCATGATGGGACCACAGAGGAACAACCCTGCTTGCTGGTTTGCTCTCTAGCTTGCTTGCTTACAGGCTCACACTTAGCTAGCCTTCTTACACTGCCCAAAACTTCTGGAGTTGAAATTGTGCCACCTGAAATGGGCTGGGTTCTCCTTAATCAGTGAATAACCAAGACAATTTCCCACAGATATGTCCTAAGGTCAAACTAATCTAGACAATTCCTCAGTCGAAGCTTTTCTCTCAGATGAGCCTCCTAGGGCTCAAGGTGACAATTAAAATGGGTTTTAGAAGGTGAAAGCACATGGTGAAGGCACTGGCCACCATTAGTTTCATCCAAAACAGATCTGTACAGCAAGACTATACATTCCTTCAGTGAACCGTCTGAAGAACCACAGTGGGTCTTTGAGAATAAGTTTCTGAAGGAAAATTTGAGAAGGATATGGAGCCTGGCAGTGGGGGCACACACTTTTGATCCCAGCACTTGGAAAACAGGGGCAGGTGGATGTTTGAGTTTGAGGCCAGCCTGGTCTATAGAGGTGTTCCAGGACAGCCAGGGCTACACAGAGAAATCACGTCTTTAAAAAAAAAATTAAAAATAGAGAGATAGAGAGGGAGGGAGACAGAGACACATTATCATGTATATACTAGAGATCAAAGTGCACACATATGGTGGAACCAACAATTACAGTCTAGCCACAAAGGAGGAGGCAGATGAACCCTCCTTCTTGTGTCACTGGCCAGGGCTGCAGCTTAAGCCACGGGATCATAAAGGAAAGCCAATCATACAACATGGAATTTGGCCATACTGAGCTATCAAAGCTAGTCCATTAGGTGTGAAGATGGTCAGTTAGTAATTATCAGGTTACTGAAATTCAGAAATGGTGATTGTTAATTGATAAAGGAAGTTCTAGGCCCTAGTGGGCAGTGGTATTCCCGAGGCAGTGGATTTTGAGCAGTATAAGAGAAAAGCACTTGTGAGCTGCAGAGATGGCTCAGTGGTTAAGAGCACCAGCTGCTCTTCCAGAGGTCCTGAGTTCATTTCCCAGCACCCACAAAGGAGGCTTACAACTATCTACACTGGTATCTGAGGCTCTCTTCTGGGATGTGATAGAGCACTCAAGTGAATATTTTTGTTTGTTTGCAAGATTAAGTTCCAAACCACCTTACATACATACATATAGGTGGATGGAACAAACTCCAAAGAGCAAGCACCAAACCACCTTACCTACATATACATACATCATGATGGATGGAACAAACACAAAAGAGCAAGCTCCATCCCAACCTTACATACATACATATACATACATCTTTTCAGATGAAACTAACTCCAAAGAGTGAGGTGCAAACCACCCAACATACATACACCTTGGTGGATGGAACAAGACCCAGAAGGCCAGTTCAGACCACACTTTTACTCTTTTTCCGCAGCTTATCTATCCCAGCAAGATCTTTCAAGCTAAACACACAATATGGTTACACTCAATTTTTCTTTAAGTGAGTGAGTACAATGAATATATGAAAAAAAACCACATATTCCCCCATACCTTCACATGATCAAATGTTTTATGTATTATGGGTGAAAAACAAATATAAAAAAACAAGTTAGTCCCAAGACCCCATATACACTTCTAATTAACCAACTTGTGATAAATTAACAAGATGAGCCAGCAACTTAACTTCTCAGCCAGCATTTCTTTACTGGCAAGGTGAAATTTGGGGTAACCAAGAATCAATTACAATAAAAATAATCTTATGAAAGTCTTTAAAGTATCACAAATCTAAACTTTTATATAAAAAATAAGCCACCTCTACTTTAAATCTTGATGGGTGGGGTGTGCATCTGCTCATTAATAACTTTATTAAAACATATCAAGAAGCTGAGGGCCAAAAACAAGTATAAGGAAATCAATTGTTGTCTCAGTTACAGGCCCAGCTGGAGAGTGTCAGTCAGGAGGTGCTATCTTGGGCTTTGATTTCTGCTCATCAACCTTAAAGAGTCCCTCGCTTTACTACTAAGAGGGTATTTTCTTAACTTTACATGGTTCTCTAAGATTTTTTACATTAGTCATTAGTAAAAACATCTTCCCTGACCTTGCAAAACAATCTACAAGTTGCTAAGGGGAAGAGAGGTTAGCCCAGACTCTGAGCAGGTAAACTCATAGTAGGGAGTGGGGTATGCCAGCCAAAAGAACCATATTATGCTTTGGAATGACTGAGGGATTTCTTGGAGGAAATTGGCAGCTAGGTTTAATGTGATAATAAGGAACCTCTGCCATTTGTCTCAGATTTGAAACCTACATCTATGGAAATAACAACTTTAGAGAGCAGTATGGTCTCCAATGGGTAATGATTATCAAATGAGCCTACAAGAAAGACAGGTGGCAAAGAAGATTCTATAATTTCTTTACTTTCTTTAAATCTCCTTTCTTTTCTGTAAGGGAGGGCAGTTACACAGGTGTGTTTCTTGTATGCAACAGATTACTGGGTTTTGTTTACGTATCCAACCTGCCACAGAGGGCCTCTGAAAGCCTCTGCCCTACAGACTATCAAAGCAGATGCTGAGCTTGATGGCCAACTGTCAGGCAGAGTGAATGGAATTTTAAGTAAGAAGTGGGAAATAGCAAGAGCTGGAGAGGACAGAACTCCACAAGGAGAGCAACAGAACAAGAAAATTTGAACACAGGGAACTTCCCAGAGACTCATACTCCAACCAAGGACTATTCATGGAGATAACCTAGAACCCCTGCACAGATGTAGCCCATGGCAGTTCAGTGTTCAAGTGGATTACATAGTAATGGGAAAAGGGACTGCCTCTGACACAATCTGATTGGCCTGCCCTTTGATCACCTCCCCTTGAGGGGAGAGCAGCCTTACCAGGCCACAGAAGATGACAATGCAGCCATTCCTGATGTGGTCTGATAGACTAAGATCAGAAGGAAGGAGAGGAGGATCTTCCCTATCAGTGGACTTGGGGAGGAGCATGCATGCAGAAAGAGGAGGAAGGGTGGGATCGGGAGGGGAGGAGGGTGGGGCTTATGGGGGGATACAAAATGAATAAAGTGTAATTAATAATAGTAATAAAAAAGAAAGAAAAAAGTGTTCTGTGTATATTTTTTAAATTGCAATAACCAAAATGTTTTAATTTATGTAAGAGATATTAATTTATTTATATATTATTATTTATTCTTACATCATTTTTCTTCCATTTTTCACCCTCCAGAGATTTAAGCAAATACTCTTTGTTCTTTTGAAAATTCAAGCCACTTTTTCATAAACTTTTTATATGCTTAACATGTCAAATTTTGATTTGTAATATATTATGCTATATTATGATACCAGGAATATATAACAAGCCACTGAATTTTATCAAGGGTATTTATTATAAATAGTATTACAGGAAAAGGAAAATGTGTAGAAATGAAATAGTATTCTTTTCAGTTGTTGTTAGGAGACAGTTGCCTAAGTCCAGTCACCCCAGGAAAAAAACCACATTTTTATTGATTATTACAGTTAATTCACTTTGTATACTGAATGTAGGCCCGTCCCTCACCTTCTGCATGTCACAACCTACCTCCTTCTTTTCTCCCTATACCCCTCTCCTAGTCCACTTATGGGGAAGTCCTCCTCCCCTACTATATTATACTAGACTATCTTATCAGAACTCACTAGGAATGGCTGCACCCGCTTCTTCTATGGCCTGGCAAGGCTGCACCTCTCAGGAGTAGGTGATCAAAGAGCCAGCCACTGAGTTCATGTCAGAGAAAGCCCTTGCTACCCTTACTAGGAAATCCACATGGAGACTGAGATACTTATGGGCTACATCTGAACAGGGGCTCTAGTTGTCCTCCATGCATGGTCCTTGGTTGGAGCAGGAACCCCAGGGCCCATATTTATTTTTGCTCTGTTGGTCTCCTTGTGGAGTGCCTGGTCCATCCAGATCTTTATCTCCTGAATCTTCCATATGATTCTGTGCTCTCTACCCAAAGTTTTGCTATCAGTCTAAGCATCTGCTTCAATACCCTGCTAGGTAGATTCTTTTAGAGGCCCTCTGTGCTAGGTTCCTGCCCTGTTCCCTGTCTTCTCACATTAACAATGTCTATCCCATTTGCCTTTCTGAATGAGGATTAAGCATCTTCCCTAGGGTCCTCCCTGTTGGTTAGCTTCCTTAGGACTATAGATTTTCATATGCTTCATTCTATATTACATGACTTATATCCACTTAGAAGTGAGCATATACCATGTGTGTCTTTCTGAGTCTGATAATTCACTGAAGATGATCTTTCCTAGTTGTATCCATTTGCCTATTGATTTCCTTGTTATTAAATACTGAGTAGTACTGCACTGTGTAAATGTGCCACAATTTCTATATCCACTCCTCAGTTGTGGGACATCATCTAGGTTGTTTCCAGATTCTGGCTATTATGAACAAAGCTACTATGAGAATAGTTGAGCAAATGTCCTTGTTGTATGGTTAAAAATCTTCTGATTGTATGCTCAGGGGTGGTATAGCTGAATCTTGAAGTAGCATTATTCATAATTTTCTGAGAAAGCACCAGTCTGATTTCCAAAGTGGTTGTACAAGTTTACATTTCCACCAGCAATGGAGGAGGGTTCCCTTTTCTCCATATCCAATCCAGCATGTGTTGCAGATGATGTGATAGTACATATGAATAAGCCTAAAAATTCAACCAGGGAACTCCTACAACTGAAAAACACCTTCAGTACAGTTGCTGGATACAAAATTAAATAAAAAATATATCTGAAGCCTTCCTGTATACAAAAGACAAAACTTTAAGGAAGATATCAGAAGATGGAAAGATCTCCCATGCTCCAAGATTGGTGGGATTAACATAGTAAAAAATGGCTGCTCTACCAAAAGAAATCTGCAGATTCAATGGAATTACAATCAAAATACCAGCACAACTCATTACAGACCTTGAAAGAACAATTCTCAGTTTCATATGGAAAACAAAAAACCCAGAATTGATAAAAAAAAAACATGCCTCTACAATAAGAGATTTCCTGGTGGTAATTTCATCATGGATCTCAAGTAGTATGATAGAGCAACAGTAAGAAAAAATGGTATGGCACTGGCACCTGTACTTTAAATCTTAAAGGGTGTGCATCTACTCATTAATCATTTTTATTAAATCATCAAGAAGCTGAGGGGAAAACACAAATATAGGAGAATCTCAGTTTTAGAGATTTTCAGTTTTAGACCCAGTTTGAGAGTACCCAGACTGTCAATGCCACCTTGGCCTATTGTTTCAGCCCATCAACCTTAAAACATCCCTGGCTTTACTATTAATAGTGTACTTTTATTAACTTTAAATTGTTCTCTAAGATTTTTATACCAGAGCCATAAGCAAAAACATCTTCCCTGACCTTGTTAAACAATCTATTTTTCCAAATTCTTTCTAAGTATAATGGTGATTGCTAACAATCTACATCTATGGCTCCTTTCAAGGGCAGTGGTTGATTCATTAATCTGCTCCAGTAAACATGTGAAAAGAGATCAAGCATTGTAAATTTTAAATGCCAGTGATATTGCCCAGTGATGGGCTAGAAGCCTCCTTATAGTTTTCATACTCCTCATGTTTTGAGGAATATGGGCATCATAAGGGCAACAAGCAGAGATATGCTACATAAGAGTTCAAAGTCCTCAGGAAAAGCAGTTCTTGGGATTATGCTTCTCCAAGACAAACTCATCGTGACTATGCTAACAGGAGAACCATATTCCATGAGTTCTACAGCTGTGCTGTTGCTCCTGCATGGCTCTTGACAGGACCAGGTAGCCAAAATAGTTTGCCTATATGAGGGTGAGGGGGGAGCAGGGTTAGCTCAGGCCCTGGGAAGGAGAATTCAGGGCATTTCATAGGCTATACTATCCTGGAGGAACAGGTAACATGGAAGAACTGAAGGATTGCTGGGAGAAAATTGCAGGTAGGTTTGATTTGATATGTTAACTAGGAACCTCTGCCATTAGTTTCAGGTTTGAATCCTACTTCTATGGTAACACAAACTTCAGAGAGAGAAGAATTGTTTCCCTTGGATAATGATTATCAAGTGAGCCCACAGGGAAGAAAGGTGGCAAAGACAAAGATTCTGTTTTTCTCTTCTTTGTATATATCTTCTTTCTTTTCTATGAGGGAGGGCGGTTACCTAAACTGGACTCAAATTTTTACTATTTTGATTATTTTTCTGACTATTTTTTATTTTATTAAATGTTTTTATTTTTTCACAATTTATTCATTATATATGCTGATTGAAGTTCACTCTCTCAACTCCTTCTGGTCCCACCCTCCCTCCATCTTTCTCTCCTCCCCTTTCCCTAGTCCATACCAAAGGGGAGTTCCTCTCCTCTGCCATCCACCTATACATGATAAGAACAATACTCAGCTATTAAAAACAGAAAAAAAAATGTCTGCTCTTATTTATTTTCCATAGGCCACTGTACTCACCTCAGAAGATTTCATACCATGAAGCTTGCCTTCAAACTTACCGTGAAATAAACACTAGGTATAACTCATTTTAAAGAGTCCTACCCCCAAGACACTGATTGATTTACCATCTCACATCCAGAATCATGTGAAATTGAAATGCTATGAACTTTGAAACATTTTATTACAAGAATTTCAGAGAACATGATTCTCTTGCTGTCTGGAGGGCTGTTTCCCACCAGCCCAGGAAGGCACCAGGGTAAGAAGATGAGGTATAAAGCTTGGAAAGCCTGCAAGCATAACAGTGATCTGCCAATCTGGGAACCACCTCAGAAAGTAAGTTCAACTTTAATTCCAGAAAACAGAGTCTTATACCCCTTGGGGAGTGACTGGGATGCTTCAAGCATTGGTGTAGATAATTGTTTAATACTAGCCAATTCAAGGATGCTCAATTTGCATTAAACAGCACATTCCTATCATATGAACAAGAAGAACAAGAACACAGAACCAAATTATCCTATATTTGAAGAGAGGGGAGTTATATCTATCAAATATGGTTGGTGGTATCTATGTCTAAAGACACTTTCCAGAAGAAGCCAGGCAGAGAAAACTCACCCTTGACAAGGTTACACATCTAGGCCAGAATCAGGCTCATACTTGGAAAAGAAAGCCTCCTCCATCATATCTCAAAATTCAGTGTGGGTTGTGATGTTTTTCAATAGTTCCCCTGGAACAATAGGTATGTGAACAAAAGAAACTTCTACAGGCTACCACCTTTGTGATTCTCTCAGAGAACTTCCTGGCTGGTGTTAGTTCACCATTCCTTACATATTCATCCACTGGACTAAAAGTTTCTTGTGTAAAGTGAGGCAATTGAAAACAATAAATGTTGAGAATCAGGATAATCAATAAGGCTCCCCTAAACACCTTATTATATAATACTGTTGCATGTAATTGATATTCACCATTCATTGTATTCTTTTTAAAAATAAGTTTATTTACTTTAAATTCCAATCGTAGTTCCCCTCCCTTCTCTCCCCCAGTACTACCCTCCATTCCTATTGCACCTATTCCCTTTCCCCTTCAGAAAAGGGAGGTCATTTCCATTGAGCTAGTTTTTCAGTTCTGTTGGATCTCAGTGGACCAAAGTACACAAAGGCCTTTCCACATTGCTTATACTCACAGAATTCCTCTCCAGTGAGGATACTTTTATGATGATGATGACTCTAGATTTGTGCAAGTCCTCACCATTTTAAAACATTCATAAGTTTTCTCTCTAGTATGAATCCTTTCATGATGATGAAGATTATACAAATGTGGAATGGTTTCACCATGTTAAAAGCACTCACAGGCTTTCTGTCCATTAGGATTTCTTTCATGAGTGTGGAGATTATTCTGAAGTCCAAAAGTTTGTTCAAATTGGTTACAGTCAGACATCTTTCCAGTATGTATTATTTTATATATTAGGAGATGTTATGTGCAAAGGCTTTGCCACATAGTTATATTCATATGGTTTCCCTCCAGAATGTGTTGTTGTCTTAGGAGATAATTGTTACATGCAAAGGATTTATCACACTAATTACCCTCACAAGGCTTCTCTCCACTATGTGTCTTTTCCTGTTTTCAGAGACTACTCTGCTGTGCAAAGGCTTTATCCTGTTGGGTATATTCATAAGGTTTCTTTCCAGTATGTGTTCTTTTATGTCTTATGAGATGACTGATTTGTGCAAAGGCTTTACCACACTGGTTACATTCATAAGGTTTCTCTCCAGTGTGTGTTCTTTTATGGCTTAAGAGAGTACTGTTTTCTGCAAAGGCTTTGGCACACTGGTTACATTCATAAGGTTTCTCTCCAGTATGTGTTCTTTTATGGCTTATGAGATGACTGTTTTGTGCAAAGGCTTTACCACACTGGTTACATTCATAAGGTTTCTCTCCAGTATGTGTTCTTTTATGCCGTATGAGCTGACTGCTTTTTGCAAAGGCTTTACCACATTGATTACATTTGTAAGGCTTCTCTCCAGTGTGTATTCTTTTATGCCATATGAGAACAGTGATATAGGGAAGGCTTTACCACATAGAGTGCATTTAAAGGGTTTCTCTCCAGTATGACTTCTTTCATGCCTGCAAACAAAATTGGCACATGTGAAAGATTTACCACAGTCATTTCATTGCACTAATAAATATATTTATCTATATGAATTAATTTCATAATTTGGTCTAATGGTAAAGAAGAATCAAATTTTAAAGTTTTATCACTTTATTCACATTCACGATATTCCCCTTCATTATGGGTATTTTTGAAGATCCCTGTGATGGTAAGAGCATTTGTTATGTGAATCACTTTTATAGCATCATTTTTCTATGAGAGGTTTTCTCCTATATATGAAGAGTATTGTAAGCCTTCAGAGTTTTACCACAGCAATCCCATTCACAAATTTTTGTACTGTATGAATGATACTTTATTTACAAAGTGAGCCAAGACAAGCAGAAGTTCCAAATTCCTAGTATCCATAGGTATTTTCAGCAAAATGAGTTTGCTGATGAATTCTCAGTGAAGTTGCAAAACCAATTAACAGTAACCATTTATCACATTCAGAAAATTTACTCACAGTGGGGACTACTACCAAATCAATTGTTCTTGGAGAAAGACAGGGACACTGCTTCTTTCAATAACCGTATGCTCATGTGTCTTAGAATCATTTTGACATATAATATACCAGTTTAATTTACAAAAATAATAAAAATTCCCACATTGAATTAACACAGTTTGTTTTTGTTCATCATAGACATGTCATATAGGGATTAAGGTTTCCCCACAACAATATTCTTGATTCTCATAAGCTGCTCCTTTCACTAAACTTTACAATGTTACTGCACAAAAATTAGTAACACTGGTTTTACTATGTAATTTTTGCTTATTAGAAGGTTTTGGACACATACTAATCACCAATTCAGTGTGTATACCTCTTACAATATCTGAGTAGATAGAATGAGACTAAACAGATTGGCAGTTTAAGTCAGTAGCTGTAATGTCCATATGATTCAAATGGTATTTTTGTTACAATATTATTTCACTTTCTTCTATCTTAGGGGAGTGCCTTGTAAACACAAATCAGATACCTGACATTGAAGTACATGGAATTATGAGAATTTAATGATCATCAGTACACTTAAAGCAATGCTGTTTTTACACTGTTGCTTTTCTTTAAAACTTCCAGGACACAGCCATGTGTGCTGGTACATGCCTTCAATTCCAGCACTTGTGGAGGCAGAAGCAGGCAGATCTGTGTGATTTTGAGGTCAGGCTGGTCTAACAAGCAAGTTAAAGAAAGTCACAGATACGCAGAAAAAAAATCTATTTCAAAAACAGAAAATAAAAAGCAGCCAATAAACAAACAAACAAACAAAAAACACCAGACTTCCAAGACACATTAAAATTTAAGATTTATATCTGTATCAACATGCACATAAAGTTACCTTTTATTACTTGTAGAACTTTGAAAATGTTCTTCAATATTATGGTCATCCCAATTGTAGCCTAAAATATAGTACAAGAAAATATATATTATTGGAAATATCATGTTATTATTAAGGCAAAACTTAAATCACTATCTTCTGTGACCCTTAGAACCATGCATGATTTATTTACCTCATTCCTCCTCATTCTCAATTGGAATTATAGAAAAGGATCAATAACAAAGTAAGACTTGTCTCCTTATTTTAAAAGTGAAAGAAAATTGCAGAAGAGGATCAATAACAAAGTAAAAGTTGTCTCTTTATTTTAAAAGTGAAAGAAAAATTGCAGTCTTACCTATAGCAGTGAGGTTTTCACAGGTCTCTAGCATCACATCTTTGTAGAGTTGCTTCTGGGAAGGTTCCAGCAAGGCCCACTCTTCTTGGCTGAATTTCACATGCACATCATTGAAGGTCAACGAATTCTAAACTATGCCATACATTGTACAACAGAAACAGTGGCAACAATATAATTTATACTTCATTGTCAATATAATCATATAATTCTACTGCTTCTTCAATTTATTTTCTGACACAGAACTGTGAATGTTATACAGTTGGGTGCTGTGCATGATGTGAAGTAGGGGAGATGAAAAAGCCTAAAGGTTAGACTGAAAAAAAAGAAAAAAAACATAGGCGTGCTTCAAAAACCTGTTTTTCATCAGTTTGTAAGACATGAATATAAAGTAGCCATTAGTTGGGTTCTTGATCAATCTATGAATCATCTTCAGTTACTTGGGTGAGAAGGTCAGGACCCTGTCATGAGACAGGTGGAAGGATAAAACACAGTCATGATATTTTATATAGCAACAAGTGAGATGTGTTGATCAGGGGACACTGAACAGATGGGTAACATCAGTCAAAAGACAACATGGTACTGAATATTATGTTTTGACCAGGGCTCAGGGATGTGGCATATCAGTATGTGAAGAGGGGACTCATATATTTGTGGAAGGGAAAGTGGACTACAGTGAATACATGGATAAAAATAATGTGAGTGGCACGCAACAACAATCATAGCCAATAACATCATATTTCTGAGTGACCAGACAAAAGAAAAGGAATAGAACACATGATTATTCTTTGATCATTGTTTTGTATATCCTCCTTACTAAATAATGTATTCTATAGATTAAAAATAAAGATTAAAACTTTTCTATTAAAAAAGAAATGTTAATGTTATCACTAAGTCATTTTAGAAGAAAACGGAATAACAAGTTTTAACTGTATCATATCTGAACTTTTTGAAGACGATATCGCTTTGGAATAGACATGGAAATTAATGTGGACAAAGACAAACAGAGAGAAGAGTGTGAAATAGAGAGACAGAGACATAGAGACAGAGACACACACAGAGAGAAATTAACAGATGAACAATACTAAGTACAAATCAGAGAAATTTATTAACAGTTACTAACTACAAAAAATGGTGGACAAGCTGGGTGTATTCTGTCATGCCTTCAATTCCATCACTCAGGAGGCAGATGCAGGTGCATCTTATTGAACTGGATGTCAGCATTATCTATTTAAAGAGTTCTAGGACAGCCAGACGTATATAGTAAGACAGAGCCTCCCCTAAAAGTCAATCAAACAAACACAAAATATTGAAAGAACTCAGAGGTCTTTACTGAAGCTTCTACAAGGAATTATACATTCACTCCTGTTGTATATTTATTTTCCAGAAATCTGCACTGCCCCAGCTTAAACTGTAACTTCAATATCTTACTAAAAAGGAATGCATGTTTAAACAGGTAAAAATAGAAGACAAAAATATTAGCAGTGTAAATGCTAATCATAAAGCAACATAAGATAGGAGAGATGGCTCAGCAGTGAGGAGCTCTTACTGCTCTTGCAAATAATTGGGCTCAATTGTTAGTGTTTACCTGGGACCTGCTACTTTCACTTGCTATATGTTCATCAGTTCTGAAGACAACTTTAGACTACTGTGAGGATTAGGCACACAAGAGGTGCATATTCATGCATACAATAAAAATTCAGTAAAAACTAAAAATAGATCCCAGATGGCTGGGCTGATTGCACACTGTGTCTGATAAGTTGGGTAGCAGAGACTGCAAAGTGACCAATAGTTGGATCAGTGGGCCCCCAAAACCACTGACTGTGTTTCCAAGGTAAGAAGAAAGCCAATGATGAGGGAAACAATTGGGTCCAACCTCAGAGCACCCAGCTAATCTCTGGGAAAATTCCTTGGATGTTGCAACAGGAATAAGGTTTTCAAGCAAATGGATCCAGGAAGCAAGCAGGAATAGCTATTCTAATATCTAATAAAATAGACTTTCAACCAAAATTAATTGAAAGGGATGAGGAAGAGGGAATCCAAGATGGCATTGCCAGGAGGACCAGGACAGGAACAGGACAGCAATGTTGGTACAGCAACTAAAAGACTGAACTGTGGGCCTTGAAACAACAGCAATCGTGTTTCCCAGGTGAGAGGAAACTCCGTGGTGTGGGAATCACTCAGTTCCACTCTCAGGTTACTCAATGAGAACCTGGAAAATATGATACACCTGTGTGTCCTGATCACCTTCCCAGGCCAAACTGCGTGCTCTAGGGCACAAGAGACTGGGATCTCCAGTCTCAAAAACAAAAACAAAAACAAAAAAAAACAGGGAATAAGAAAGTGGAACTGACCTCAGGTCACCCAGTCTATCCCTGGAAAAGGTCCTGCAGACCTCCAGTCGCTAGACCTGCATGCCCTACTCTCCATCACAGACAGAACTGTGTGCCCCAGGACACTAGAGGCTGGGTTTCCTTGTCTGGAGAAAACCCCACAGGCAGGGAAAGGGCAGGTCCCAGCTTAGAACACTCAGCCAACTCCCCACACACACACTACCACCAGCACACATGGGAACATTCTTGGAAATGTTCTCAGGTTCTTTCCCAGTCACCAGCTTGGTAGCCATCTGGCAAGTGCCTACCCATTCTACACACCATGTCAAACACCACAGACTAGGTCTTCATGTTGGGAGAAAACCCAAAGGTGGGGAAAACATCTGGCCCTACCTCAGAACACCTAGCTCTCGAAAAGTTTCTGGTTATTCACAGGCTCCAGACTCTAGCCTCCTGCTGCACATGTGAGAGCAGTGCTCAGCTGCCACGGATTACTGCTTGGGTACTGGGGCACAGAGCTCTAACCTCAGACCTATAGAAGCCTGGGATTCCCGAGATCTACCCCCAGATACTGCTCCAAGTGAGAACAAGTTATCCCTAACTAAACTGACCAAACCATGGGGTACCCAGATTACATCTGCAACTTACTAAATTTACAGCAAGAAAGACAGAAGCAGGACAACTGTCTCCAGGACTTCTGTGGGTGAGAGGAGAGCCTCATTGACTAACAAACACCACAATTACTGCTCAAGTCTCTATGCCTGTGGTGATTTTTGAAAATTCCTGAAAAATACCTGCTATTCAGTGACTGTACCCCAAAAGCTTAGGAGGCCTCCTTCAGAAAAAATCATCTTCCTGTCAAGGGGATTATCCCCACCATAGGATTCCAGGAAGCACCAGAAACTAACACCCAACACCTAAGATAGCCAAATGGGTAGAGGCAAGTGTAAAAGCTCAAAAAGACAGAGCAATATGGCATCTCCAGAACCCAGTTATTCAGGGGCAAGCAGCCCTGGACACACCAGGATAAATGAAATTCAAGAAGATGACCTTACATCTGTGCTTATGAACAGGATAATAGAGGAAAAAAAATAAACTGCATAAAGACCTAGATGAAGATAAAGTCAAACAGATTATTGTCATTTGCAAAGAAATGGAGGAAGATAAAGTCAAACAGATTATGGACATCCTTAAAGAAATACAGGAAGTTGCAGCCAAACAATTTGTGGCCTTTAGAGAATAAATACTTAAATCACTGAAAGATATTAAAGAAACAGAGGATTGTTCAAACAAACAGCTGAAGGAATTGAAGGAAAATACATTCAGAGAAGTGAAGAAAAGCAATAAAATGGCTCAAGATCTGATAAGAGAATTGGAAAAAATTAAAGAAAACACAAGTGGAGGAAACTGTGGAGAGAAAGAACTTAGGGAGGAAAAGAGGAACTACAGAGGTAAGCATAAGCAATAGAGTACGAGAGATGGAAGAAAGAATCTTAGGTGTGGAAGACACAATGGAAGAAATAGTTGTAGCTATCAAAGAAAATGTTAAATCTAAAAAATTCCTGACAAAGACCATCCAAGAAATCCAAGACAACATGAAAAGCAAAACCTAAAAATGATAGGAATAGAGGAAAAAGAAGATTCCCTCCTCCAAGGCCCAGAAATTATTTTCAACAAAATCATAGAAAAAAAAATTTCCCCAACTTAAAAGAGTGGTCTATAAGAATACAAGAGGCCTACAGAACACCCAATAAATTAGACCAGAATAGAAAATCCTCCCACCACATAATAAACAGTAAGTATACAGAACAAAGAAAAAATACTAAAAGCTTCAAGGGAAAAAGGCCTAGTAAGACATAATGGCAAACCAATCAGAATCACACCTGACTTCTCAACAGAGACTATGAAAGCCAGAAGTGTCTGAACAGTTATCATGCAGACCCTAAGAGAACACAGATGTCCGCCCAGGCTACTATACCCAGCAAAAGTCTCAGTCATCATAATGGAGCAAACAAGATATTTAATAACAAAAACAAATTTAAACAATACCTACCCACAAATCCAGAGATACAGAAGCTCCTAGAAAGAAAACTATAACCCAGGAAAGCTAACTACATTCAGGAAAAGACAGGGAATAAATAATGTCATTACAGGAAAACTAAAAGTAACCAAGCACACAAACACAGTACCACAACCAATATCAAAATAAAAGGAACTAACAGCCACTGCTCGTTAATTTCCCTCAACATCAAATCACTTAACTCTCCAATAAAGACACAGACTAACAGAATGGATATGTAAATAAGACCCAACAATCTGTTGCATACAAGAAACATATCTAAGTCACAAAGGTAGACATTACATAAGAGTAAAGAGCTGGAAGGGTCCAAGGAAATGGACCTAAGAAAAAAGCAGGAGTAGCCATTCTAATATCAAATAAAATATATTTTCAACCAAAATTAATCAAAAGACATGAGGAAGGTCATTTCATACTCATCAAAGGAAAATTTGCCAAGAAGAAATCACAGTTCTGAACATCTATGCCTCAAATACAAAGGTACCCACGATTGTAAAAGAAACATTAATAAAACCTAAACCACACACAGATCCCCATACATTACTAGTGGGAGACTTCAACACCCCACTCTCAACAAAGTACAGGTCAACAAAACAGAAATTTTTAAAAAAAGCAATATCTCTAACAGAGGTCATGAATCAAATGGACCTAACAGACATCTACAGAACCTTACACCCAAACACAAAAGAATTTACTTCTCAGCACCTCATGGAACCTTCTCCAAAATAGACCATATCGTTGGTCACAAATTGAGCCTCAACAGATACAAGAAGATTGAAATAATCCCTTGTATCCTATCTAATTACCATGGACTAAAGCTGGACCTCAACAACAACAGAAATAGTAAAAAGCCTACACACACAAGGAAACTGAACAACTCACTACTAAATGACAGCTGGGTAAGGGAAGAAATAAACAAAGAAATTAAAGTCTTTCTAGAATTCAATGAAAATGAAGACACAACACACCCAAACATATGGGACATGATGAAAACAGTACTAAGAGGAAAGTTCATAGCACGAAGTGTCTTCAAGAAGAAATTTGTAACATCTCATATAATCAACTTAATGGCTCACCTAAAAGCCCTAGAAAAAAAGAAGCAGACACAGCAAAAAGGAATAGACACCTGGAAATAATCAAACTCAGGACTGAAATCAGTAAACTAGAAACAAATAAGACATTTCAAAGAATCAATAAAACCAAGAGCTGGTTCTTTGAGAAAATCAAGAAGATAGACAAACCCTTAGCCAAACTAACGAAAAGGCAGAGAGACACTATCCAAATTAACAAAATCAGAAATGAAAACAGGGACAAAACAAAAGACACTGAGGAAATCCAAACAATCGTTAGGATTTACTTCAAAAGTCTTTATGCCACACAATTTGGAAATCTAAATGAAATGGACAATTTTCTTGGTTGATTCAACTTACCAAGGCTGAATCAAGACCAATAAAATAGCTGACATCATACTATTATATGAATAAGAAGAACAAGAATATAGAATGAAATTATCCTATATTTGAAGGGAGGGGAGAGTTATCAGGGATCTGTGTCAAAGGCCCTCTATCAAATTTGATTGGTGGTGTCAATGTCTAAAGACACTCTCCATATGAAGTCAGGCAGAGAAAACTCAACCGTGACATTGTTACACATCTAGGCCAGAAGCAGGGTTATACATGAAAGAGAAAGCCTTCTCCCTCATATCTCAAAATTCAGTGTGGGTTGTGATGTTTTTCAATAGTACCTCTGGAACAATAGGTATGTGTACACAAAGAAACTTCTACAGGCTACCACTATTGTGATACTCTCAGAGAACTTCCTGGCTGGTGTTAGTTCACCATTCCCTACATATTCATCCACTGGACTAAAAGTTTCTTGTGTAAAGTGAGACAACTGAAAACAGTAAATGTTGAGTATCAGGATTATCAATAAGTCTTCCCTAAACACATTATATAATACTGTTGCATGTAATTGATATTCACCATGCATTGTATTATTTTTAAAAATAAGTTTATTTACTTTAAATTCCAATCGTAGTCCCCTTCCCTTCTCTCCCCCAGAACTACCCTCCTTTCCTATTGCCCCTATTCCCTTTCCCCTCCAGAAAAGGGAGGTCATTTCCACTGGGCTAGTTTTTCAGTTCTGTTGGATCTCAGTGGACCAAAGAACACAAAGGTCTTTCTACATTGCTTATAGTCACAGAATTCCTCTCCAATAAGGTAATTTTGATGATGATGATGACTCTAGATTTGTGCAAGGCCTCACCATTTTAACACATTCATAAGTTCTCTCCAGTATGAATCCTTTCATGATGATGAAAATTATACAAATGTGGAATAGTTTCACCATGTTAAAAGCACTCAGGCTTTTTGTCCATTAGGATTTCTTTCATGAATTTGAAGATGATTCTGAAGTGTAAAAGTTTATTCACATTGATTGCAGTCAGACAGCTTCTTTCCAGTATGTGTTCTTTTATTTATTAGGAGAAGTTATGTGCAAAGGCTTTGCCACATAGTTATATTCATATGGTTTCCCTCCACAATGTGTTGTTGTCTTAGGAGATGAATATTACATGCAAAGGCTTTATCACACTAATTACCCTCACCAGGCACACCTCCACTGTGTGTCTTTTCTTGTTTGTGGATACTACTCTGCTGTGCAAAGGCTTTATCATATTAGGTATATTCATAAGGTTTCTTCCTAATATTGTTCTCTTATGGCTTATGAGATGAGTTTTGTGGAAAGGTTTACTGCACTGGTTGCATTCATAAGGTTTCTCTCCAGTGTGTGTTCTTTTATGTCTTATGAGATGACTATTTTGTGAAAAGGCTTTACCACACTGGTTACATTCATAAGGTTTCTCTCCAGTATGTGTTCTTTTATGGCTTATGAGATGACTTTTTTGTGCAAAGGCTGTACTGCACTGGTTACATTCTTAAGGTTTCTCTCCAGTGTGTGTTCTTTTATGGATTAAGAGATGACTGTTTTCTGCAAAGGCTTTACCACACTGGTTACATTCATAAGGTTTCTCTCCAGTGTGTGCTCTTTTATGTCTTATGAGATTACTATTTTGTGCAAAGGCTTTACCACACTGGTTACATGCATAAGGTTTCTCTCCAGTGTGTGCTCTTTTATGGCTTAAAAGAATACTGTTTTCTGCAAAGGCTTTACATCACTGGTTACATTCATAAGGTTTCTCTCCAGTGTGTGTTCTTTTATGGCTTAAGAGAGTACTGTTTCGTGTAAAGGCTTTACCAAACTCGTTACATTCATAAGGTTTCTCTCCAGTATGTGTTCTTCTATGGCTTATGAGATGACTCTTTTGTGCAAAGACTTTACCACATTGATTACATTTGTAAGGCTTCTCTCCAGTGTGTGTTCTTTTATGCCGTATGAGATCAGTGGTATTGGAGAAAGCTTTACCACATAGAGTGCATTTAGAAGGTTTTTTCCAGTACGACTGCTTGCATGCCTGCAGAGATAATTACCACATGTGAAAGATTTACCACAGTCAGTGCTTTACACTAATAAATATATTTATCTTTATTAATTAATTTCATAATTTGGTCTAATGGTAAAGGAGAATCAAATTTTAAAGTTTTATCATGTTATTTACATTAATGATTTTTCCCTTCATTATGGGTATTTTCGAAGATCCCTGTGACAGTAAGAGCATTTGTTCCATGGTTCACTTTCATAGCATCATTTTTCTATAAGAGTATTTTTTATATATATATAGAGAGAGATTATTGTAAGAATACAGAGATTTACCACAGCAATCCCATTCGCATTGTTTTCACTGTATGAATGACACTTCCTTTGCAAAGTGAGCCAAGAGAAGCAGAAGAAGTTCCAAATTCCTAGTATTCATAGGTATTTTCAGCAGTATTAGTTTGGTGATGAATTCTCATTTAAGTTGCAAAACCAATTAACAATAACCATTTATCTCATTCAAAAAATCTACTCAAAGTGGGGACTACTACAAAAGTAATTGTTCTTGGAGAAAGACAGGAACACTGCTTCTTTCAATATCCCTCTGCTCATGTGCCTTACAAACATTGTGACATATGTTATACGTATTTAAATTACAAGAATAAAGGATTCTGTCATTGAATTAACACAGTTTGTTTTTTGTTCATCATAGACATGTCATATAGGGATTAAGGTTTCTCCACAACAATATTCTTGACTCTCATAAGCTGCTCCTTTCACTAAACTTTAAAATGTGCCTGCATGAATATGAGTAACAGTGGTTGTTATTAGAAAGTTTTGGACACATACTGATCGCCTATTCAATATGTATACCTCTTAAAATATCTGAGTAGATAAAATGAGACTAAACAGATTGGCAGTTCAACTCAGTAGCTGTAATGTCTATATGATTCAAATGGTATTTTCTGTTACAACATTATTTTATTTTCTTCTATCTTAAGGAATGCCTTGCAAACATAAATCAGATACCTGACATTGAGGTAAATGGAATTGTGAGATTTTAATGATCATCAGTACACTTAAATCAGTGCTTTTTTACATGGTTGCTTTTCTTTAAAACCTCCAGGACACAGCCAGCTGTGCTGGTTCATGCCTTTAATCCCAGCACTTGTGGACACAGAAGCAGGCAGATCTGTGTGATGTTGAGGTCAGGCTGGTCTAACAAGCAAGTCTAAGTCAAGCCACAGCTACACAGAAAAAAAACCTATTTCAAAAACAGAAAATAAAAAGCAGCCAACAAAGAAACAAAAAACAAACTTCTAGGACACATTAAAATTTCTTAAGATTTATATCTGTATGAGTGCACATAAAGTTACCTTTTATTACTTGTAGAGCTTTGAAAATGTTCTTGAATGGTATGGTCTTCCCAATTGTAGCCTAAAATAGAGTACCAGAAAATATATATTACTGGAAATATCATGTTATTATTAAAGCAAAACTTAAACCACTATCTTCTATGACCCTTAGAACCATGCCTGATTTATTCACCTTATTCTTCCTCATTCTCAATTGGAATTATAGAAAACGATCAATAACAAAGTAAGACTTGTCTCCTTATTTTAAAAGTGAAAGAAAATTTGCTGTCTTACCTATAGCAGTGAGGTTTTTACAGGTCTCTAGCATCACATCTTTGTAGAGTTGTTTCTGTGAAGGTTTCAGCAAAGCCCACTCTTCTTGGCTGAATTTCACATGCACATCATTGAAGGTCACTGAATTCTAAAATATGCCATGCATTTGTACAACAGAAAGAGTGGCAACAATATAAATTTATACTTCATTGGCAATAGAATCATATAATTCTAGTGCTGCTTCCATGTATTTTCTGACACAGAAGTGCCAGTGTTAGATAGTTGGGTTCTGTGTATCAGGTGAAGGAGGGGAGAAGAAAAAGCCTAAAGGTTAAATCATAAGGAAAACCAAAGGTGTGCTTTGGAAACCTGTGTTAAAGGAGTTTCATTAGTTTGTAAAGCATGAATATGAATTAGACATTAGTTGGGTTCTTGAGTGATCTATGAATCATCTTCAGTTACTTGGGCGAATAGGTCAGGACCCTGTCATGAGACAGGTGGGAGAAAAAAACACATTCATGACATTTTTTTTCTAGCAACAAATGAGATTTGGTTATCAGGGGACAGTGAACAGATGGGTGATGTCAGTCAAAAGACAACATGGCACTGAATATCATGTTTTGACCATGGATCAGAGATGTGGCATACCAGTATATAAAAATGGGGGCTCATATATTTATGTAAGGGAAAGTGGACTACAGTGAATAAATGGATAAAAATAATGTGAGTGGCAAGCAACAATAATCATAGCTGATAACATCATATTTCTGAGTGACCAGACAAAATAAAAGGCATAGAACACATGATTATTCTTTGATCATTGTTTTGTATATTCTACTTTCTAAATCATGTATAGCCTATATTTAAAAATAAAGATTAAAACTATTCTATTAAAAAAAAGAAGTGTTAATGTTATCACTAAGTCATTTTAGAAGAAAGCGGAATAACAAAGTTTAACTGTGTCATATCTGAACTTTTTGAATAGGATATTGCTTTGGAATAGTCATGTCAATTATTGTGAACAAAGACAAACAGAGAGAAGAGAGCGAAATAGAATGAGACAGACACACAGAGAGAAATTAACAGATGAACAATACTAAGTACACATCAGAGAAATTTATGAACTAACTACAAAAAATGATGGACAAGCTGGGTGTATTCTGTCATGCCTTTAATTCCATCACTCAGGAGGCAGAGGCAGGTGTACCTTATTGAATTGGATGCCAGCATGATCTATGCAAAGAGTTCTATTACAGACAGACTTATATAGTAAGACACAGCCTCCCCTAAAAGTCAATCAAACAAACACAAAAGTTTGAAAGAACTCAGAGATCTTTACTGAAGCTTCTACAAGGAATTACGCATTCACTCTAGTTGTGTATTCATTTTCCAGAAATCTGTACTGCCCTAGCTTAGAGTGCAACTTTAATAAGATCTTACTAAAAGGGAATGCATGTTTAAACAGCTAAAAATAGAAAGATGAAAATATTAGCAATGTAAATGATGATCATAAATAAGCAACATAATGCAGGAGAGATGGCTCAGCAGTGAGGAGCTCTTGCTGCTCTTGCAAATAATTGGGCTCAATTGTCAGTGTTTAACTGGGGCCCACTACTATCAATTGCTATAAGTTCATGAGTTCTGAACACGTCATCAGGCTACTGTGAGGATCAGGCATACAAGAGGTTCACATTCATGTATACAATCAAAATACTCATATTCAGTAAAAATTAAAAACAGATCCCAGATGGCAGGGCCGATCACACACTGTGACTGATCAGCGGGGTAACAGAGACTGCACAGTGACAAATTGTTGGAACTGTTGGCCCCCAAACACCATTGACTGTGTTTACCAGGTGATAAGAAACCCACTGATGAGAAAAACAATTGGATTCAACTTCAGAGCACCCAGCTAATCCCTGGAAAATTTCCTGGGCTGTTGTGGCAGGAGTAAGATTTTCAAGCAAATAGACCCAAGAAGCATGTCCTGATCACCTTCCCAGGCTGAACTGTGCATCCCAGGGCACAAAAGACTGGGAGTCGCACTATCAAGAAAACCTCACAGGGAAGGAAGCAAGTGAGACTGACTGAATGTCACCCAATCTATCCCTGGAAAAGGTCCTGTAGACTTGCAGGTGCACTGCAGCCAGCCCTGAGTGGAGCTCCAGCCGCCAGATCCAGGCAACTGTCTCTCCATCACAGATAGAACTGTGTGTGCCAGGGCATTAAAGGATGGGTTTCTGTGTAGGGAGAAAACTCCACAGGGAGGGAAACAGCAGGTCCCAGCTTAGAGTACTCAGCTGACCCCTCCCCCACTACCACCACCACATACGGGAATGTTCTTGGGAAAAGTTCTCAGGTTCCTGTCCAGTAACCAGCTTGGAGCAACAACTCACAAGTGAGTGCCTATGCACTCTACATGCCCACCCCCCCCCAAAATACAGACTGGGTCTTCCTGTTGGGAGAAAACCCAAAGGACACCTAGCTCCAGAAAAGTTGCTGGTTATCCACAGGCTCCAGACTCAAGCCTCCTGTTGCACACATGAGAGTGCCGCTCACCTCTAGGGTACTGGGATACAAAGGGTCCAAACTTAGACCTACAGAAGCCTAGGTTCCCTGAGATCAACCCCCAGATACTGATCCAAGGGGCAACCAGTTATCCCTAAGTAAACTGACCAAACCATGGGGTACCTAGGCTAAAGCTGCAACTCACTAAATTTATAGTAAGAAACCTAGAAGCAGGGCAGCTGTCTCCAGAACTTCTCTGGGTGAGAGGAGAGCCCCCTTGACTAATACAGACCACAATTACCACTCAGGTCTGTACGTCTGTGGCAATTCCTGAAAAACCTGCCATTCAGTGACTGTACCCCAAAAGCTGAGGAGGCCTCCTTTGGGAAAAATTACCTTCCTGCCAAGGGGATTCTTCATACCACAAGATTCCAGGAAGCACCAGAAACTAACACTCAACACCTAAGATATCCAAATGGGTAGAGTGTAAAATTTCAACGAACAAAAGACACAGCAAAATGGCATCTCCAGAACCCAGTTATCCTGGGGGAAGTAGCCCTGGACACACTAGCGTAAGTGAAATTCGAGAAGATAACCTTACATCTATGCTTAAGAAGAGAATAATAGAGGAAACAAATAAACTATGTAAAGAACTAGAGGAAGATAGTCAGTCTATCAAGATCTGCAAAGAAATGGAACAAGATAAAGACAAACAGATTATGGCCATCCATGAAGAAATACAGGAAGTTCCAGCCAAACAATTTGTGGCCTTTACAGAAGAAATACTTAAATCACTGAAAGAAATTAAAGAAACAGAGGATTGTTCAAACAAACAGCTGAAGGAAAATACAGTCAGACAGGTGAAGTAATTCAACAAAACAGCTCAAGATCTGAAGATAGAATTGGAAAAATGAAAGAAAACACAAATGAAGGATATTCTGGAGAGAAAGAATTTAGGGAAGAAAACAGGAACAATAGAGGTAAGCACAACCTATTGAGATGGTTATAACTATAAGAAATGGAAGAAAGAATCTCAACTGTGAAAAACACAATAGAAGGAATCGATGTATCCATCAAAAAATGTTAAATCTAAAAAATTCTTGACACAGATCATCCAAGAAATCCAAGAAAACATGAAAAGACAAAACCTAAGAATAATAGGAATAGAGGAAAAAGATTCCCTCCTACAAGGCCCAGAAAATATTTTCAGCAAAATCATAAAAGAAAAAATCCCCAACTTAAGGGAGAGGTCTATAAGAACACAAGAGGCCTACAGAACACCCAATAAAATAGACCAGAAAAGAAAATCCTCCCACCACATAATAATAAAAACAGTAAGTATACAGAACAAAGAAAAATACTAAAAGCTGCAAGGGAAAAAGGCCAAGTAACATATAATGGCAAGCCCATCAGAATCACACCTGACTTCTCAACAAAGACTATGAAAGCTAAAAGGGCCTGGACAGATATCATCCAGACCCTAAGAGAACATAGATTTTAGCCCAGGCTACTATACCCTCATAGACTCTCAGTATTCATAGATTGAGAAAACAAGATTTTCAACGACAAAAGCAAATTTCAACAGTAACTACACACAAATCCAGTATTACAGAAGACACTAGATGGAAAAATACAACCCAAGAAACCAACTACTTTCAAGAAAACACAGGAAATAATTAATCTCACTACAGCAAAACAAAAAATAGCCAAGCACACAAACTTAGTATCACAGTCAATATCAAAACCAAAGGATCTAACAGCTACTGGTCATTAATCTCTCTCAGTGGACCCAATTCTCCAATAAAAAAGATGCAGACTAACAGAATGGATGCCTAAATAAGACCCAACAATCTGCTGCATACAAGAAACACACCTAAGTCACAAGATATTACCTGAGGGTAAAGTTCTGGAAGACATTTTTCCAAGAAAATGGAACCAAGAATCAAGCAGGAGTAGCCATTCTAATATCTGATAAAATAGACTTTCAACCAAAATTAATAAAAAAAAAGAGATGGGGAAGGACACTTCATACATATCAAGAGAAAAATTCCACCAAGAAGATATCACAATCCTGAACAACCATGCCCCAAATACAAAGGCACCCATGTTTATAAAAGAAACATTAATAAAACTTAAACCACACATAGATCACCATACATTAATAGTGGGAGACTTCAACACCCCACTCTCAACAAAGAACTGGTTGACAAAACAGAGAAAAAAAGAAACAATATCTCTAACACAGACCATCCAAGAAATCCAGGGGTCATGAATCAAATGGACCTGACAGACATCTACAGAACCTTACACTCAAACACAAAAGGATTTACCTTCTTCTCAGCACCTCATGGAACCTTCTCCAAAACAGACCATATAGTTGATTACAAAGCAAGCCTCAACAGATACAAGAAGATTGAAATAATATCTTGTATCCTATTTGATCACCATGGAATAAAGCTGGACCTTAACAACAACAGAAACATCAAAAAGCCTACACAAACATGGAAACTGAACAACTCACTACTAAATGACAGCTGGGTCAGGGAAGAAATAAAGAAAGAAATTGAAGTATTCCTAGAATTCAATGCAAATGAAGACATCAGATACCCAAACTTATGGGACATGATGAAAGCAGTGCTAAAAGGAAAGTTCATAGCACTGAGTGCCTTCAAGAAGAAATTTGAAACATCTCATTCAAGAAACTTAATGGCTTACCTAAAAGCCCCAGGGGGAAAAAAAAAAGCAGACACACAAAAAAGGAATAGATGACTGGAAATAATCAAACTCAGGGCTGAAATCAATCAATTAGAAACAAGTAAAACAATTAAAAGAATCAATGAAACCAAGAGCTTGTTCTTTGAGAAAATGAGGAAGATAGACAAACCCTTAGCCAAACTAATTAAAAGGCAGAGAGACACTATCCAAATTAACAAAATCAGAAAAGTAAAGGGGGAGAAAACAATAGACACTGAGGAAATCCAAACAATTAGGACTTACTTCAAAAGTCTATATGCCACAAAATTTGAAAATCTAAATAAAATGGACAATTTTCTTGATCAATTCCCCTTACCAAAGCTGAATCAAGACCAGGTAAATCAACTAAATAGTCCTATATCTCCTAAGGAAATAGAAACATTCATCAAAATTCTCAGATTCACGAAAAGCCCAGGGCCAGATGGTTTCAGTGCAGAATTCTACCAGACCATCAAAGAAGAGCTAACTCCAGGTCTCTTCAATCTATTCCACAAAATAGAAACTTAAGGAACACTACCAAACTTATTCATTGAAGCCACAGTCACCTTGGTACCTAAACCTCATAAAGACCCAACAAAGAAAGCCTGTTTCAGGGCAATCTCCCATATGAACATTGATGCAAAAATACTCAACAAAATACTTTGCAAACCGAATACAAGATCACATCAAAGATGTTATTTACTATGACCATGTAGGCTTCATTCCAGGCATGCAGGGGTGCTTCAATATACAGAAATCCATCAATGTGATCCTCCATATTAACAAACTGAAAGAAAAAAACTACATGATAATCTCCTTAGAAGCTGAAAATGCATTTGACAAAATCCGGCATCCATTCATGTTTAAAGTATTGGAGATATCAGGGATACAAGGCACATACCTAAATATAGTAAAAGCAATATACAGCAAACCTATAGCCAACATCAAACTAAATGGAGAGAAACTTAAAACAATCCCACCGAAATCAGAAACAAGACAAGGCTGCCCAGTATACCTGAGTGACCCCAAAAATTTTACCAGGGAACTCCTAAATCTGACAAACACTTTTAGCAAAGTGGCTGTATACAAAAATCAAGTAAAAAAAATAAGTAGCCCTCCTGTATACAAAAGACAAAAGGGCTGAGAAAGAAATTAGGTAAACAACACCCTTCACAATAGTCACAAAGGACATAAAGTACCTTGGTGGGACCCAAAACAAGGAAGGCACAAACTTGTATGAAAAAAAATTCAAGTCTCTAAAGAAAGAATTACAAAAAGATATCAGAAGATAGAAAGTACTCATGTGCTCATGGCTTGGAAGGATTAACATAGTAAAAATGGTCCTCTTACCAAAAGCAATCTACAGATTTAATGCAATTCCCATCACATTACCAAAACAATTCTTTACATAACTTGAAAGAAAAATTCTCAACTTCATATGGAATAACAAGAAACCCAGAATTGCTAAAACAATCCTCCATAATAAAAGATCTTCTGGAGGTATCTCCATCACTAATCTTACACTTTTCTGTAGAGCAACAGTAATAAAAACTGCATGGTACTTGCATAGAAACCAATTAGTGGATCAACGGAATCAGATAGAAGTCCCAGAAATATACCCACACACTATGGACACTTTATTTTTGACAAAGATGCCAAAACCATACAATAGAAAAAAGATAGCATCTTCAACAAATGGTGCAGGTCTAACTGGATGTCTATATGTAGGAAAATGCATATAGTTCCATATTTATCACTTTGCACAAAACTAAAGTTCTGGTGGATCAAAGACCTCAGTATAAAATCAGACATACTAACCCTGTTAGAAGAAAAAGTGAGGAAGAGCCTTGAACTCATTGGCACAAGAGACAACTTCCTGCACCAACAGCACAGGCTCTAAGAACAACAATCAATAAATGGGACCTCATGAAACTGAAAAACTTCTATAAGTCAAAGGAAACTGTTATCACAGCAAAATGACTGCCTGCAGATTGGGAAAGGATCTTTACCAACCCTATATCTGACAGAAGGTTAATATCCAGTATTTATAAAGATTTCAAGAAGTTAAACACCAACAAATCAAGTAACCCAAATTAAAAAATGGGGTACAGAGCTAAACAGAGAATTCTCAATAGAGGAATATAGAATGGCAGAGAAACCCTTAAAGAATTGTTCAGCATTCTTAGTCATCAGGGAAATGCAAATCAAAAGCACCCTGAGATTTCACCTTACACCCATCAAAATTACTGAGACAAATAATTCAAGTGACAACTCATGCTGGATAGGATTTGGAGAAAGGGGAACCCTCCTTCATTGCTGGTGGGAATGTAAACTTATACAACCACTTTACAAATCAACCTGACACTTTCTCAGACAATTAGGAATAGCGCCTCCTCAAGATCCAGCTATACCACTCCTAAGCATCATATATTCAAAAGGCGCTCAAGTATACAACAAGGACATCTGCTCAACTAAGTTTGTAATAGCTTTATTTGTAATAGCGGAAGCCAGAAACAGGAAGGTTGGTCCTCACTTGAGGAATGGATACAGAAATTGTGGTATATCTATATGATGGAATATTACTCAGCAATGAAAAACAAGGAAAACATGAAATTTGCAGGTAAATAGTGGTAAGTGGAAAAGATCATCCTGAGTGAGGTATCCCAGAAGCAGAAAGACTCATAGGGTGTATACTCACTTATAAGTGGATATTGGATATAAAATATAGGATAAAAATACTAAAATATGTACACTTAAGGAAGTTAATCAGGAAGGAATATGTTGGCTAAGATCCTCAAACCCCAAGCAGAAAGGCAAAGAGGGTGGACATCAGATGAGAGAGAGAACAGGGACAGGACAGGAGCCTACCACAGAGGGCCTTTGAAAGGCACTACCCTGAAGGGTATGAGGCAGATTCTGATACTCATAGCCAAACTTTGGGCAAAGTGCAGGGAATCTTATGGAAGAAGTGGGAGATAGTAAGACCTGGAGAGGACAGGAGCTCCACAAGGACAGAAACAGTTCCAAAAATTCTGGACACAGGGGTCTTTTTGAAACTGGTGCTCCAGCCAAGGACCATTCATGGAGATGGCCTGAAATCCCTGCACAGAGGTATACTATGGCAGTTCAGTATTCAAGTGGGCTTCATAGTAATGGGGACAGGGACTGTCTCTGACAGGAACTTATTGGTCTGCTCTTTGATCACCTCCCCCCGAGGGGGGGAGCAGCCTTGCCATGCCACAGAAGAAGACAATGCAGCCACTCCTGATAAGAACTGATAAATTAGGATCAGAGTGAATGGGAGGAGGACCTCCCTTATCAATGGACTAGGAGAGGGACAGGGGTGGGGAAGACCTAGGGTTGGATTGGGAGGGGAGGAAGGAGGAAGTTACTGGGGGATATAAATTGAATAAACTGTTATTAATAAAAATTAAATAAGAAAAAAGAAAACAGTAAAATGTTGAAAGATTTTTTTAAAAACTATGCTGTTACACATATGTTCAAACTTTGAAAATATTGACTGATATCAGTTATTGCTCCTAAATTAAAAAATATTAAATAAATAAATAAAAAGAAATGAGGAAGAATATTTCATACTCATTAAAGGAAATTTCCACTAAGATGGCATCTGTATTCTGAGCATCAATGCCTTAAATACAGGGACACCCACATTTGTAAAAGAAATGTTAATAAAGCTTAAAGAATATATTAATCACCATTCATTAATAGTGGGAGATGTCAATATGTCACTATCATCAAGGGACAGAGCAATGGAACAGAACTTAAACTGAGAGATAATGACACTAATGGATGTCATGAATCAAATGGACCTAATAGATATCTAGAGAATTTTTTAACCCAAACAGAAAAGAATATATCTTCTTTCAGCACCTCATGGACCGTTCTCTAATACTGACCATACAATAGGTCACAAACCAGGCCTCAAAAGATACAACAAGATTGAAATAATGTCTTGTATCCTATCAGACCATGATGGACTATAGATGGACCTCAACAATAACAGAAATAATAAAAAGCCTACACACACGTGGGAACTGAACAACTCCCTACTCAATGAAATCTAGGTCAGGGGAGAAATAAAGAAAGAACTTCCTACAGTTCAATGAAAATGAATGCACATCATACCCAAACTCATGGAATGCAATGAAAGCAGTCCTAAGAGGAGTTTTAATAGCACTAAAGGCCTTCATAAGCTATTGGAGACATCCCATACAAGCAACTTAATGGCACACCTGAAAGCCCTTAAAAAAAAGAAGCAAACACACCCAACAGGAGTAGACCACTAGGAATAACCAAACTCAGGGCTGAAATCAATAAATTAGAAACAAAGAGAATAATTCAAAGAATCAACAAAACCAAGAGAAAATCAAATACATAGACAAACTCTTAGACAAACTAAGTAAATTGCAGAAAGACACTATCCAAATCAACAAAGTCTGACAGGAAGAGAAAGAGATAATAGACACTGAGAAAATCCAAAGAACTATTAGCTCTTATGTCAAAAGCCTATATGCCACAAAATTTGAAAAATCTAAATGAAATATAAAATTCTTTTGTTAGATTCCACTTACCAAAGTTGAATCAAAATCGGGTAAAGATATTAAATAGTCTTATACTGCCTAAAAAAATAGAAGCAGCCTTCAAAATCCTTCCAACCAAAAAAAAAAAAGCCAAGTGCGAGATGATTTCAGAGCAGAATTCTACAAGACCTTCAATGAAGAGTGAAAACTGATATTCTTCAAATTATTCCACAAAATAGAAATGGACACAACATGACCAAACTCCTTTTGTAAGACAACAGTCACCTTGATAAATCCTCAAAGATCCCAAAATAGAAAGAGATCTTCAGACTAATCTCTTTTATGAACAATGATGCAAAAATACTCAATAAAATAATCGCAAACCAAATCCAAGAACATACCAAAAATATCATCCAACATGACCAAGTAGGCTTCATCCCAGGCATGCAGGAATGGTTCAATATATGGAATCTTAATCCATCATATAAACAAATTTAAAAAAAGCACAGGATCATTTTCTTATAAGCCAAAAAAGCATTTCATAATATCCAACAGTTATTCTTGTTTAAAGTCTTGGAGAGACTGGGGACAAAGGCACAGATCTAAAAATAGTAAAGACAATGTACAGCAATCCTATAGCTAACATCAAACTAAATGGAAAGAAAGTTAAATCAATTCCACTGAACTTGGGGACAAGACAAGGCCACACACTCTCTCCAAATCTCTTCAATACAGTACTCAATGTCCTATCTAGGGCAATAAGACAACTAAAGGAGATCAAGGGGATACTATTTGATAAGGAATAAGTCAAAGTATTGCTCTTCACAGATGATATGACAGGTAACAAAAGTGACCCCAAAAATTCTACTGTAGGGAACTCCTACAGTTGAAAGTGGTTGAATATAAAGGTTACTCAAAAAATTTAGTTGCACACCTGTATGCAAAAGATAAATGGACTGAGAAAGAATTAGGAAAACAACACCCTTCACAATAGGCAGGAAAAAAAAACTGACGTATCTTGGCGTTATCCTCAACAAGCCAGTGAAAAACCTATATGAAAAACAAAACAAAACAAAACAACAACTTCAAGACTCTGAAGAAAGAAATTGAAAAAGATACCAGAAGATAGAAATATCTCTCATGCTCATGGATCAGTAGGATCAACATAGTCAAAATTGCCATCTTACCAAAAAACAATCTACAGATTCAATGATATTCCCATCAAAATATCAACACAATTCCCCCTGGACCTTGAAAGAACAATTCTCAGCTTTATATAAAAAAATAAAAATTCCAGAATAGCTAAAATAATCCTGTACAATAGCAGATCTTCAGGAGGTATCCCCACCCCTGCTCTCAAGCTCTACTATAAATCAATACTAATAAAAACTGCATGGTACTGGAATAAAAACAGACTGGTGGATAAATGGAATTAAAGTGAAGGCCCATAAAAAAAACCACACACCTATGGACATTTGATTTTTGTCAAAGAATCCAAAACCATGCAATGGAAAAAGGACAGCATCTTCAAGGAAATGTGCTGGTCTAACTGGAGGTCCACATGTGGAAAAATAAAAATAGATCCATATTTATCACCCTGCAGTAAACTAAAGTTCAAGTTGACCAAAAACTTCCAACATAAAACCAGATACACTAAATCTGTTAGAAGAAAAAGTGGGAAAGAGCCTTGATCTCATTGGCATAGAAGATAACTCCCTAAACAGAGTACAAAGAGCACTGGCTCTAAAATCAACAATTAATAAATAGGATTTCATGAAATGAAAAGATTCTATGAAGCAAAGAACTTTGTGAATAGAACAAAACAACAGCCTACAGCCTGAGAAAGACCTTCTCCAACCCTACAAACAACAGCTCTATAAAGAGCTCTATAAATAACAAACAAAATATATAAAGAGCTCTATAAATTAAACTCCAACAAACCAAATATTCACTTTCAAACTGGGGTACAGAACTAAACAGAGAATTCTCCACAGAGGAATATCAAATGGTGGAAAACACTTAAATAAATGCTCAATATCCATAGTCATCATGGAAATTCAAATCAAAACTACTCTGACATACCATCTTAAAGCCATGATGGGTAAGATCAAAACCTGAAGTGAAAGCACATGCTAGTGAGAATGTGAACAGGAACACTCCTCCATTGCTGGTGGGAGTGCAAACTTATACAACCACTTTAGGAATCAATCTGATACTTTCTCAGACAATTGGAAATAGTATTACTTCAAGACCCAGCTATACCATTCCTGGGCATATAACAAAAAGATGCTCCACCATTTAACAAAGATATTTGCTCAACTATGTTCATAGCATCTATATCCATAATAGCCAGAATTGGGAGACAACCTACGTGTCTCTCAACTGAACAATGGTTACAGAAATTGTGGTACATTTACACAATGCAAAGCTACTCAGGTATTTAAAAATAGGAAACCATGACATTTTCAGGCAAGTGGATAGAACAAGAAATGATCATCCTAAGTGAGGTAACCCAGAAGCAGAATGACATACATGGTATATACACATTTGTAAGTGGATAATAGCCAGAATACAGGATAAACATACTACAATCCACAGACCTAAAGGAGCTACATAAAAAGGAGGACCCTATGAAGGATGCTCAATTATCATTCCAAAGGGCAAATAGAATCGAAGTGACTAAAGAGAGGGAACAGAATGAGAGCTTAACATAAATGTCCCCAGAAAGACTCTACCCAGCATGGGATCGAAGCAGATGCTAAGACTCACAGCCAAACTTTGGGTAGAGCACAGGGAATCATAGGAAAAAGTGGGGGGATAGAAAGAACCAGAGCTGGCAGGACCTCCATAAGAAGACCAACAAGGACAACAAATCTGGGCCCATGGGGACTTGGAGAGATTGATGCACCCACAAAAGACCATTCATGAAGAGGACCCAGACTGTTTCTCAAATGTAGCTGATAGGCAGCTCAGTCCCTATGTGGGATCCATAGTAAGGGGAGAGGGTGCTGGCTCTGACATGGACTCTGTTGTCTTCTATTTGATCACTTCCCCTTGGTGGAGGGGGCATTCATATGCCACAGAGGAAGAGGAGGCAGGCAGTCCTAATGAGACTTGATAGGCTGGGTTCAGATGGTAGGAGAAGAGGGCTCCCTGTATCTGAGATATAGGAAATGGGATAAGGGCGAAAGAAGAATGGAGGGTGAGACTTGGAAGTGACAAGGGAGATGATTACAATTGGGATGTTAAGTGGGTAAATTATTTTTAATTTAATTTATTTACTTATTACAATGTGTTCACTTTGTATCCTTGCATAGCCCCTTCCCTTATCTCCTCCAAGTCCCACCCTCCTTCTTCTCTCCCTATGCACTTTCTCTACTCTCCTAATGGGGGGGAACTCCTTCCCTTCTAGCTTATCAGGTCTAATCAAGGATGGCTGCATCATCTTCCTCTGTGGCCTTTCAAGGCTGCAACACCCAGGAGGAAGTAATCAAAGACTCAAGTTCATGTCAGAGAATTATTTATAAAAAACAAATTTAAATTAAAAATAAATTAAATGTGAATAAATCAAACAAATAAAATAAAAAAATAAACAATACAACAGGTAAGAAGAGCGTCACACACCCACAATTCAATGACTTGGAAAGATTTGTGTTAGTGTCATGAATAAATGCCATCCTAAGAAATTAAATATACTCCTTGCCAAATTTCAAATGCAAGATGTTGATGAAGATCAACACAATAACCTATGTTTGCATATACAAAACAAAACAAAACAAAATAAATACTTAAAACTCTATATTCCATGTTCAGCAGCCAATGATGGTGATGTTGATGCCAGGCATGTTGGCCTAGATTTAAGCCCAACACTCAACTGGAGTTAGAGCTGTAAGTTCAAAACCAGCCTGGTCTACATACAAACTTTCAGGAAACATCCAGGAACTCTGGGACATTATGACACCACAAAACATGCTGATAATCAGATTAGAAGAAGAAGGATGAGATCAAAGGTCCAGAACACATTTTCAACAAAGTCGTACAAGAAAAATTTCTTAACCTAAAGAAGAAGATGTCTATCAAGGCACAAGAAGCATACAAAATACCAAAGACAGTGGACCAGAAAAGAAAGTCCTCATAACAGAGAATAATCAAAATGCTAAATATACAGAACAAAGAAAGAATATGAAAAGCTGCAAATGAAAACAAACAAACAAACAAACCAAACTAACCAACAAGTCAGACAAACCAAAACAAACAAAAACCAACCAAAAAAGAAAAAAAAGGCAGATCTATTGGAATTAATCCTGTTTTCTCAGTAAAAATGCTAGAAGTTGAAGGGCTTAGACAGAGTGCTTCTTAATCTAAAAAAAAATACAGAAGCCAACACAAATTACTAACTATGCCCAGAAACTTTCAATCACCAAATGGGGAAAATAAGATGTTCCATAAAAAGGTCAATTTTAAATAATATGTATCTATAAGTACAGCCCCACTCAAGGTGCTAAAATCACCAACACCACCAAAATAACCATCACTGTTCAAGGATATCTCTTAATAACATTGACCCAAATTCACCAATAAAAAGACACAAACTCACAAAATGGATAATAAAATAGAATCCGCCCTTCTTCTAAATACAACAAACACAGCTTCACATCAAGATACACATTATCTCAGGGTAAAGGTTTGGAAAAAGATATTCTAAATAAATGGACTAGCTTGTATAGCAATTTTAATATCTAATGAAACAGCTTTCAAAAAACTAATCAAAAGATGGCAAAGGACATGATGTATTCAAAAAATCCAGCAATATAACATTTCAATACTTAACATCTATGCCCCCAACCTAAGAGTACCCAAGTTATAAAAGAAACCCTTCTGCAGCTTGCATCACATCCTGGCCTTCATAAACTGATAGGGAAAGACTTCAATATATCACTTTCACCAATGGACAGGTCCTCCTGACCAAACTGAACAGAGAAATGCTCCAGCTAACATCAAAAATCTAAATATACCCAAATAATATTTACAGAACATCCAGCCAACCACAAAAGATTGTTCCCTCTTCTCAGCAAATCATATATTGCTCTCCAAAATTGAAGATATACTTGAACAGTGGAAGCCTCAAAAGATATAAGAAATTTGCAATAACTACCTGCATCCTATCAGACCACTAAGGTTTAAAGCAGCACATCACCAATAACAAAAACAATAGAAAGCTTACAAACTCATAGAAATTCAACAACTCTCTACTGAATAAAAAATGGATCAAAACTGAAATAAAGAAATTAAAGACTTTCTAGAAGTCAATGAAATGAATACATAGCATATCAAAACTCATAGTACACAATGTAAATGTTGACCTGAAGACAGTTCATAGCACTAAGTACATTCAGAAAAAAATAATCAGAAATATCTCTTAGTAGCAACTTAACATCACACCTAAATACTCTAGAACAAAAAGAAATAAACATAACTAAAAGGAGTAGACAGTGAGAAACTACTGAACTATGTCTTCACTGGTAAAACCAAATGTTTCTACAGGAAAAGAAAGGTGGATCCTATCAAAATTGATAATGATTAGATTTGAATAGTAGAGATCTTCTGAATAAGCAGAGGTAACTGTTCATCAGAGAGCTTGGTCATTGAGTCCAAACAAACTTATAAAGACTAATGATTTCTTCTTAAATAAAAAAGGATACTTTTGTTGTTTCATATTAAAAACAGTTAAGAGGTTTAAAATGTTTGAAGTAAATTCAAAGGTATAAACTTGTTTGAGTTGGAATAATTTGGAGTGAATATAACATATTTGAGCAGCGTGGTGATAGACCATGCATTTAATCCCAGCAGAGACAAGCAGTTCTCTATTAATTAATTGTTTTCTAAATTCAGGAGTTACAATGACAGGGTGTTGGTGGTTTATAGCATTACCCTAATCCCAGCATTTGGGAGGCACATGCCTTTTACATACCACCTGGGAGGCAGAGGCAGGCACAAAGGATTTACATTGACTTGTAAAAGACAGGCTGAAAATCAAAGTAAATGTCCTTTGTTGTCTACAAATAAATAGAGTTGAAGGTATATTTGTAAACTTTCAAAGATTTTTGTAACTTAGATTGAGAGATTATACTTTTTTTTCCAAAAACCATTTTGCCCTATAAAAGATATAACTGCCTGAAAAGGAACTATCCTCACCCCAGAATTAGGTATGGGGCAGGGTTTTGATATAATATTTTCAGGAGAATAAAAACATCCAAATAAAGAATATAGAGTCCACTGGAAACATGAAACTTCTAAAGAAAAAGGACAGAGCGCCAAAAGATTATGCCCAAAGAAAAGGAGTAAACTGGCCAAGTGGTATCACCCACCTTCATGTTGTCTCCTCTGCCTTCTACAGACATAAGTGCAAATTGTCGTTATATGCTTGTTAAAGGACAACACAAAATCTCTATCTCATATCAGAAAAGCCACCTGGTAAGAAACAGAGGAAAACAGAAAAATAAGTGACAATTCTATTGCCACTAATCTCATAATCTTCTGGCATGATGTGACTTCTATACTTAGCACAAACATCAACAGTCAAGAATGCACAGATTTTGTGAAAGAATGAGGGGATAAGAGAAAAAGCCAAAAACATAAACCTAAAATATAGCCAAGTTTACATGAAAAGGCCTAAGGAAACTCTAACATGAAAAATGTGCACTGGATCAGAGGTACCTTTGATTTTTTTTAATTTAATACAAATTAAATAAACACAGATTTCACAACTCCTACAAGACAAACTCAAAGTGACACCTAAACTGCTATATTTATGACCCTCATGATACTACTAGTCTCCTTTCCAGAGAATCCTTTTTCTCTGGAAGTCTCTTGGAAAATGGAGACCATAATAAAGATGGGCTATGGCTTGCAGTCCCTCATGTTCCCTTGTGGGTTCAAGCATAGCCCTGCCCTCACCAACACTCACACACAAAACAATGTTGGAGAATAATTTAATATCTGTTTCTTGCTGCATGGATTATGTCACAAGATGTGGAATCTTCCCTTCCCACTTACCTAAACCCAGGCACACATGACACTGACAAAATTTTGCATCTCAGAAAATCCTTTTGAACCCAGGAATTGAATTTCCTTGAATCACACCATTGTGCCCGGTGGTAGTTGAAAGGTAAAAAATAAATTTAAAAAAAGTAAGCAATTATTGCTTAATGATGACCACCACCACTTCTTTTTTTTTTTTACCAGTTTCAAAACTATTTGTAAAATTTGTTACACAAAACCATGTGTGGAATATAACATGAGGCATTTCTAGAAATGAGACTTTCAGTTTTCCAAGGCCAAAGGCTTTCTAGCTCAAAGCTCAAAAAGCCCAAAATATACCAAGCTAAAACTCCTTCCACTTTTACACTTTGTCTTAAATATATTTCAGCTGAAAGTTCCACTCACTCTTTAATCCCTGTCGGCTGGTTTCTTGCTTTGCCTCTTGACCCAGGGTTAACATTATTTACTCCTGTGCACAGAGATCTTTTGAATTAAAGGTATGTTCTAGGGCTGATAGAACCATAACATAATCACCTGTTTACAGTAAACAGAAAGTTCATGGAATTAAGGTTTGGGTTAGGCCTCAACCACACCAAACAAAGCACAGGTTTTTACAGTTCCCAATATAAGAGATCACACTGGGATCAAATATCCTGCAACATACTCATCTTGAAAATGTTTTAAAATAAAATCTTCCACTTTCCCAGGGCACCTGCTCATCTTCCAAGATACAGGTCAATGATGTTGCACATTCCATTACATGATCAGTGTCCAGTGCAGTCATCTCTACCTCATAGTTTAGAAGTCCTTAAGGCAAAACTTAAGTCAAGGCTAATCAGTAACAACCATTAAAGAAACAATTGGCCATGAATTTGAAAGCAAGGAGTAGTTAATAAGGGCTCAATGAAAATGAAAAATAAAACAAAAAGGTTGTGGCTGTTCTTAGATATGTTGGGATAGAAAGTTTATTACAGATAGAAGGGAGAACAGAGTCAGACACGGGAACATCTGGGACAGTCTAGAGATGACATGACCTTGAGTCATGTGAGAAGAAAGGAGAGAGGGAAGTGGAGAGCCAGAACAAAAGGCCAGGAGGGTAAATGATAAATGAAAAATACCAGGTAACCAAAATGGTTAGAATACATAAGGATGGACATCTGGGAGGAGGGCAGCTCAACTCCTGGGCTAGAGATCTGGGTATGACACCCATAACTTGTAACAGGTAAGGAGTGAGGGATGATGGGAGAACCTGACAGCCACATCTTCTTTGATTGTTAAATAGCTACATTAACCATTCATCCCAGCATTTGAGATTTAAGAGTAGAGAGGAATGAAAATGTTAAAACAATTTCACTATAATCTCAAAAGTTATTTTTAAAAGTTGAAAATGGCTTTATGCACTCTGCCCAACAGGTGGCCATAAGTCTCAGCATCTGCTCTGATAGTCTGCAGGGCAGAGGCTTTCGGAGGCCCTCTGTGGCAGGTTCCTAAGTTGTTTCCTGTTTTCTTCTTCTTCTGATGTCCAACCTCTTTGCCTTTCATGGAATCTTATGTAAGAAGTGGGAAATAGTATGATCTGGAGAGGACAGGAACTCCACAAGGAGAGCAACAGAACCAGAAAATTTGAACACAGGGAACTTCCCAGAGACTCATACTCCAACCAAGGACTATTCATGGAGATAATCTAGAACCCCTGCACAGATGTAGCACATGATAGTTCAGTGTCCAAGTGGGTTACATAGTAATGGGAAGAGGCACTGCCTCTGACATAATCTGATTGGCCTGTTCTGTTATCACCTCCCCCTGAGGGGGGAGCAGCCTTACCAGGCCACAGAAGATGACAATGCAGCCACTCCTGATGTGATCTGATAGACAAAGATCAGAAGGAAGGAAAAGAGGACCTCCCCTATCAGTGGACTTTGGGAGGAGCATGCATGAAGAAGGGGGAGGGACAGTGGGATCAGGAGGGGAGGAGGGGCTTATGGGGGATACGAAATGAATAAAGTGTAATTAATAGTAAAAAAAGAAAAAAAGAAAATGGCTTTATGGTCCAATATTCTTCGGGGACTTCTAATATGTATTAGAGCACATCAAGTATTACTACTTTTCTCTCAGGTTGTGCATTTTTCAAATGGGGGAAGCAGAAATGTGCCTGTTAGCCACTGCCACAGCAGTTTATTCAGAACTTCTGTGTTGTTTGAACTCGTGCAACTATAGAAATTTGCTTTCCAGAAACAAGGTCAGCAACTAATCCATATTCTTGATTCCCTTTGTGTATAACTCCTCCCAAATGTACATTTTTCACTTTTATTGACCGTCTAAAATTGATTACCTGACTCATTGCCATCTTCCCTCCTTCCCCTCCCTTTCTGTGTTGTGACTACACCAGCTTCAAAGTAGGTCAGTGAACTCAATTCTTTATTTGTAATTTCCCACCTCCAAAAAACATCAGAGTGCACAGTGGACACTCATTCACTGTTCTCTTTTACTTCACACTCACCAGTCAGGGTCCACCTAACAAGAGCTGCAGGACTATATTCTAGGCACTGGGCAGTACGAGCAACATTCAGTGCTCAAAGAAAGTCTCACTTACATAACATGTGAAAGGCTATTCTACAGGAGACATTGCTTTAAACAAAAACAAATATCAAACAACTAGAGAAAAAGGAATGACATTCTTAATGACTAGGGATTATCAGAGAATATTAACTAATAAAAGACTACAACAGTGATGCATCAACAAAATAAAATTTAATAATGCCAACACCTGACTTTTAAGAAAAGATTTATTTATTATGTATACAATGTTCTGTGTGCATATACACCTGCATGCCAGAAGAGGGCACCAGATCTCATTATAGATGGTTGTGTGCCACCATGAGTTGCTGAGAATTGAACTCATGACCTCTGGAAGAGCAGCCAGTGCTCTTAACCTCAGAGTTGAAAAACCACATAGGCATACTTACTTTGAAAAGGAATAGGCCATTCTGTGCTAGAGGGAAATCCATTAATAAGATGCTGTTTGACCTTACTCCTGTGTACAATATTAACTCCTGAGACCTGTAACCTGACAGACACAGATTTAGCTAATAGCTTCTGTCTCAAATTTGAACTGACATAACATAACAGTATCAATGACGATTGTATATATGGGCATAGGACAGTCCCTTAATTTGGCATTAAATATTCACTGGATCAAGCTACCTGAACCAAATTGTACACCCACCAATGTGATCTGTTTTCATTTATGAATTAATAAATACGTGTTAGGAAATTACAAGTAAAAAACCTCCCCCTGCCTCAATTCAGTCCTTCTTCATAATGCTACCCCCTCCAGCCTACTGCCTTAAACTTTATTCTGAACAAGCAGGGAGTGGGGGTGTGTACTTTAGTCCCAGCACTTTGGAGACAGAAGTAGGTGGACTCCATGAGTTCCAGGCCAGCCTGGTCTACAAAGTGAGTCCAGGATAGCCAGGATTACATAGAGAGACCCAGTGTCAAAAACAAATACAACAAAAACCATAAAACAACACCAACAACAAAACACTCTAGTCTGTGATCTAGCTATTTCTTATCCTGTTTTCCCCTGCAGTGTACATAATAACTGTTTCTCCTATTCTAGTCTGAACACAGAAGCTCCACATGGAAATCCTTTTCCTGTTATGAAATGGAGAGTTCATTAAATGATCCATATGAGTAATTTTAAAACTGTGTTGTGGTACAGCCCTTTAAGTAAAGAATTCAGGAAGTTTAATGATGAAGAAACATGGTCAATGGCTTGAGGAGAGACAAATTGGGATCAAGGTGACCTGAGTCAGAATAGTTTGTCTCAGAAACATTTTTCTATGAGGCTGAAGATGTAGCTGTTCTAGAATTTATATGCCTTTCCAAAAAAAAATGACTGCACACACAATTAAAAGATTAATAAATAAAATTCTCTTTAATGACAGCATCCTTTCAGCTCTGGATAATGCTCAAAAGGAGCCAGGCGAGAAGAGACTTTACATTCCACATATCCTGTCACCCTAAGTCACTTTCAGGTTCAGGTCCCAGGTTGTGTTTTGAACAATGTAAATATGGACTGGAGACTAAGTGGTCTAGCCACTAAGACAGTTGGGAGATTTGCACAGCAAAGATATTACCCCAAATTATTTCTTAAATAAAAACAGCAGGTCACTCCTCAGTGAAAAGGTCCTAAATGGAATATCTCAGAGAATGAAAAAGATAGGAAAATTAGAAGGTCAAAAAGATAAAAGCTACAGTGGGAGGTCTGTTATTTTTTTTACAACATCTCAAATCATTCAATTTTACCAATGAAGACCCTGGAGCCAGAGAGTGAGGTGAAAGCCTGCTAGCTCAGAGAGGCAGATAATCACGCCCTTGACATTCCCAGGCCTAGGTCCCAGAATTAATCCTGTTTCCCTAGGCCTTCTAAAATAACCTCCTCATTACTGAATTTTCTCCTAATTCCAGGGCCTCTCTCTAGCCTTCCTCCCACTCCCACTTACTTTTTCTATTTTTCCTTAATAACCTATGTTCACTTCCTGTCACCTGGGTTTTGCTCTGCAACTTGGCCTACCATTGACTTCATTTAATCCTGCTTACAATATTGAAACTGAAAGCTCTTGTATTAAGGTGTTTGCTATGGTTCAACCACACCACAACTTCCAGTAATTAACACAATCTTTGGGTTGAGAGTGTGAGCAAATATCCTGCATAGTCTTTTACAAGCTATGTCCCATGCCAAGTAATCTCATTAAGCAAAACGGCATATTGTATATTTTCAGGTGAAAAATACAACGGGGAAAATGAATAAAATGGCTTCTATGAAGTCAACACAAACTATCACACAATGGGTTAAATTCAGGAGGCATCTAATAGAACAATGCTGTACAAAGGGAGCATAGGGCATCTCAAGAAATTTATTGACCAAGCCTATAGTGGCCTTGGGACTGTCTACTATAGCTCTATGTGTTGGGAAGAGTGGGGTTTCCAGGTTCTAAAGCAATGCCTTCCCAAAGGCCTTGGACCCAGACCATTACCAGTTCTCAAAAGTAATACTTGCTTTAGAGAAGGAACTCTGTTTTGCTCTCTATACATTGGGGCTAATGGAAAGCTCCCAAGTCCCTAGGCTGTTACTGGCTCTATCAAGCTTGTTGTTGGGTTTGGGAAGGAGCTATGCAATTCTCCATACATGAGAACCCCTGGGAAATCCTTGCTTGATCAGGCTAACCCTCAACAGAACAGAGTTTTATCCTTTTCAAAGAATTGTCTCCCTGTGTATTCTTGCCCATGGGGCAGAACTATGTTTTTATCAAGTAGAAAACTGTACCTTTATGGCACACCAGGCCTTAATGTTGGTTGTGACCCTGTAATGTCCCTTTGAGCAGATTGTTAGAGGCAAATCCTTTGATATGAAGATGGACCTCATGGTTGGTTTTAAATCAGTTTCCCTTTTGCTTTTGTTTAGAGCCACATTTCTGTATAATCCTGGTGAGGAAATGTGTATCCCAGAATCTTAATCACTAATAGGCCTGGTAGCATACTACTTATCTATGAAGTGTTTTACAGGCAATCTTCCCTCAGCTAAATTCTAACTGATGCCACTAGTTTTTCAGCAATGGTAAATCCTTTACATCATCAGTTCTACTCATCTATATCACAACTTAATACTGGAGTACTATCTGACACAGGACATACCATTTGCAACCCCCACAAAATCCAAATGGATCTTTTAAAATTGAGAGAACCAGACCTGACACCCCCAAAGGTCACCAGGAATTATGCCTAAAAAAGGTCACCTAAAGGTTACCCGGCTAGTGACTCTACCCCAAGGTCACCAGGAACTAGGCCATGGGTCAGCAATTCCAGAAACAAGGTTATAAGATTCCCTACCCAAGGAGCAGCTTGAGGATAACCACAAGAATGGGAAGGTATCTTATCTCAGGGTGGGGCATTTGTGCTGAGCAGCCCACTAACCTTGTAGTAGAACCATTTCATGACACAGAAATTACCCAACATTCTTGTGGCCTATAGATAGCTCACTTTGAAGGGGTGTATCTGCAAAGGGAGTTTAGCACCCAGTTTTCTGTGATCTCTTGATCTCAGAGGGGATGAATGTTCCCCTATCTGTAAAAGGCGGTAGAGAATCCAGTTTACTGTGATGTCTGGATCTTTGGATAAGGACAAGGCAGGTAGCTCTTGCTGCACAGATTCCCTGATGTCCAACTTACAGTTTTTTCACTGCGTAAGTGGTGGGATCTGTTGTCTGGCTCTCTTTGTTTTTCTGTTGTGAAAGCAGTGGGATCTGGATGTTTGTGTATTTTTGTTTGACTGTCTTGTCTGTTGCTTCCTGTTTTTTCTTACTGGGACTGACGAGGACATGGTACAGAATCCTTCTAACCTCCTACACTTGATTCTTTCCCATTTCAGTAAGGCTTGAGCCATGCTCCACAGGCTCTGTTGACAGTGGCAAGGAGGTGCCAAAGGATGGATACAGTATGGGGAGCCCCATGCTTGGCACCTTTGTAACTGTTCTCTGGTCTCTCCACTGGCATAGCTTAGCTGCTGCTCTGGCCTCTGGTCTGGTAGAGGTCATCAGGTATGTTGTTGCTCCAGTCTCTGGTCTGGTGGAACAAAAGGCTGACATTCAAATCTCTGGTGTAGTTGGGTGAAGACTGATTCTGGGGTAGGCCACCACTATTGGAACAGGATAGAGGGCCCATAGAGAGACACGCAACTGTTCTGAGTTTTGGTATTTTCTTCTTCTTTCATTCTCTTTGTGCACATTGTTCCCAGTACCTTCTTTTATTGTGGTGTTCTTTTGTGGTTTTGTTTGCTTGTGATGGTCTCAGTGGGCCAGTGATCAAACAGCTTTGATCCATGGTGACTCCTCCTGCCCCATCCTCCCAGCACAACAATCTGGGACACCTCTGGTCACCAGTAGGAGCACACATTTCCACATGGTTGGCTGGGAAGGCTTGGTTAGAGAGGGGTCTGTGTGCAGAAAATCCTGCAGGGCTGGACCTCATTTTGCCTCCTTGCTTCCTCTCTGAAGAAAGTTGGTGACCTGAGGTTAGCTCTGGCTTGGAACAATGATCACCAAATATGCCCTTAGCCAAAATGTATTGTTGTTATTACTATTATTATTATTTGGTTATGATCCCCTATAGCCCATCTTGGCCTGAAACTAAACAGCTATAGATGACCTTGAATTTATGATCCTTCTGTTCCACCTTTTAACAACTGTGCTACACCCCCAATCCCTCAAACTTCTTGTTTTGATCCATAGGTGGTTTCAACAAGTAAGTGGACTGAACCCAAAAGGAGAAGGCTTGGCTCCACTGAGCTCCTGGGTCTGTCTAACTGTACTAGCACCATGCAAAGAATGCCCACCTGAGCACTTTGACACATGACTTAATAGTATGAATGCACATATGAGATTGTTGCTTGAGAACAAAGCCAATTCTTCTTTAGGCGAAGTCTTAGACTAGCAAGTAGAAGAATTTTGTTAGAAAATCCTGGAGAGCACATGTATGATTGTGGTTTGCATGGGTGGGGAACCTCTGTCAATGTGCTCCGCAAAATAAGCATGGGGGGATAGATGAGGAATTCATCATGTCTGGGCATCTACACCTTCCCCCCCCCAGAGAATACATTGCTTTAATTAATCACCACTGCACGAAAAAATAGCTAAAATGTATTTGTAGTTCAAGGTCTAGAAATGAGGCATCAGGGGTCCTTTAGGCAATGTTGTCGCAGAATTATATCCATTCAAGTGCAATGTTTGTAAATTCACACTGACCAAGAAATAAAGGAAATGGAGGGAAGAGAAAGAAAGGACAGAGGGGGAGAGGTGGGGAGGGAGGGAAGGAAAATGTTCAAAATCTTCTTAGCAAGAAAAGAGAAAGGAAAAAAATCCTGCTTAATGAAGTTCCACATTTTGTGTGTGTGCCCAAAATTTCTTGCTGTGTTTATATGTACATCCTTTCATCATATTTACATATATGTGTGTGTGTGTAAAGATATATATAAAAGCTTGCTGAATAATGGTGCTTCAATATCTTCCTCACATTTCAACTTAATTATTTTGGGGCCCTAAATCTAAAACTAATTCTTATCAATATTTGGAGGTTTTGCTTGTATTGAATGTGTGGTTTTATTTTCATAGTTAACAGTGTGTACACAGTCCCTTACACCAGAGTCATTATACTTGGGTCTCTAAAAACTGAATGAAAAACAATAAATAGTACTAATAATGTTAATGACTAAAATGAAAGTGAGTCATTTTACAATGATCTCAGATGCTCACTTCAGACAGGACATTTTATGATGAAATATTTTTCATGAGGCACAAAATGCCTGTTAAGCTTAGGGCTTATTTACAACATTCTCTTGAAAACAAGGTTCAAGATGCATCCTGAAGTCATAACATCAAATGATGTACAGAGAGGACACAATCAGCTTTGTTAATATAGTCTCCTTGGGATAAGTACGGCGGGATGCAAAGCCCAGGACATTTTCTGAGGATCTGATCTCTCATAAAACTTAATGAAAACATAGATGCTTTGCAGAAAATGAACATGTACATAAAACCAACTACATATAGAGCAGGTACAGAGTGATTGTCAGAGAGGGACCAGGTTAAAAACTAACACCAAATAAGTAACACTATTGTTGTATCTGTAATTTCTATCTTGTTTGGAAGGCAGAGACAGGATGACTGTTAACCCCTGTATTTAAGCAGAGCATCTGCATAAAGAAAAGTAATGCTTTGCTTCTCCTGTTCCTTTTCTTTCTTCTCCTCTTTCTCCTCCTTCTTTACCTTGTATATGTGAAGCAAATATTCTACCTCTGTGCTGTATTCCTAGCTCCTGTACAAAACAGGTAGATAGAGATAGTCTTTGCATATGATAAAGCCAGATGCTAAACCTCACTAAAGCTTAAAGGAAGTAATTTGCTCTGGGATAAATGAAAGAAAACACAGAGAAGGTAACAGAGATAGAGGAGGCTATCCTAGTAACAGCAGTAACAGAACAAGATAAAAAGACTTCAGGAGAAGTTTATTACAGATGGCACAATGGTTGGCATTAACAAAATGCTACATATTCCCATGCTCTAGGTGGGAATTGTTTATTACTATCAGATTATGAAGACTTTCTTAAAGGCATTTACTGTTTAAAAGATTATTTGTCCTTCCACAGATAGTTACTGTTTGTGAATTAGGTACCCAGTATCGTGCTAAGTCCTGAACACACAAAAAATGACTCACGCAAACACCATTCTTTCTCTACAAGCTTACAGTCTTGTGGGGTAATCCACCATAGACCATGCATAGAAATGTATACATCACTATAAAATCCACTAGAAACCTAAAGAAAAGCAAGGGTGACCTAACACCCTAGAAGGGATAAAGAAAACATGTATTCAAGGGCCCAGAGTTGAGAACATTTTAGTTCAGTAGGGGAAATGAAAGAAGGTGAATTTGTTTGGAATATAATAGGGAAGAAAAAATTAATAATAATAATAATAATAACAATAATAATTAAAAAGGAAGCCAGAGGGGCTGAAGACATGGCTTATTGATGAAAAATAATTTCTGTGGGGCTGGAGAGATGTCTCAGAGGTTAAGAGCACTGGCTGCTCTTCCAGAGGTCATGAGTTCAATTCCCAGGAACCACATGGTGGCTCACAACCGTCTATAATGTAATCTGGTACCCTCTTCTGTCATGCAGTTGTACATGCAAACACAACATTGTATACATAATAAATAATAAATCTTAAAACAAAACATTCTCTCTTTTTTTCCTAGAGTTCCTAGCATGTACATGGTGGTTGACAATCTTCTGCAGCTCCTGTTTCAGGGAATTTGATGCCATATGACCTCCTGGGATATAAGCCACACATGTGGTACACTTACTTACATGCAAGTAAAATACTCTTATCACTCATCTACATAAAAGATAAAAATACCCCCTCAAAAAAAAAAAAAAAAAAAAAAAAACAGGTCAGTGGATGTAGTGGCACACAGTGGATCTCAGTGTGTTCAAGTCCATCCTGGTCAAGAGTGAGTCCAGTCCAGGCAAAGCTATACAGGGAAACACTGTACTGAAAAACAAAACAACAGCAAAACAAAACAATATAAAAACAAACAAACCAAATCATAAAGCAAGTGTGGTGACACATGCCTGTAAATGGAGCATTAGGAAGTTCAGGAATGAAGGTTAATCTGGACTATATGAAACTCTGTCTCAAAAACAAAACAACAGCAACAACAACAAAACTGCACAAGAATCTGAGTGCCTGGGATGCTTTGGGACATTCAAGTTTTTATCTTAATTCTTGGCTCCATAGGAAGCTATTGAGGAGTGTAGTTGTTTGAATGAAAATGACCCCTATAGTCTCATATGTTTGAAAATATGGTACCCTGTTGTTGGAACTGTTTTGGAAAAATTAGGAACTGTGATCTTGTTGAAGAGGTGTTCCACTGTGGGTGGGCTTTGAAGTTTTAAAACCCCACACCGTTCTCAGTTAGCTCTTTCCGTCATACTTGTAGATCAGGATGTAGGCTCACAGCCACTGTTCTCTCTGGTTCTCTGCCTGCCATTCCTGTCTGCCACTATGCTCCCTGCCGTGATGCTCCTGGACTTACCCTCTGAAACTCTAGGTACCCAACCACCTCTTTCTTCTAAAAGCAGCCATGGTCATGATATCTTAGCACAGTGATAGAAAAGTAACTAAGACAAGGGGTTTGAAAACAGGAGAGAAATGCTTTGATGTACACTTTTCTCAAAGATCCCTTTGTCCTGTAAAATTAATAACAAGATTTCAGAAATTTCAGGCCTCACAGTGCCCCGACCCAGAAAGCCGAGCCCTCTCGGGTACGGCGGGGGAGTTGGCTTGCGCGAGGCGGAGCGCAGGCACAGTGCGCGTCTCCATTGTGAAGAGTGACTGAAGCGCCGTTGCTACGGCTACAGACACTGAAGGGAAACCGCTGAGCTCGACCCGGGCCTGGGGGGCGGCGGCGGCCAGGGTTGGCAACAGGAACCTGCTTCCTGGGCATGGTGGCAGCAATCATGGCTCGGCTAGCTGAATACTTCGTCTTGGTAGACTAAGACCAAGAGAAGCCAGGTAAGGGTGTGGGGCGGGTGCCGCCTTCGGGCTCCGCCTCCCTCTGCCCCCAGGCACCGCCTCCGATCCCGGTCTCTGCCTCTGCCCCACCAGGCTCCGCTTCCCTCTGACCCTGGGATCCGCCACCCCCGCTTCCCGGCTCCGTCTCCGCCCTCACTAGGCTCCACCTCTGCGCCCGCGGACTCCGCCTCCCTCCTCCCCAGGGCTCTGCCTTCACCTCCCAGGGCTCCGCCTTCCTCCGCTTCCAGGCCCCTCCCCGTCCCCGCTCCGAGCTCCGCCCCCGCCTCCACTAGGCTCCGCCTCTGCTACTGCGGGCTCCGCCTCCCTCCTCTTCCGGACTCCTCCCCCTTCCCCGCCCCAGGCTCTGCCTCCACCCCCTCGGGCTCTGTCCCTGCCCTGGGCTCCTCCCCCTCCTCCGCCTCTGGGCTCTGCCTCCGCCCCTACCAGCCATCCATTGGGCTAGGTGGTGCTTGGCCTGGCGTCCCGGCTGGGAGGCAGGAAGGAGAGAGGGTTGGGTCCCGTGGTGAAGCAGCGGATCCACGGGTGTTGGCCATCGCGGAGCGGCTGAACCTGGCTGGCTGTGGGCGTGTGTGAGGGACCCGCCGGACTGCGGTCTCAGGGCAAGGCCGGGGCTGTGCAGTTGGGGGCTGGCGGGCTGGGCAGGTCGGGAGAGCCTGGTAGAATTCTGCCAAGAGCTTCTGTGGAGGCTGCTGGTACCCGGGACAGCGCCCTCGGGCGGCCGGGGTTGGGAGGGCGGGAGCACACTGTGCGGAGTTCCTAGGGATACACTTGTGTCCTGCATCCTTAGAAAGAGTGATGCTGGGGCCAGTCCCCCCGGAGAGGAAGTGCAGAGAGTCCGGCGCTGCCTCCTGCCTGCCCTGGGGCTCGTGGGGTGGGGAGCTTGGACATCTGGTTCGAAAGAAAGCAGGTACTTGGAAAGTCCACAGGATCCTTGAACATTTCTAGGAACATTGTATGAGGACCTATGTGCAGGCATTCCAGAATGAAGTGATTCTTCTTAAGTAAAGACAGCCACTGCAGGTGCTGTCTCTTACATAGCTTTCACCTGATTTTATTGTATTTTTTATTCGTCTGAGAATTCTTCATGAGGAACAGTTTGGCAGATACATTGCTGTTTATGGACTTGCACAATCAGGAGTATGCAGGGTTCATGCAGGCTTATTTTCTTATTTTTATTTCTTTGTGTTGTTATTTATAGATAAACAGGATGTAATAACAAGGTTACTGTAGAGCTGGGAAAGCTCTTTTATTTCGGGATAATTCCAGTTTTACACTTGCAAGGAATTTTAGCTACCAGCCCTCCAGCTCCTTGTCTCAGGAGGTACTGAGGTTATGTTTTGCTGATTGTTAGTTGTTGGTAGCACTAGGGTACCACTGTTCTAGTCTCTTTTTATTATTTACTCATTCCTAAGAATTTGTTTAAGAGAAGGGATCGTTCACATTTTTTTCTCACTACTGCCTAATTGAGGTCACTTAAGAGAATTGCTTGCAGGTCGGTGAGATGGCTCAGCAGATAAAGGCTCTTGCTGGGCAAGCCTGGAGATCTGAGTTCGATCCCTGAATTTATGAAAAGGTGGAAGAAAAGAAGTGATTGCACAGAGTTGTCTTCTAACCTTCCTTAGAAGGTTCCCTAGTATATGTGTTCCCTAGTATACATGCTTCACTGACATCATGAACACACACACACACACACACACGCTAAAAAAAGAAGACATTGTGCTGTATTTATAGAATCTTCTTGCTGCTCCAAAATGTCACGTCATTTCATTTGTCATAGTCTTGATATAGTCTTCCCCAGACTACTAGTGTGAAGAATCAGTTTTGTTTTAATCTTGTTCAGTTTTCAGTAACATTATTCTTCCCCCTACAACAATTTTATTTAGTTTTGCTTTTTTTTTTTTTTTTTTTTTTCTTGAGACAAATTCCCTCTATAGAGCCCTGGCTGTCCTGGGTTCCCTATGTAGATGAGGCTGGCATTGAACCTACAGAGATCTTCCTTTCTCTGCCTCCAAAGTGCTGGGGTTAAAGACCATGCCCAGCTTCCCCCACAACAGTTTTGAAACAATAACAAACTTGATAAAAGTTCCAAGTATGTTACATAATTAATGCTGTTTTACTTTGGATATTTTGAGAGGAAGCTGCTGACCTTATGCCCTGTCACTCAGAATAGTTTAGTGTCAATTTTATACAAACAAGAATGTTGTCCTACAAAGTGACAGTGCAGTTATCAAAACAGGAAATTCACACTGACACAGTGTTCCCTTTAATTTGGTTTTTTTCTCTATGTTATTATTCACATAAATGTCAAAAGAAGTTGGTACATTTAAGTGTTCCATTGTTTCTTTATCTCTTTAGTCTCTTTCAATATGGAACATTTTCCTAATCTTTTTCATGATCATGTCACTTTTGATGACTGTGGGTCAGTTATTTTTTTCTTCATTAATTTATCTATTTGTTCATTTTATATCCCACTTACAACCCCACTCCCTCCTCTCTTCCAAGTCCCACCTCCCCTCCCTTTTTCCCTATAACACCCCACCACCAAACAACCTACCCTTGCACATAAAGTTACATCAGAATTAACTTTCACTGAGACAAGACATGGCAGCCCTGCTAGGGAAATGGGATCCAGAAGGAGGCAACAGAGTACAAATCAGAGACAACCCCTGCTCTAGATGTTAGAGGACCCACTTGAGGACAAGCAGCCCATCATTTTCATATGTGTGGGGCCTAGGACTAGTCCAGGCATGTTCTTTTGTTGGTAGTTCAGTCTCTATGAGGCACCATGATTCCAGGTTAGCTAGCTATATAGATCTTCTTGTGGTGTCCTACCCCTTCAGCTTCCTCAATCCTTCCTCTAACTCTTCCACAAGACTCCCTGAGTTCTGCCTAATATTTGTTTGGCTGTGGGTCTCTGCAACTGTTTCCATTATCTGTTGGTTGAAGCCTCTCAGATGATAGTTATGCTAGTGTCCTATCTACAAGCATAGCAGAGTATTGTTAATAGTGTCAGAAGTTGGGGCTCTCCCATGGGTTGTGTCTCAAGTTATGCCAGTCATTGGTGTCCATTTCCTCCATCTCTGTTCCATTTTTTATCTCTGCATATCTTGTAGGCAGAAAATTTGGGTTGAGGGTTTTGTGAGTTCATTGGTGTCCCCCTCCCTCCTCTGGCTACAGGATGTGTCCACTTCAGTCTCAATATCCCTGCTGCTATGAGCCTCAGCCAAGCTCACCACCCCCATATCTTCCCAGGCACCTCCAAAACTTTAGTCTTCATCTTGTCTCAGAGATGCCCAACACCAATTTCCCTTCTCTCCCAGCCATCTCACCCTCATCCCCACTTTTACCACACCTGATCCCCCATCTTGTTTCTCTCTTCACTCCCTTCTCCCACCTACTTCTTCTCTCCCTTCACTTCCCATGTCTGTTATGTCTATTTTATTTTCTTTTTTAGTGGGAATCATGTATCCTGACTTGAACCCTCTATGTTACTTAGTTTATTTGAGTCTGTGGATTGTACCATGATTATAGTGTACTATATAGCTAATATCCCAGGTTAGTTATTTTTGTAGACTGTCCCTCAGCTGTCTGTGCTCTCATGGATCAATACATGCATTTGGGCAAGGGCATCACAACAAGTTGCACACACTGTGTCTTGTTAGGTGGTACATACTTTTACTTTGATTACTTGTAATTAGTAGCTGCAAGGCTTTTCTACTACAGAGTTAATACACTGCACCCCCATGAGTATCTTGACACTCTGTGTTTTGGTCCTCATCAGAATTGTAAAGCATTTGCCATACATTTAGATCAATATGGATTCATGATTTATGTGCCTTTTGTAGTGGACTGTACTGTTCTTGTATGTTTTAGTCTGCTGGGGCTGTTGCAATAAATTATTTATAAAAAAAGGCCTTTCACGGTTACTTTTTACCTTTCACACTTGTAAACTCTGGAAAATCTAAAGTTAAAATATGAGGTCTAGTTGGGGGCATGCTTGTCTACAGTCCTGTTCTCATTTTGACCTCAGTGCCCTAAAGGGGCACATGATTTTATAGGATCTCTTTAAAAAGGTTATGAACCTATTTATAAGGACTTCACCTCCAAGACCTGAGTATCTCCAAAAGACCTCATGCAGTTTGTTTGTTGGGGTCTTAGGACTTCAACATAGGAATTTTGGGAGGACCTAGATATTCAGATAATATTGATGTTGAAATTATTTTGTCATTTGAGCAATGAGAACTCTGTGCCTTTTTTCTTTTTTCATTAAGAATGTATCTTATTTTTACAGTGTTCTGACTGCATGTGTGCCTGCAGGCCAATAGAGGGTAACAGATCTCATTATAGATGGTTTTGAGCTACCATATGGTTGCTGGGAATTGAAGTCATGACCTTTGGAAGAACAGCCAGTGCTCTTAATCTCTGAGCCATCTCTCCAGCCCTTTCTGTGTCTTTTTGACATTTCCCATTTCCATCATTCTTTGAGCATCATTGCTTTTTTGACCTAAGGTAATTCTGGCATACATGCACAGCCATTTCTTCTCCTTTATGGCATTACACCTCTGATATGGGGCCGCGTACACAATAAGCAAGCATGGCCCTGTAGTCAACTATTCTTCTAGGGATTCCTGCTTTCTCCCAGTGGAGGCTAATTTACACTTTCCCTTGTAGCTCAGGCTAACTTGAAATTTATGATATAGTCAAGGATGACCTTGATCTTGAAGTTATCATTTTCCTGCCTCTATCCCCAGTACTATGATTATAGTTGTGGACCCTCATGCCCAATTTCTATGGTTCTAGAAATGGAATCTTGGGTATTCTACATGGTAAGCAAGCACTCTTATCAATAGAGCTGCATCTCCAGCCTTAGCAATAACATTGTTTGTTTATATCGAGATGTAAAATACAGTTTGTTCATTCATTCATCTGTTGGTGGATACTTATGTTTCCAGATTTTGGTTACTCAGAATAAAATAGATATTTGACAGGATCTTTGAATATTGGCATATTTTTATTTTTCTTGGGTTAAAAACAGAAAAATTCTTATATCATGGGCAAATATCTGCTTAAGTTTATATGAAATTGTCAACAGGTTGTCCCTTCTCATCCAGGAAGCCTCAGAGTTGATGTTCTGGCTTCAGCTGCTCCTCCACTCACCAATTTTGGCATTTCAAATCCTGTGCCCCTCAAATCTGGTGCATGTTGATCACTACCATCTTGGATTACCCTCCTCTGCACTTTCTTATGACGAATCTTATAATGAATGCATGGAGCATACTTTGAAATTCCTCAGGGAACAAGAATAGGCCAAGAACCAATCTTCTCATATGTAAAGGCAAGCCAATAATCAAGCATTTTATTTGAACAGATTCTCACAATTTTCTTCTATATCTTGTTCTTTTTATTTTAGTCCTTAATTGAAATAATAATCAATAAACATTACTTGTGTAAATTTGATAATGTCTTCATTTCCTGTACAATAGTAATTGCTCTGTTACTTTTTAATTCATTTTTACACAATTTTTGAAGACAAGAACAGAGTGCAGTAGTTCTGTATCAAGGTGATATGTATGACAGCTAGATAATCAATGTTCTTGCTGTGCAAACATGACAACATAAATTTGATTCTCATAACTCACAGAAATGTGAAAGATATGTGTTAAATGAGATGGGCTCTGCCTCCCACGTGTGGCTGTCATTGCCTTGTGCAAAGACACCATGAGGTTAATTGTTAAAGAAGCTTAAGCATGTGTAAATGTACAGTATTATGTACTGTGCTTTCACATAGGAATGTGTCTAGAAGTGCACTAATGCTACCAAGTTTAGTGATGTATAAAAACACCTTAAGCAAAACTTTGCTAACTGCCTTCAGTTCATGTTATAAAGGAGTTTATTACCTTGTGCAAAGACTTAATGTGGTCAATTGCTTTAAAAAGCTGTGTGATGGCAAACTGAAATCTTAGGAATGGATTTTAAGCATGTGGGATAGTGGTGAATGAATCCAGTACCTCTTGAATGAAGGGACTACAAGGTTTCCCTGAAAAAGGAGCCTGATAAATCCCCTAAAAGTTTTACTTTTAGCCTTTCTGCAGTCATTCCCCAGAAGGACCTACTACCTTTTATAAGAGTAATTTCACCCCAGGGTAAAGGAAAAAAAAATCAATCTTTCTTGTATCTATTTTATGCTAGTTCTTAATTAATATGGATTCCTGGAGATACCAAGAAATATTACAGCACTTCACATAAAGCAGGAGCCTCTGGATGTCAGGTGCTTAATAGAGTTTTGGTCAATACCCAAATTACAATAGGTCCAGTGGTCCAATGGTATTACCCAGTCTGAGAAGGTGTAATTGGGGTATATTACATAAAAAGTAGCCGAATTTTCACATTGGCATCTGGACTTGTGGAGTTGTTATGGGTTCAGGAATAGCCACTCACTAACCACTTAAACACCAAACTCAGACTAGTGAAAGTTTATTGAATACTAAACAAAAACTGACCAGTCAGGGCCATAATCTGGAATCAGGAGCCAGACTATAATGCCAGTTTGTTTTTAAGGCAGGCTTTTTTATTCAAAGGCCATAGTCAGGTGACAACCAGGTAACCAGGTGGAGGAGACAAGATGAGATAGCATTACATTATTATTACATTTAACTAGCTAAACATAATCAATTTTGGTCTAAGTATTTGTTCCAAGTATATTGTATCTAGACAAAACATTTTAAGGTAATTGGCTGGAATTTAGGGAGGGGAGCTCTTAGGACCTTTCCATCTACATTGCTGGATGTTATGCTCTTAATCCTAACAGAACATTCATTTATCTTTAACTCAAGCAGAACGTGCATTTATCATCTATTGTGTTATTCTAAGCAGCAATTATAGAACTATTGAATTGTATTCTGGTCTCAGGCATGTAGGGAGCCTTAGAACTTGAACTTAGTTTCACCTTATGATCAACATGGAGACAGAGAGGCAAAATGGCTTCTGATATGCTAAAGATACAGTAGTTGTTAACAAAGGAGCTACAGTTATGCTAAGAACTAAAATAGGTCTCAATGGAAGGGCTATAGAGCTTAAGCAGGTTATGCAGGTTAGAATAGAGTGAGAGTTATCATGCTTGAAAATGATAGATGGCAGATTTTAATTTCCATGCCAATGAATACTACGTAAAAAGTATCACATTTGTCAATAAACAGCAGCAATTAGTCCCACCATCAAAGACTTGAGACATACAGGAATATGTTTCCCAACACATCTACCTTTAATGCTCTTATCCAGCTCGTATGAATGATGACAGATGGACCTAGGAGAATGACAGCTGATAATCTGAAACTCAATCTGGTAGTGAATTTTATTACAGCTGCTGAACCAGATGTGTGTCCTTTCTTGAGCAAATTAACACATCTGATACATGGTATGCAGTTGTTGATGTAAGAAATGCCTTGTTCTCAGTACATGTACATAAGGACTATCAGGGACAATTTGCTTCCAGTTGTCAAGGCAAGCAGAATACTTTTATAGTTTTACCTCAAGGTTATAGAAATTCTTCAGACCTGTGTTATTATCTGGTTAGAAAAGATCTTTATCATCTCTGTCATCTGTGTGTATGTTTTTGTCCCTATCCCTCCACTGGAAGTCATAGCTGGCTATAAGAGGTGGCCACTTCTTAGGCTGTATATCCCCTAATGCTAAGAGTCACATCTAGGGTCACCCCACAGACACCCAGGAGCCTCCAGCATACCACCCTGAACGTGCCCAATCCTGTCTGATGTTTTATTTTTAATACCTGAGTAGTATTTCACTGTATTAAAGTACCACATTTTATTTATTTATTCTGTGTTTGAGGGGCATCTAGGTTGTTTCCTGTTAATTACCCTTTATGAATAAAGCTGCTATAGACATAGTTGAACAAGAGTCTTTTGGAGTGGAATTGCTGGGTCTTGAGGTAAGACTATTTCAGGTTTCTGAAAACCCACCAGACTGAATTCCACAGTGGATCTACACTGAAGTTTGTAATTATTTCATTGGGTTTTCTTTTTTAGCATTGTTTCATTTTGAGATTTCTTGAAAAGTTCAAGCTATATTTATGTCATGGACTGATCTCCTTATATAGTTTTCTTTGTCTTTGTGTTTTTAAGTATTTTGACCATATTTATAGTCATGCTTTTGGATTCTTTGCAATTTCTTCCACTTCTTTTTTACATGGTGTCATGTACATGGGATCTGAAATTTGTGGAGATGACATGTTACCAGGGGTTTTCATGTATTTAAAATTGGTTAATTATTAGTTAAGAAACTTCTTCATTGGGATTTTCACAACCTGAGTTAGTTTGTTTGCAACATTTTATTTTCAAACCACCTTTGGTATTTCACTAGAAGTGTTCACAGTGTTCAAAATGGGTCAAATCATAGCAATATTTCAACATTTAAAAGTTTTACTATTTTATATATGTTTTGTCTATTCCCACATGTGTTTTTTTTTTGTTTTTTTTTTTTTTTTTTTTTTTTTTTTTTTTTGTATGACATGGCTGTCTATTGCCCGCAGAGGCCAGAAATAGGTAAGGAATTACTGAAAATATACCTATCAAAAGTTGTGAACTACTATGTCAGTACTGGGAATAAATCCCTAGAATTGTGGAAGCCTTTTGTTAATTTTTATTTTTATATTAATCACAGCTTATACACATAGTATCCTAGTTGTAGTCCCCTCCCTCATTCCCTAAAATCCCACCCTCCCTCCCTCATCTCCTCCCATGCCCCTTCCAAGTCCACTGATTGGGGAGTTCCTCCTTCATTTCCATCTGACCCTAGTTTATCAGGTCTCATCAGGACTAGCTGCATTGTCCTCCTCTGTGGCCTTGTAAGGCTGCTTCCCCTTTAGGTGGGAGGTGGTCAAAGAACCAGCCACTGATTTCATATCAGAGACAGACCCTGTTCCCCTTACAAGGGTACCCACTTGGGTGCTGAGCTGCTATGGGCTACATCTGAGCAGGGGTTCAAAGTTATATACATGAATGGACCTTGATTGCAGTATAAATCTCAGAAAAGACCCCTGTGCCAAGATATTTTGGTTCTGTTGCTCTCCTTGTGGAGCTTCTGTCCTCTCCAGGTGTTACTATCTCCTCCTACTTTAATAAGATTCCCTGAACTTTACCCAAAATTTAGCTATGAGTCTCAGCATCTGCTTTGATACACTGCTAGGTAGTGCCTTTCAGAGGCCCTCTGTGGTAGGTTCCTGTCCTGTTTCCTGTTTTCTTCCTCTTCCAATGTCCATCTTGTTTGTCTTTCTGAGTGACGGTCCTCTTACCCAGGGTACTCCTTCTTGATTAGCTTCTTTAGGTGTACAGATTTTTGTAGGTTTATCCTATATTATATGTCTAGTATCCACTTATAAGTGAGTATATACCATGTGTGTCTTTCTGCTTCTGGGATACCTCACTCAGGTTGGTCTTTTCTAGTTCCCACCATTTGCCTGCAAATTTCAGGATTTCCTTGTTTTTATTTGCTGAGTAGTGTTCTGCTGTATAAATGTACCACAATTTCTGTATCCATTCCTCAGTTTAGGGACATCTAGGTTGTTCCCAGGTTCTGGCTATTAGGGTTGGTGAAGATCCTTTCCCTGTATGTAGGCTGTCATTTTGTTCTGAGGACAGTGTCCTTTGCTTTACGGAAGCTTTTTCTGTTTCCTGAGGTTCAATTTATTGTTTGTTGATATTAGAGCCTGTGCTGTTGGTGTTCAGTAGATTGGAAAGATCTCCCGTGCTCATGTATTGGTAGGATTAACATAGTGATAATGGGCATCCTGCCAAAAGCGATCTACAGATTCAGTGCAATTCCTATCAAAATACCAACACAATTCTTTACAGAAATTCAAAGAAAAAGTCTCAATTTCATATGGAAAAACAAAAGAATCCAGAATTGCCAAAATTATCCTGCACAACAGTACATCCCTGATCTCAAGATGTACTACAGAACAATAGTAATAAAAACTGCAGCGTACTGGCATAGAAACAGAATGTTGGGTCAATGGAATCAAACAGAAGACCCAGAAATAAACCCACATACCTATAGAGACTTAATTTTTTTGAGAAAAGAAACTAAAACCATACAATGGAAAAAAGACAGCATCTTCAACAAATGGTGCTGGTCTAACTGGATGTCTCCATGTAGAAAAATGGTAATAGATCCATATTTATCACCCTGAATAAAACTAAAGTCCAAGTGGATCAACTGAATCAGTTAGAAGAAACATTGGAGAAGAGCCTAGAACTCATTGGCCCAGGAGACAACTTCCTGAATTGTGGAAGTCTTACCAGTAATTTTAAATGCTGAACCAGCTCTCCAACAACAATGTTGGTACCTTGATTTACTCTGTCTCATCTTTGGGATATAGCCTTCATTCAGGTCTCCTTTTTCATGGCTACAGTATAGCACTTCCAATGGTTAGGAAGAATTTCTTACAGTAATTTCCTACAGTAAGACATCTTTTAGGTATATATGACTCTGGGTGATGTGTGGTTCCTATAGATTCCCTGTGTCTGCCAGGTATAGTTTGAAAGTGTCTGTGGTTATATGAAAAGTTGAGTGACACCCAGAGGAATACAGATTGAGAAAAAGTATAAATGAAAATGTTTTAACTTTACTCTCATACTTGAATTTGACAGATATGAGAGTAAGACTAGTTTTAACATAGCCTGCTCTCCTAACTTCTGATGAGGACATGGCTGTACTGTTACACCTTAAAAGTCAGAAAATGAGCCCATCTTTCAGTCAGTCCCATGTGTTTACTACAGAACTTATTTCTCTTCAATTGTCATCTCTAAATACTTGTGAGAATCTAGTTTGCTGTATCTTATGTTCTTCTTGGACTATGATATCTGTATGAGGAAGAAAGCGATTACATTTTCAAAATCACTCTCCTCCTATCTTGTAACAATGATTTTTTTTGTCAGAAAATCTCTAGAACAAAAAGACTTAATAAATGCCCACTCCATTTACCAGGACATTCCCTCAAATCCATGAGTTTAAGTCTCATGGTTATTCTGCATCAAAGAATCTTCTTGAAGAATTTGTCAATGAACTCCATATTATACACAGTTGGTGCTCTAAGCGAGTATCACCTTTGAGTTGATTGAGACATGGGTTTGAGCTATTATGCAGAATTGCACTGAACTGTGGTTTACTGGGAAGCAAGTTTTCCTGTGCCTTTTCATTGCATATAGTCTTATAATAGATTGGTTTTATCTCTTATGTAGTCATTGCAAATTGTTAATCTGATACAGAAAAGAAGTCATGACAAGCTACAGTATGGCCTGCTAACATATTTATTGTAGTTCTTTTCAAATTGCTGTCATTTGAGCTTCTGTTCACTCAAAACTCAACCAGCCTTTCTTAGTGAAGTCAATTTATTTTAGCGGTCCTGCTGTTCTTACCATATCATAATACACAGTACATTTATTGACCTAAACTCACAGGGGCTAGGGAATAGATCCCTGATCAGAATAACTTTCATCAGTATAGTATGTTAAAATACTAACTGTGATGGCTTTAAATTAGTGTATATTTTACAGAACTGAGTAGTATTTCTCACATACACACTACACTATTTTTTTTTTCAAATCAGGGTAAGCAGTGGATGAACACACTGCTCAAAATGCAGGAATGGAAGACACCTCTACTCAGTAACTAACCCAGGATAAAAGAGGAGTGTAGAACTATGGAAGTTCAAATCTCAGAATGTAAACAGGGGACTTGATATCTGCACTGATTAGATGAAGTAAATGATTTAGAAGTGAAGAAAGCAGCAGGACTATTGGCTTTTCCAGAGTGAGAAATGAGCTGATTGTGTTGGGTGCAGACATCACAGTCATTTTCAGATACAGATGTATGTATCATGGAAGAATATCTGAAAGACTTATGCTTAGTAGGAAGAGTCAATTCCACTGGCTGTCTTCGGATTTGGAAAAGCATGATCCTCTTATTTTGCTGTGTATGCACAATATGTGTATTTTCAGGCCTTCCTCTGATCTAGGATGCCTTCACCCAAACTTGTCATAGGAAAAGTTTCTTGCTTCAAACTTGGCCAAAACACTCCAATTAGGAAGTTGATCCCTGAGCTCTTGCTGTCTATTTTCTTTGCTGAAATCATGATGCCTGTGGCTAGAGAAGATTCAAAACACATTTTCCAACTTGTTTTCAAGCAGAACACAGGACCTCAGATGCAGAGCCAAAGGGCAGAGTTTCAGAACTCTCAATGGCAGTGGAGGAAGTGTCAGGAAGAACTTGGGGTGATTAGTATAACAACTGCTCTAATTAACAAAGTGAAAAGCACACGTGTTCCCAAACACTTGAGCCTAATATATACATGCTGGGCGTAGTTACAGCTATATCCACCAGTCTTATGGCTGGGCATATGCACATGTTAATAGGATGATCTGGATTTTTACTTTTGGTCTCCTGTATTTTCCCAATTTTGTGTGTGCCTTTACTAACCAGGAATGCTATGGAAAAATTAAGGAAGATTTTCACCGTGAAGGAGATGTGATGCTTGGTGCATTTTTCCCTCTTCATATTGTTTATACAACCAAAACCAGTCTAAAGGATGCCTATTTCCATGATGCTACCCTACAGTAAGTACAATTATTCATTTTAAAAGTTCAGAATTCTTGTGACTTAAATGATGTATGGATTAAAACTTCCTTGTGTTTTCACAATCACTCTTTTCCATTATCAAGTATGTTCAAATATAGGTTCATGTGTACTAATTTTCCTCTTTCAAATGATAATTTTCATGTTATTCATTTTGCTTTCCTCATATTCTATTGGAATTTCATGATTTTTCTTTATCATGCTTGTAATGGCAAATAATTTGAATATTTTCAGTGATATGTTTTCAGAGTATGGATAATTTTACCTAAGTATGACATGATGCTTCTGGGCTTTCTTTAAGTCCAGATATGCTCTTGTAAAAAGAGATGATGCCACTGAATGTAGAGACTCCTGAGTGCCTGTAATGTTGCTAAAGTGACAATTATTCTCTGTTATATAGTTGATTTTACAACATGTTTGTCACCATTAAATATTGGGAGTACTTTTTTTTCTCAACATATAACTTTTTCTATCTCATATTCTTTGTTTTGCATCTCAGTGTTTCCTTGCTAATTTTTTTTATCCTCAAACAGATTTAAAAATATTTACCTGTTTGCCATATGTTTCCAATGCTTTGGTTCAATTAAATGGTTGTGTGCATTAAAATGCTCATTATGTGAGAGTGGCCACTTAAGACTGTTTTTACTGTAGCTTTTCAGAACTATGCAAGTTTAAGGAATAATAATGCCAGAAGTCACATTTTCCTACACAAATATTCAGTTGTATCTCTTTATAGAGGAAATAAAGGGTGCTTATCTAATACAGATATCACAAATCTCTATGGGTAAATTAAAAAGACACTTAAATAGAGCAATAGAAATTGTGGTATTTTTATACAATGGAATACTACTCAGCAATCAAAAAGGAGAAAATCATGAAATTTGCAGGCAAATGGTGGGATCTAGAAAAGATCATTCTGAGTGAAATATCCCAGAAGGAGAAAGACAAACACGGGATATACTCACTTATATAGACCTATAAGATATGATAAACATAATGAAATCTATACACCTAAAAGATAATCAATTGAGCAGACATGGGGTAAGATGATCAATCCTCATTTAGAAAGACAGATGGGATGTGCATTGAACGTATGACAGGAGTCTACTGAGCGCATCTGAAAGACTCTAACTAGCAGTGTTTTCAAAGCAAAGACTCATGACCAAACCTTTGGCAGAGTACAGGAAATCATAAGAAAGAAGGGGAGTTAGTCTGATGGGGAAAGGATAGGAGCTCCACAAGGACCAAATATATCTGGGCACAGGGTCTTTTCTGAGACTGACATTCAACCAAGGACCATGTATGGATATAACCTAGAACCTCCACTCAGATGTAGCCTGTGGTAGCTCAGTAACCAATTGGTTTCCCAAAGTGAGGGGAACAGGGACTATTTCTAACAGGAACTCGATGACTGGCTCTTTGGTCTCCCCACCCCCGAAGGGAGGAGCAGTCCTGTTAGGCCACAGAGGAGGGCTTTGCAGCCAGTCCTGAAGATACCTGATAAAACAGGATCAGATGAATGGGGAGGAGGTCCCCCCCATCAGTGGACTTGGAAAGGGGCACGGTGGAGATGAGGGAGGGAGGGAGGGAGGGACTGGGAGGGAATGAGGGATCGGGACACGGCTGGGATACAGAGTTAATAAAATGTAACTGATAAAAAAATAAAATAAAATAAAAAAAAGGAAAATCACAAAAAAAAATAAAACAAACAAAAAAAAATAGAGCAATAGAACTTGTATGAGGAAATTGGTAGAAAGACAATAGGTAGATATTTACAATATTATATATAGTTATGAAGGTGAATTGTGCTCAGTGTGACATTACATATTTGTTAAAACCTTGGTGGGATGTTAAGTAAAAAATCAAGGACAGTGAAGTAAGATATATGATCAGATGTAAAAAATTATCAGATATATGGGGGTGATGACACATTTAGTTTGAAACAAACACATCATAGATGGCCATAGAGTCAAAATTTTATATGTAAATGCAATAATTTGTAACTCAGTAATTATAATCAGCAATTCAAAGTAAACAATTTCTTAAGGGTCATATTTTCTCTCAAATAAAATCACAAATCTGTCTCATAGGCTTAGAATACTGGGGACTTGGGATGTTTGGTGGAGCCCTTTTACTTCATCATAACTAATACCCATTATTACTTTCCTTTTTCCCTGCTCTCTACTTTCAGCAGCTTAGGCCCCAGTGTACATCTGTATGTGCTTTTCTCAATATTGCGCACCAACAAGTCAATATGTGAAAAGAGTTTACTTTCAGTTACATGACCTGTGAGTGTCTTGCTTGTAAATGATGAATGAAAGGGTTGTAACCTGTAAAAGGTATTTGATTTTATATATTCAGAATTAAAATCAAAGCAGTTCACAAAGGAAAACAATATTTTTATTATAAAATATCATCAAACTCTTTATCCAAAACATTTTTCTAAGTATATATACAGAAGTTTTTCTAACTATATATACAGCAGGTTGTAGTATTTTTTTCTGGATATGTGTGTGTGTTTATGTGTGTGTGTGAGTTTTCTAGAATATTCTATAAGTGTGTGTAAAAATAATCCTGGAAAGTTTTATACATTTTGACCATTCTGTATATTTACAGTGAAAATGGTTCCACCAGCCTTATAACTGAGTTCTATATCTCCATGAATTGCAGTCTTTGTACACAGTCAGAATGTCCATTCAGTGTCCTTTAAATCCTATCATGGAGGTCTAGAGTGTATCTGGCCTGCATTCATTTAACAGAGAAGTATACCTTTGGTATCTGCTCTTCTGTATCCACTGATCTTTCTTCATCTCCAGATTATTCTTTTAACTGGTACCCCAGTTGTATTTTCCAGCTCCACTTTTCTCAGAAAATTTAATAAAGATGTAAGGTTTTTTTTCAGAGTCTAGCAGAAGTGAGTTCTGATGACAGTCATTGTCAATATTGTTCTACCAGTTATCTCAAAATTTTTCTTTAATAGATGTGAATTTCTTTTATAAATGGTGGATGAGAAGATTATTTCATTGTATTGTGTTTCAAATTTATTTACTCTAATTGAATAAATAAACACTTCATGAAGTATTCTCTAATTTTCCTAAGATTACCTGCACTCTGCTCAAAGTTTGGCTATGAGTCTCAGCTTCTGCTTTGATACCTCAATCAGTAGAGTCTTTCAGAGTCCCTAGGTGATGGACTCCTGTCATGTTCCGTGTCTTCTCCTGCTTCCAATGTCTGTCAAAATTGTCCTTCTGAAGGAGGATTGAGCATCTTCCCTAGGGTCTTTCTTCTTGTTTAGCTTCCTTAGGAGTTTAGATTTTAGTATGTTTATTCTATATTATAGGTCTAATAACCACTAATGAGTGCGTATATGCCATGTGTGTCTTTCTTCCTCTGGGTTACATAACTCAAGATGATCTTTTCTAGTTCCCGCCATTTTTGCCTGCAAATTTCATGATTTCCTTGTTTTTGCTTGCTGAGTGGTATTCCATTGTGTAAATATACCACAATTTCTGTATCCATCCTCCATTAAGTGATATCTAGGTTTTTTCCAGCTTCTGGCTATTATGAATAGAGCTGCTAAGAACATAGTTGAGCAAATGTCCTTGTTGTATAGTTGAGAATATTTTAGATACAGGCATAGGATACATATAGCTGGATCTTGAGGTAACACTATTACTAATTTTCTGAGAAAGCACAAGATTGATTTCTAAAGTGGTTGTACAAGTTTACATTACCACAAGAAATGGAGGAGGGTTCCCATTTCTCCACATCCTCTCCAGCATGTGTTGTCACTTGAGTTTTTGATCTTTGCCATTCTGATGGTTACAAGGTGAAATCTCAGGGTTGTTTTGGTTTTCATTTCCCTGATAACTGAAGATTTTGAGCATTTTAAAAAATGTTTCTCTGCCATTCAATATTCCTCTGTTGAGAATTCACTCTTTAGTTCTGTACCCCATTTTAAACTGGATTAGTTGGTTTGTTGGTGTTTAAATTCTTAAATTCTTTATGTATTTTGGATACCAGCCCTCTGTCAGATAGAGGGTTATTGAAGATCCTTTCCCAATCTGTAGGCTTTTATGTCCTGAAAATAGTGTTTTTTGCTTTACAGAAGCTTTTCAGTTTCATGAGATCCCATTTATTAATTGATTATCCTAGAGCCTGTGCAGTTGGTGTTCTTTTCAGGAAGTTTGTCTCCTGTGCCAATGATTTCAAGGCTTTTTCCCACTTTGTCTTCTTACAGATGTAGTGTGTCTAGTTTTATGTTGAGGTCTTTCAAGTACTATGTTGGAGAGATATTAAGATAGTGGGCAGCCTTGCATTTCCCTGGTTTCAGTGGGATTGATTTAAGTTTCTTTCCATTTACTTTGATGTTGGGTTGCTGTGTATTGCATTTACTGTTTAGGTATGTGCCTTTTATCCCTGATCTCTTCAAATTTTAAACATTGATGTTGGATGTTGTCAAATGCTTTTTCAGCATCTAAGATGATCATGTGTTGTCATTTTTTCCTTCTGTTTTTTTTTTTATACTGTGGATTGCATTGATGGTTTTCTGTATATTGAACCACCCCTGTGTTCCTGGGATGAAGCCTACTTGGTCATGGTGGATGATAGTTTTTATGTGCTTTGGATTTTGTTTGGGAGTATTTTATTGAATATTTTTGCATAAATGTGTTATAAAGAAATCTTAAATAAAAAACTCAAGACACCAAAATTAACCAGTCCTGAATCCTGCATATCTCAGTGAACTTGTATACATTTAATGGATCCATCATGTGTCACATTAACAAATTTAAATATCATACCTCTTGCATATTTATTATCTATAATATGTATCAAAAAGGTACAAGATTGGCAACTGCAGAACTTGATGTCAAGAATCCATTGCTGAGGATACTACAAAATTTGAGTTTCTGAACATGGAGAAATCAAGCTATTAATCACCTGGATGCTTTATCTTCTCTGGCTATATTTCATAGTGCTAGAAGTTGCTATACATCCTTCCAAAAGAAATAAAGGTAATACTATTTTATCTGTAAACCATGAAGGATACAGTTATGATAGGCCTTACATAATATGCAATTTGGTGCAAAAATAGTCACACATATTGTATGTGTAATTAATGTTTGTCTGATTCAATTATTAGGGTCCCCTCATTGATATGGAACACGTTTGGCAGTAAAAAATGGCCAGTGTCTGACTAGGTAGGTCATAAACACAAGTGGTATAAAAGTTTATGACATATTATTGTTTTCAAAACATGAATCTAAAACAAGTGATGAAATAAAGTTTCCATTTCATGTTTCTTCTATACTTTCTTTTTTCTTTAATATTTTTTAACTTTTATTAATTATTTATTCACTTTGTATCCTCCTGTACCTCCCTCCATCCTTCACTCCCAATCTTCACCCTCCTTCCCTCTTTCCCACCCAAACCCTGCCCGAGTCCACTGATAAGGGAGGTCCTCCTCCCCTTCCCTCTGATCCTAGTCTATCAGGTCTCATCAGAGTGGCTACATTGTCTTCCTCTGTGGCCTGTTAAGGCTGCTTCCCCATCAGGAGGAGGTGATCAAAGAGCAGGCCAATCAGTTCCAGTCAGAGACAGTCCCTGCACCCATTACTATGGAACCCACTTGGACACTGAACTGCCATGGTCTACCTTTGTGCAGGGGTTCCAGGCCATCTCCATGAGTGGTCATTGGTTTGATTATCAGTTTCAGAAAACACCCCTGTACCTGGATTTTTTGGATTTGTTGCTCTCCTTGTGGAGCTCCTGTCCTCTCCAGGTCTTACAATCTCCTATTTCTCTTATAAGATTCCATGCACTCTGCCCAAGTCTAGGCTATGAGACTCAACATCTGCCTTGATATCCTGCAGGGTAGAGCCATTCAGAGGCCCTCTGTGGTAGGCTCCTGTCCTGTTCCCTGTTTTCTCCCTCCTCTGATGTCTATCCTCTTTGACTTTCTGAATGGGGATTGAGCATCTTAGCCAGAGTCCTCCTTCTTGATTAGCTTCATTAGGTGTACAGATTTTAGTATGTTTCTCTTATATTATATGTTTAATATCCACTTATGAGTGAGTATATACACTCTGTGTCTTTCTGCTTCTGGGATATTTCACTCAGGATGATCTTTTCCAGTTCCCACCATTTACCTGCACATTTCATGATTTCCTTGTTTTTGTTTTTGTTTTTATTGCTGAGTAATATTCCACTGTGTAGATATGCCACAATTTCTGTATCCATTCCTCACTTGAGGGGAATCTGGGTTGTTTCCAAGTTCTGGCTATTACAAATAAAGCTGCTACAAACATGGTTGCGGATATGTCCTCGTTGTATACTTGAGCATCTTTTGGATATATGCCTAGGAGTGGTATAGCTCAATCTTGAGAAAGTGCTATTCCTAGTTGTCTCAGAAAACGCCAGATGAATTTCCAAAGTGGTTGTACAAGTTTGCATTCCCACCAGAAGTGGAGAAGGGTTCTCCTTTCTCCACATCCTCTCCTTAATGTGTTGTCAATTGAATTTTTGATCTTAGCCATTCTGATGGTTGTAAGGTGAAATCTCTGGGTTGTTTTGATTTGCATTTCCCTGATAACTAAGGATATTGAGCATTTCTTTAAGTGTTCTTCAGCTATTCAATATTCCTCTATTGAGAATTCTCTGTTCAGCTCTTATCCAATTTTTTAATTGGGTTACTTGATTTGTTGCTGTTTAACTTCTTTCGTTCTTTATATATACTAGATATTAGCCCTCTGTCAGATATAGGGCTGGTGAAGATCCTTTCCCAACCTGTTTTTACTGCTGTGTGTTTGGAGAATTGGAACTCCTCTGCCACTTTGTCATGACTATGTTGTAGTGATTACAGTCTATAATGTGTTTGCAATCCTTTACTTACATGCATATAATTGTCACATTATACATATCTTTACATAGCTATACATTTGAATCTATGCATTTGAATCTGTTTGTCCATTGGCAAACCCTATTTACTTTTCTTTTTTTTTTTAAATATTTTCTTATATTAATCACTGGTTATTTATGTTAGATCTCAACTGTAACCCCCTCTCTCATTTCCTCAAAGTCTCCTCTCCCCCCGCATCTCCTCCCTGCCTCGTTCCAAGTCCACTGATAGGGTAGGTCCTCCTCTCCTCCCATCTGACCCTAGCTTATCAGGTGTCTTCAAGACTGACTGCCATGTCCTCCTCTGTGGCCTAGCAAGGCTGCTACTCCCCTGGAGGGAGGGAGGTCAAAGAGCCAGACATTGAGTTCATGTCAGAAATAGTCCCTGTTCCCCTTACTAGGGTAACCACTTGGATACTGAGCTACCATGGGCTACATCTGAGCAGGGGTTCTAGGTTATATCCATATGTGGTCCTTGGTTGGAGAAACAGTCTCATAAAAGACCTCTGTGTCCTGATATATTTGATCCTTGTGGAGCTCCTGTCCTCTCCAGGTCATACTAACTCCCCCTTCTTTCATATGATTCCATGCACTCTACCAAAGGTTCAGTTATGAGTCTCAGTATCTGCTTTGATACACAGCTAATCAGAGTCTTTCAGCGGCCCTCCGTGGTAGGCTCTTCCATTGCTGGTGGGATGTAAACTTGTACAACCACTTTGGAAATTTATCTGGCCATTTCTCAGACAATTAGAAATACTGCTTCCTCAACGATCTAGCTATATCATTCCTAGGAATGTATCCAAAAGATGCTCAAGTACACAAGGACATTTGCTCAATCATATTTATAGCAGATTTATTTGTAATAGTCAGAACCTGGAAACAAAGCAGATGTCCATCAGCGGAGTAATGGATACAGAAACTGTGGTACTTTTACACAATGGAATACTACTCAGCAATTAAAAAGAAGGAAATCATGAAATGTGCAGGCAAATGGTGGGATCTAGTAAAGATCATCCTGAGTGAGGTATCCCAGGAGCAGAAAGACATACATGATATATACTCCCTTTATTAGTGGGTACTAGACCTATAAGATAGGATAAACATACTAAAATCTGTACACCTAAAGAAGATGAACAAGAAAGAGGATCCAGGGTAATATAATCAATCCTCACTTAGGAAGACAAATGGGATGGACATTGGAAGTAGGAGAAAACAACTATTTACTTTTTTTGTTTCCCAGTTTCAACAAATGCCACACCAGCGCACATTTTACTTTATTTTGGTCTTTAAATATATTTACTACTTCTTTAATAATTTTATATAAAACATTTTGATCATATTCATCAACATCACCACTTCTACCACCATATCCACTCTCTCTACATGTAGCCCCTACTTGAATTTGTGTTTTCTTTATTTTTCCAATCAAGTGCAGTATGTGTTCTATAAGTACTACTGTAATTGGAGTCTTCCCTTGTATGGTTGACCACCTAGGGGTCACAACAGTGAAGAAACTGACTATCTCTTTCCCAGTAACTATCAAATCCTCCCTATTGCATCTCAGCTAGTGCTGAGATTTTTCTGCCCATCTCCTTCTCCAGGATAGCATTTTGTTTTGTTTGAGTACACATGTTCTGGCACATTTTTTCATATTCATTGTGATTTTACATATGCACCTATCCTGGACAAAAAAAAATAATGTTTCCTTGAGGTTATCCACAGGCTTTGGCCCTTAAAATTGTCCCACTTCTCTTCAGCCATGATCCCTCAGGCTTATTGCAACGGGTGGGATATGTAAGCCATATTTGTGTCTGAGCACTGCATAGTCTATTATTAAATGTACCATGAAAAATCATGGGTTTCTTTATTTTTTCCATGTAAAGTGAAAAAAAAAGCTACTCTTCTGAAGGCTAAGGAATGTACTAATCCACAAGTACAACAATCAATAAGGAATTTATTTCATACCTTGTACATTTTGTAGAATTACAGTATAAAGTTCACTGCTTGAGTATATGCCTATCTAGTTAGAGATTTGGCCATTTTATAGTGCAAGCATGTGATCCATTCTATGGAAGGGACCACAAAAATCAAATCAGACAAAAGTTGATTCCACATATATTATGTGTGCCCATCCTTGTGCCATAGTGCTAAGATATAAGACCCATCATAACTACACCACCCATGGTTCACAGAAGAATAGTAGTTGATATTACCTTTATTTACTTTGAAAGCATGTGTAGCACCTACTAGCACTATTAAATATAGCCAGAAAACAAAGCATCCAGGTGATTAATAGCTTGATTTCTCAATGTTCAGTCACTCAAGTTGTGTAGTGTCCTCAGCAATGGAGTCTTATCATCAAGTTCCATAGTATCCAATCTTGTACTTTCCTGACCGATATTACAGATAATAAATATGAAAGATGCATGATATTTAAATTTATTTTTATTAATTACAATTTATTCCTTTTTTATCCCAGTTGTAGCTCCCTTCCTCATATCCTCCCAGTCTCCCAATTGCTTCCCTGTTTTCCCCTGTGCCTCTGCACTAGTCCACTAAGAGGGGAATTCCTCCCCTCCTATCTGACCCTAGCGTATAAGGTCTCATCATTAATGGCTGCATTGTCTTTTTCTATGGCCTGGAAAAGCTACATCCCTTAAAGTGAAGTGATCAAGGGGCTGGCCACTAAGTTCATAGCAGGTGTTTTTCATTAGAGTTTTTTTTCCAATAGATTTTTACATAATATATTTTCAATGTTAGTCTTTTCATTTGTATTTTGGCCTTTTAGACTGTCAAACTGCTCTTAATTTTGTGGTTTCCATGATTTCATACTGATAAATACAATTTCATCCTTACTTATTACTTTTAATTATGATATGTACATCATTTGTTTTGTCTCATTTTTAATTTATTTTTATTAATTACAGTTTATTAACGTTATATCCCAGCTGTAGCTCCCTCCATCATCCCCTCTCAACCCTATCCTCCCTCCCTCTTCCCCATCTATGCCCTCCACCAAGTCCACTGATAGGGAAGGTACTCCTCCATTCCGCTCTGACCCTAGCCTATCTGGTCTCAACAGGACTGGCTGCCTTGTCTTCCTCTGTGGGCTGGTAAGGCTGATCACCAGGGAGAGGTGATCAAAGAGCCATCCACTGAATTCACATCAGAGACAGTTCCTGTTCCCCTTACTAGGGAACCACTTGGAGACTGAGCGGCCATGGGCTGCATCTGAGCAGGGGTTTTAGCTTATCTCCATTCATGGTCCTCAGTTGGAGTATCAGTCTCATAAATGACCTCTGTGGTCATATTTTTTTTTTGTTTTTGTCGCTCTCTTTGTGGAACTCCTGTGCCCTCCAGGTCTTTCATATCCCCCTTCTTTCATAAGATTCCCTACACTCTGCCCAAAGTTTGGCTATGAATCTCAGCATCTGCTTCAATACCCTGCTGAGTAGACTCATTCAGAGGCTTTCTATGGCAGGCTCCTGTCCTGTTTCCTATTTCTCCCTTTTTCTATGTCTACCCTGTTTTCCTTCTGAATGAGATTTGATCATCTTACCCAGGGTTTTCCTTATTGCTTAGCTTCTCTGGTGTACAGAATTTATTGTGTTTATCCTATACTATATATCTAATATCCACTAATAAATGAGCATATATCATATGTGTCTTTCTGCTTCTGGAATACATCACTCAGGATGATCTTTAATCATTGATCTCAATTATCTTTTTTCAATGATCTCACCATTTCTCTGCACATTTCAAGATTTCCTCATTTTAATTGCTGAGTAGTATTTCATTGTGTAAATGTGCCACAATTTCTGCACCCATTCCTCAGTTGAGGGACATCTGGGTTGTTTCCAGATTCTGGCTATTAGAAATAAAGCTTTTATGAACATGGTTGAAGAAAAGTTCTTGTTGTGTACTTGAGCATATTTTGGATATATACCTAGGACTGTTATAGCTGAATCTTGAGGTAGCAATACACCTAATTGTCTGAGAAAGCTCCAGATTTATTTTCAAAGTGGTTGTTCAAGTTTACATTTCCTCCAGCAATGGAGGAGGGTTCCCCTTTCTTGACATCCTCTCCAACATGAACTCTAATTTGACTTTTTGATCTTAGCCATTCTGATGAGTGTAAGGTGAAATCTCGGGGTCATTTCAATTTGAATTTCCCTGATCACTAAGGATGTTGAGCATTTCTTTGTTTCTTTACCATTCAATATTCCTCTATTGAGAATTCTCTGTTAAGTTCTATACCCCATTTTTAATTGGATTACATAATTTTTTGCATTTAACTTCCTGGTTTCTTTATATATTCTGTACACTAGCTATCTATTCAATATTTGAGATTCTGTGCAGTGTTGGAAAAATTGTATACCTTTTTTTTTTCATTTTGTGTGAAGTTACTAGACAAATCCATTACTTTTTATAAGAAACACACCTGAGGAACACAATCTATAAATCACAGTAACTTTCTAGAAACGGAATTTAGATTAAGAAAGAAAAATATTACAATGTTCCTTGAGACTTCATTCATGTCAGACATGTGACATACCAGCAGTTTCTCAAAGGAAAAAAATGTTTCAAAAAAGGAATAGGAAAGCACAAGGAATCAGAGATACAAACAATGAATAAAATATCAACAACAAAAATAGTGACTAGAAGGCCATAATTCTGTAAAAAAAAAAATACCTCTAAAGATGTTCCCTTTCTTTTCTTTGTGGACCTATCTGCATTGCCCCCGTGGCACGCCAGGGTTGGCTACCCAGAGGCTATTTAAGCTGTGGGCTGGCTTTCCCCGGGGTCCGAGGATTGTTCAATGTTCCTGAATAAACTGCATTGAAAAAAAAAAAGGAGACCAAGAGGTAAACAAAATATCATTAGAAGCACCTGGATGGCTACGAGGTACAGCTCATGAACCTAAAAAAAAAAAAAAATAAAGTATATTCAATGTAGAATTAATCTCCTTCCCTATAGATCTTTCCAAAATATAAACAGTAATGTTACTTTCCCATAAAACTCTGAAATGTTTTAATATGTGTCATTTCTATAGAAGAACAATTTACTAAATATAGCCATAAGAAAAGAAAACTGTTTTGTGAACAGCACACTTTGACTCTAAGTTGAAATACAATTCTTAGTGTTTGGGACTTTTGGCATCATGAAGACTGAAATCTTTCCTCACCATGTTATTATTATGACATGTTATATTAGACATTATTACTGCCTAATAAGATAAAGTGCTCCAGGTGAAAGTGTGAGGATCTGAGCTCACATTTCCACTGAAACATAAAAATAGTGTTACAATCCAGTGATCATATGGCAGGTAGAACCCAGGAGAGGTGTTCTGGCCACAGTACCAGTCTTATGTGCTGAAAACAATAAAGAAAATGTGGAGTCATTTAGTGTAGTACTCTTCACAGCACTGGATAAGTAATTTCAAGGCCCGATTGTGTTATAGGTCAGTCAGTGCTACATGGTCAGACTCTGTTTCAGTCAATCAAATAAGTCAGTCAGTTAGTAAATAATTGAACAAATGACTAAGAGTCACTGTGAAATAATGTGGACAGCTGTGAATAATGTGAACTGAACCTGGATGTCCTTTCTCCCTTGTACTCATACTTATTCACATTCATGAACCTGTACATGCAGAAAGACTCACATCCACACTAGTAATGCACACAGTTCATCAATACACAAAAAGTTAAAATAAATTTAAATATGGATTCACATTAATTAATTCCAGCAACTGAAGGCAGAGACAAGATGTTTTCCATTAGCTCAAGGGCATTACATGGTGTATTCTAGGCCAAGATACTCAGAAAATATCTTAGAAATGACAACTATGGCAATATATGATTTGAATTAACTTTGTGTTATACTCTAAATAAGTTATTGTCACAAAAAACTGGATCAAGCTATAATAACATTTCTTAATTGTTGAGGCAGAAGGGCCAAGGTCCAGACATCAAAAGTTCTGATGTTTGCTCTGAACCCAGTGTTTTTATCATGGACAATTTATTTCTGCACACATACAATATAACTAAAGCAAAATAATAATAAATTAAATTTCCTGAGACCATAACTAAGGAAGGTTAATACTTTGGAATTTTACCTAATCTTACCTACTTAAGATAGTAATTGTAATTCCAGTCATTGATGAGAGTATATTAAAATACTGATTTTATAGAAACATTGGCATTTGAATTATAAAAACTATTGCACTAAATAGGAGGTTTTATGGTCTATGTCTTCTACCAGTATGGTTTTTTTTTAACCTTTAATCCTTTTTAGGTATAAGTTTAAGAACTACCAGTTTGTACTGTCCCTGGTATTTGCCATTGAGGAAATCAACCGAAACCCTAATCTTCTACCCAACACAACTCTTGGCTTTGATCTCTATAATGTTGCACCTTATGAAACAAATATCCTTTTAGTCCCTTTTGTTTGGCTCACAATGTTGAGACAACCACTAGCTAATTACAACTGTGGACTGAGGAGAATGTCACCTGCTGCACTTACAGGAACATCATGGAAAATATCTTCCCAACTTGGGAAACTGCTACAACTTTACAAAATACCTCAGGTGAGAATTGGGATATTGAAACTAGGAGTTAAGTGTTCTTTTTTGACATTACTGTATTTCTGAAAATGTAAAATGAGCACTTGGATAAACCATCTATGAAGAAAAATATGAAGGAACTTGATGATATATCCACAGTTCCATTGCTTAAAATAGAAAAGAAGGAGAAGAGGGTGAAACAAACTACATTACTGAAACTGGAGACCTGTCAGTAATAATTTTTTTAGAAAAGTGTCTATTGGGTTTGCCTTTTAATATATGAGAAAACTATATTCATCTTGACTGTTTGCATTTGTTGATTCAGTCCTTATATTCTATTTGATGCCAGTGTTGTCCTTCTTGTCTCCAATCTTCTTTTCCTACAGCTCACATTTGGGCCTTTTGATTCTACCTTAAATGACCGAGGTCAGTTTAATTCTTTCTATCAGATGGCCCCTAAGGACACATATCTGTCAACTGCCATAGTTTCTTTGATGCTTCATTTCAGCTGGTCCTGGGTTGGTCTGATCCTCCCAGATGACCACAGAGGGATCCAGATTCTGTCAGACTTGCAAGAAGATATGGAGAGTAACAACATCTGCTTAGGCTTTTTGGAAATGATCCCTAGTACCTGGAATGCATATTCCAGTGCATTATGGAAAGATCTGATAAAGACTCAAGAATCATCAACTAATGTGGTAGTTATTTATGGGGACTTTGTTTCTTTGCAAGGTTTAATGAGACTTATTGGGGAATTGTTAGTGACATGGAAAGTCTGGATCCTAAACTCTCAATGGGATGTTAGTTACAATTTTGATTATTTCATGTTAGAGTCATTCCATGGGAGCCTCATTTTTTCACACCACCATGAAGAGATGGTTGACTTTACAAATTTTGTTCAAACAGTTAATCCCTACAAATACTCAGAAGACACTTATCTTCCTAAGTTTTGGTTTCTGTTTTTCAAGTGCTCATTTTCTGAGTCTGATTGTCAACTTTTGGAAAACTGCCAACCCAATGCTTCTTTGGACTTACTGCCCAGACACCTTTTTGACCCTGTCATAAGTGAAGAGAGCTGCAATATATACAATGCTGTCTATGCTGTGGCCTTCAGTCTCCATGAGATGAATCTTCAGCAAATAGAGACACAACCATATACTAATGAAGAAGAAAAGGAATTCTTCCCCTGGCAGGTAATATCCTTTCTTGTGTGTTGTAATATCAGCAATGTGTTGTTTTATTATTTCATAAGGCATTCAAATTAGGTATCATAGATTTTAGAACATATTGTCAATAAGCAAGGATTTGTTACCCAGAGAAGGGGAAGAAACAGTAGAGTCTTAAGGGTTGAAATGCTTCTGAGGACTACCACAGGGTTATGAAGTTAACGATCACTTTAAAGTGTACTTTCCATACCAGGGCCCTTATTTTAAGGATGGGAGCATTAAATATATTCCAAAAGATCATAGTTTTGGCTATCTTTCCAAAGCAATTTGAATCAGCTGAAGCCACATTATTTGTTGTCTTGCTGACTTAGCTGTGCTTAGTTCAAGGATTTATCTTGAGGAGAAGGTGGTTTTCAAAATTCATTGCACTTCAATCCAAGCCAACCTGATGCCTCCTTTAAGATGCTTTTAATTCTTGTTCCCACCATTGCCTGCAAATTTAATGATTGCCTTGTTTTAATTGCTGAGTAGTATTCCACTGTGTAAATGTACCACAATTTCTGTATGTGTTCCTCAACTGAGGGACATCTGGGTTGTTTCCAGATTCTGGCTATTATGAATAAAGCTATTATCAAAATTCTGAGCAAATGTCCTGGTTGTATACTTGAGAATATTTTGAATATATGTCTAAGAGTGTAGAGCTGGATCTTGAGGTAGCACTATTCCTAATTGTCTGAGAAAGCACCAGATTGATTTCCAAAGTGGTTGTACAAGTTTACATTCCCACCATCAAGGGAGGAGGGTTCCCCTTTCTCCACATCCTTTCTAGCATGTGTTGTCATTTGAGTTTTTGCTCTTATGCATTCTGATGGGTGTAAGGTGAAATCCCAGGGTCATTGTGATTTGTATTTCCCTGATGACTAAGGACATTGAGCATTTTTAAGTGTTTCTCTGCCATTAGATATTCCTCCATTGAGAATTCTCTGTTTAGCTCTGTACACCATTTTTTAAATTAGATTAGCTTGTTTGTGGGTGTTTAACTTCTTAAGTTCTTTATACATTCTGGATATGAGTCCTATGTCAGATATAGGGTTGGTGAAGATCTCTTCCCAGTCTGTATCCTGTCGTGCTGAGTGAGGTATCCCAGAAGCAGAAAAACACACATGGTATATACTCACTTATAATTGGATATTAGACATATAGTATATGATACTCATACTAAAATCTGTACTCCTAAAGAAACTAAGAAGTAAGACCCTGGGTAAGAATATTAGTCCTCATTAAGAAAGGCAAATGGGATAGACATTAGAAGAAGGAGAAAACCGGGAACAGGACAGGAGCCTACCACGGAGGTCCTCTGAAAGAATCTACCCAGCTACCCAGCAGATGCTAAGACTCATAACCAAACTTTGGGCAAAGTGTGCAGGGAATCTTATGAAAGAAGGGGGAGATAGAAAGACCTTGAGGGAGCAGAAGCTCCACAAGGAGAGCAACAGAACCAAAATATCTGGGCACAGGGGTCTTTTCTGAGCCTGATACTCCAACCAAGGGCCATTCATGGAGATAAACTAGAACTTCTGCACAGATGTAGCCCAGGGAAGCTCACTATCCAAGTGGGTAACCCAGTAAGGGGAACAGGGGCTGTCTTTGACAGGAACTCAGTGACTGGCTCATTAATCACCTGCATCTGAGGGTGCAAAGCCTTACCAGTCCACAGAGGAATACAATGCAACCAGTCCTGATGAGACCTGATAGGCTAGGGTCAGATGGAAGGGGAAAAGGACCTCCCCTATCAGTGGACTGTAGGAAGGATAGGGGCAATGAAGAGGGAGGCAGGAGGGATTTCTTTGAACAAGGGATGGGGGATACAGATGTGAATAAATTGTAATAAATAAAAACTAAATTATTAAAAGAAAAGATGCTTTTTTATGATGGGGTAATAACACTGAGTAGCTTTGTACTATTTTTTTAAAAAATGTTTTTATTATCTTAGATTACTTCAAGCTATGTTTATACATCTGTTTTAGCTCCTACCTTTCCTAAAGAACACCCTACTGAAAAATCCTGTGAGAGGTCGCATGGTAATTGATGGGAGAAAACACTTAGATTCAGACTATGACATTCTCAATTTTTGGAATTTTCCAAAGGGTCTTGGATTAAAGGTGAAAATAGGAACCTTTTCTTCAGATGCTCCCCTTGGTCAACAGTTGTCTTTATCTGAGCAGATTATTCAGTGGCCTGCAACATTTACAAAGGTGAGTCATGACTTAACTCACTTTGACCTCTAAAACAAAAAACAACAAACAAAAGTAGTTTTCAGGATGCAATGATCATTTGACACTTATTCAGTATCAATCAATATTCAGCAACCCAGTAGCCAATTAAACAGCCAATGAGGACTGTTTTCTCATTTCCTCACTCTATTTAATGGAAATTTTTATTTAAAAACTTATAAATGCCCACATATTTTTTGCAAATATTGCCTGTTAGGTTTCTGTCATTGCCTCAAAACACTGAGAGGTTTATTTTGTAACCGATCCTAAGAAATTTCAGTGAGTGGTAAAGTGACATTTTTTATTGTTAGCCTCTGAAAAAGATAGATTAGCATGATGGGTGTGTGTATGTGTGCATGATTTGCTGCTTTAAATAAACAGTAAACAAAAGCAACTTTAGGGAGAGCAGGTTTGTTTTGGCTGACTCTGTGAGCACACAGTCCACCATAGTGGAAAAATATTGTTTATGAGACAAAGGATGTGATGACACCAAACCCACAGACCAGAATCAAAGTTCAAAAAACCCAGTTGCTCATCTTCCATCTCCTTTTCATTATGTCTGTGACAGGAGGATAATGAATTATTGACCCCCATTTTGTGGTGGCTTTATCCACCTCAGGTAAATGGTTCCATACAACTTCTCACAGAAATGCCCAAAGACTAGTGTCAATGAAGAATCCAAGTTCCATAGAGTTGTCAATCAACATTTACAACCACATTGGATATTAAAACTCCCTGTAGTAGCCAGTAAGTATAGAGACAGTTTGAATCTGAAGTCATACCATGATCTTCTGGAAAACTACTTTAGTGACAACAGCTACATATTTTGGACCAAGATTTAAATGTGTGGGTTGTGTAGCCCAAAAGATTCCAAAATTAGCAATACCAAAATTTATTATCTTTCACTGTACATGTAAGCATTTCCAGATTAACATATGATGATGCTTAGAAATATGCCACTCACTCAATTTTTTCATAAAAACCCAAACATTTGCTAGTAGTTTTTATTTCTCTTAGATTCCTCAATCTGTGTGCAGTGAGAGCTGTAGGCCTGGATTCAGGAAGTCTGCCAGGGAAGGCAAGGCTGTCTGCTGCTTTGATTGCACTCCTTGTGCAGACAATGAGATTTCCAATGAGACAGGTAAATACAGGCTTATAGAGAACTTTCCAACTTTTCCACAGAAGTCTGCAATCCCTGAGCCAAGGAAAAGGTTTTGGAGAGAAGAGATAGACTTTTGTTCTTTGATTAGAAATTTAAAGTGTTCCAAAAGAAAGCAAAAGAGTCAGAGACACACTCATTCCCATAGTCAGGAGTCTCATAATAATACTAGGCTAATAGGTAAAATATATGCAGAGATCCTGGTGTACTCGCGCAGGCCTTGGATTTGCTGTTTCAGTCTCTGTGAGCTCATATACATCTTGCTTAGTTGATTCAGAGAGCTTTGGTCTCCTGGTACCCTCCATCCCCTCTGACTCTTACAATCCACCCACCACCCTCTCTTAGTGGGAGTCCCTGACTGCTGGGAGGAGGGATTTGATATAGACCTCCAATTTAGACTCTCTTAACATAATGCCTGGTTGTGGGTCTTTGAATCCACTCTGATCTCCTGACAGAGGAAACTTCTGTGGTGATAATTGGATAAGGCACTCATCCAAGAATATAGCAGAATATCATTAGGAATAATTTTATTGATTTTTTTTTAGTTCAGTTATATATTGTTTTATCCTAGGTTCTGGGATATCCAGTCTCTTGACCTTTGTTATACAAGAAGTGTCATTCATGGGCTCCTTCTTCCTGAGTGGTCCTTAAGTCAGATCAAATATTTCCTGGCTAATTCCACAACTTTTTAATTTTTATTTGTTTTTAATATATTACAATTTATTCACTTTGTATCCCAGCTGTACCACTTCCCTTGTCCTCTCCCATCTTCTTCTCCCCCTGTGCCCCTCCCACAGTCCACTGATATATGACCCTAGCCTATCAGGTCTCATCTGGACTGGCTACATTGTCTTCCTCTGTAGCCTGGTAAGATACACCCTTCAAGAGTAGGTGATCAAAGAGTCAACCACTGAGTTCATGTCAGATACAGCCCCTATCTCCCTTACTACTGAATCCCCATGGACACTGAACTGCAATGGGCTACATCAGTGCAGGGTTTCTAGGTTATTTCCATCATGGTCCTTGGTTGGAGTTTCAGTCTTAGAAAAGATCCTGATGCCCATGATCAGTAGACTGTTGTTTGGTTATTAGTAATCAAAATGCTATTATCCTCTTGTAAGTAATACCTGCCAAATTTGTCTTTATATGTATACATGATCACACTCAGGATGTTTCTTTATCTAGTTACATCCATTTGCCTGCAAATTTCATGATGTGGGCCAGAATTATAACAGATTAAAGGTAAAATCTGCTTTTAGTCACTTTTGGATCACACTTGTTTAAGAAATTTTTAGGACACATTAGACAAAGAATAGGGACAATACAGTTAATGGTAATAAAAACCCAATACCATCAGCTTGAGGCTGACGATGAATTGTAAGAGCCCAAGACTGGCCTCTTTTTGCAAAAGGAAAGGAGTGAATAAAGAGTTTAAGTTGGCTTGGGTGACTCCATTTTGAAATGAGAAGCCATGTTGACCGGGAACTGACCTCAGGTACCAGGAAATGTCACAGAATTTGCTGTTGGCAGAAAACAAAATTAACTCTCCTAGCAACAGCTTCCTGGAAATATCACAGAATAAATACTTGGTAGAAAACACAGACAATCTCCCTGGCAACAATCAATGAGGAATGGTTGGGAAAATTTTCCCCAGCATTCCAGATGTAGTTTAAAAGAATGCTAGTTGTGATTATGTGCCTCAGCTAGAGGGTCACCTTACCCCTATGACTTTTACCCAATCCTGTAATGCCAAGGCATGAACCCCATTGCTTGCTGTCATGGAAACCCCCTGCTTGTGTTTTTTTTTTTCCTTCCAGGGCTCAGTGTCCCACTTCTCTACTGCTGTGTCAGTGAGACTTGGGTCCCAAGTTCTATTGCTCTTGCAATAAAGCTCTCTTGCTCTTGCATTGAGTCATCTACTGCTGGTCTCTGAGGGGACTGTGATTCTGGAATAATATCACCATAGGCAAAAATGGCTGTATAGTTTTGAAATTATTCATATACTACTTAGTATTTGTTTCTGAAACAATAAAGAAAGGTGAATCAGGAAACATTTTAATGAAGTAAGGCTGAGTAACAACTTGGGGGAAAGGGAACACCTGAGGATTGAGTCATAATCCTGTTCATAATTTCTGAACAGATATGGACCAATGTGTGATGTGTCCAGAAAGTCACTATGCAAACTCAGAGAAGAACCACTGCCTCCAGAAATCTGTGAGCTTTTTATCCTATGAAGATCCTTTGGGGATGGCTCTCACCACCACATCACTGTGCTTCTCTGCAATCACAGTTTTGATTCTTGTAGTCTTTTTGAAGCATAGAGACACACCCATTGTCAAGGCCAATAATAGAGCTCTCAGCTACACCCTGCTATTGGCATTCAGCATCTGTTTCCTCAGTTCCTTGCTCTTCATTGGCCAGCCCAACACAGTCACCTGCATCATGCAGCAGACAGCATTTGGAATCTTGTTCACTGTGGCTTTCTCCACAGTATTGGCCAAAGCTATCACAGTGTTTATTGCTTTCAAGGTCACTGTTTCAGCAGGATTGGTGAGGTGGTTAATGGTATCAAGGGCCCCTAACTTCATCATTCCCATCTGCACATTGATCCAATTTGTTCTCTGTGGAATATGGCTGGTTATCTCTCCACCCTTCATTGATCATGATGCTCATGCTGAACATGGCCAAATCACCATTGTGTGCAACAAAGGATCAGTAGTAGCCTTCCACTGTATCCTGGGATACCTCTGCACCTTGACACTTGGGAGCTACACCATGGCCTTCTTGTCCAGAAATTTGCCTGACACATTCAATAAAGCCAAGTTCCTGTCATTCAGCATGCAGGTGTTCTTCTGTGTGTGGGTCACCTTCCTCCCTGTCTACCACAGCACAAAGGGGAAGGTCATGGTGGCTATGGAAGCCTTCTCTGTCTTGGCTTCCAGTGAAGCTCTCCTTGGTTTGATCTTTGTCCCCAAGTGCTACATCATTTTGTTAAGACCAGATAAGAACTCCTGTCTTGACATCAGGCACAAAACCCATTCAAGAAAGAAGTCATTTAAAATTTAGTTAAAATTACAATTAACCTATGTTAATAAATTAAATACAATGACAAAACCAGTACCACACCATTCTAAATCTATTATTCAGATAGAATATGATGAGAGTATGATGGTTCCTCATTTATTTGTACTAAAGTCTCTCTGAACTGAAACCATTATTTTTAACCTATGTCTAAAATTCATGTTTTACTATTTGTCTGTAATAAAATTTCTGTTTCCTTTATTGGTCTGAACCCCAAAAGTATAACAGTGTGGAATAAACTCATGGATATCTGTGTGCCTTTGCCTACAAAATGCTGGTGTTGAAGATGTGTCTCCATGTTGCCAGCCATTTGTTATTTATTTGATTCTAATCTGAGAGCTGGATTCTGAGGAGATGAAGGAGAGGGCTGCAGCAGGGATACAAAGTGATACAAAGTGAATAATGTATAATAAATAAAAATACATTAAAAACATTAATTTTAAGGTAACTTATTTCATTTTTGAACTCCGAAGATTCTATTACATTCTACTCTATAAGCTAAACATGAGAGCAGATAGAGTCTCAAGCATCAGTTTCACAGGTTCCTCAAGTGATTTTTCAGAAGAAATTTCATGGTTTAGCATGACAATAGAAGTTAATGTTTTCATATCTTATTTTGTTACATGAGGGAAAATAAAGCCTCTTACTGTAGGGAACTACCATAGATAACTGATTTGTAACTAATAGTTGTTTAGATACACAGATCTCAGCAACAGGGTGTGACTAACTAATCGGGTGGTTTAGTCTGTTATGAGAAAAAGGCTTTGGAGCAAAGGCAAGCAGAGTGAGTAATAGGCATTATGGAGGATGAAGTTACTAAAACTCTACAGCAGAATACTACGGAGGGTATATTCTTCATTGTAATAAATTAAACTTCATTCTTAGAGAATTAGAAGTCATGGATAATGGACAATGGAAATGGAAATAAGATTTTAAAATACCTCAGATCAAAGAACCACTTTTTTACCACACCTTGCTGGTTTGGCTAGAAGCTGCTTTTTAATATTTCAGTCAGAGAAAAAAAAAGTGGTCAATTTTAGTTTTCCTCAATAGCAGCATTGTAGCCAGTCCCTAATTCTAGGGAAGAAATACTAGATCCCTTCCCCTAATTCTTTTTTTAATATGTTCTTTTATTACAATTTATCTACTTTGAATCTCAGCTGTAGCCCCTCCATCATCCCATTCCAATCTCACCCTCCCTCCCTCTTGTCCTCCCATGTCCCTCCTTCCCATCAGTCTGACCTTAGCCTATCAGGTCTCATCAGGACTGGCTGAATTGTCTTCCTCTGTGGCCTGGTAAAGCTGTTACCTACCACTCAATGGGATGTGATCAAAGAGCCTGCCACTGAATTTATGTCAGAGACAGTCCCTCCTCCTCTTATGAGGCAACCCACTTGGAGACCCACATGGGATACATCTGTGCAGGAGTTCTAAGTTATATCCATGAATGGTCCTTGAATGGTCTGAAAAGACCACTGGGTCCAGCTATTTTGGTTCTGCTGCTCTCTTTGCAGAGCTCCTGTCCCTCCAGGTCTTCTTACCTACCCCTTTTTACATAAGATTCCCTGCACTCTCCTCAAAGTTTGGCTATGAGTCTCAGCATCTGCTTTGATACCCTGATGATTAGAAACATTAAGAGATCATTTGTAGTAGGATCCTGTCCTTTACCCTGTTTTCAACATCTTCCCATATCTATCCAGTTTTCCTTTATGAATGAGGATTGATCATCTTACCCATGGTCCTCCTTCTTGCTTGACTTCTTTAGGTGTACCGATTTTAGTAAGTTTATCCTATATTATACGTCTAATATCCACTTATAAGTAAGTATAAAACACATGTGTCTTTCTTCTTCTGTGATAGCTTAGGATAATCTTTTCTAGTTTCCAACAATTGCCTGAAAATTTCATCATTTCTTTGTTTTTAATTGCTGCATAGTATTCCATTGCGTAAATGTAACACAATATATGTATCCATTCCTATGTTGGGGGACTGGACACACTAAATCTCTTAGAAGAAATAATGAGAAGAACTTTGATCTCATTGGCACTAGAGACAACTTCCTGAACAGAACACCAACAGCACAGGCTCTAAGATCAACACTGGGACCTCATGAAAAGGAAAAGCTTCTGTAAAACAGAGGACACTGTCGTCAGAATAAAAGGACAGCCTACAGACTTGGAAAGGATCTTCACCAACCCTCTATCTGACAGAGGGCTAATATCCAGAATATATAAAGAATTTAAGAAGTTAAATAGCCAGAAATCAAGTAATACAATTTAAAAATGGGATACAGAGCTAAATGGAGAGTTCTCTGTAGAGGGATATCAAATGGCAGAGAAACACTTAAAGAGATGCTCAACATCCTTAGCCATCAGAGAGATGCAAATCAAAACGACCCGGTGATTTCACCTAACACCCATCAAAATGGCTAAGATCCAAAACTCAAGTGACAACACATGCTGGAGAGGTTGTGGGGAAAGGAGAACACTCCTCCATTGATGGTGGGAATGTAAACTTGTACAACCACTTTGGAAATCAATCTCAGACAAATAGAAATAGCACTTCCTCCAGATCCAGCTATACCACTCCTAGGAATATATCCAAAAGATGCTCAAGTACACAACAAGCACTTTTATTAACCATGTTTTTAGCAGGTTTATTCGTAATAGCCAGAATCTGGAAACAACCCAGATGTCCATCAGTGGAGGAATGATTACAGAAATTGTGGTACTTTTACACAATGGAATACTACTCAGCAATTAAAAACAAGGAAATCATCAAATTTGTAGGCAAATGGTAGGACTAGAAAAGATCATTCTGAGTGAGGTATCACAGGAGCAGAAAGACACACACGATATATACTCACTTAAAGTGGGTACTAGTCTTATAAGATAGGATAAACATACTAAAATCTGTATACCTAAAGATAAAAAAGAAAGAGGACCCAGGGTAAGATGATCAATCCTCACTTAGAAAGATAAATGGTATGGATATAGGAAGTAGGAAAAAACAAGTAACAGGACAGGAGACTACCACAGAGGGCTTTGGAAAGACTCTACCTAGCAGTGTATCAAAGCAGCTGCTGAGACTCATAACCAAACCTTTTGCAGAGTGCAGGGAATCACATGAAAGAAGGGGGAGTAAGTATGACCTGAAGAAGACAGGAGCTTCACAAAGACCAAAGATATCAAGGCACAGGGGTCTTTTATGAGACTGTTTCTCCAACCAAGGCCCTTGTATGGATATAAGCTAGAAGCAGGTGTAGCCCATGGTAGCTCAATATCCAAGTGGGTAAGCAAGTAAGGGGGACAAGGACTATTTCTGACATGAACTCAATGGCTGGCTCTTTGACCTTCCCCCACTGCCAAGGGAGTACCAGGCTTGCTTGGCCACAGAGGAGGACATGGCAGCCAGTCTGGAAGATACCTGATAAGCTAGGGTCAGATGGTCGGGGAGGAGGCCTTCCCCTATCAGTGGACTGAGAAAGGGGCAGGGAGAAGATGAGGGAGGGAGGGTGGAATTGGGAGGGAATGAGGAAGGGGGCTACAGCTGGGATACAAAGTAAATAATCTGTGATTAATATTTAAAAATAAAAAATAAATGTACAAAAATAAAAATAATTAAAAAATAAAGGGAAGGGGATGGAAGGGAACGGGTATGGAATGAAAGGAAAGGAAATAACAAGGAAAAGAAAAAGAAAGGAAAAAGATAGAAAATGAAAAAGAATAGGAAAGTAAACAAAAAGTGGAGGTACAGGAAGGGACATGAGAAGGGACGGAGTGGGAATGTAAGGGAAGAGAAGGGAAAGGAAAAGATAGGAAATGTAAGGTAAAGAAAGGAAAAAGGAAAGGAAAGAAAAGAAAAAAGAAAGGAAAGTTAAGGAAAGGGAACTGAAGAGAAGGAAAGGAAATAATAGGAAAGGAAAAGACAAGGGGAGGGAAGGGATGGGAACAGAAGGAAAAATGTATGGAAGGAAAGAAAAGGAAAGAAAGAATTGAAGGAAAAAGGGAAGGAAATGAAACAGTAAAAAAAGGTAAAGAAATGAAATAAAGAGAAAAGGGAATGGAAGGGAAGAAAAGGAAAGGTTAGGAAAGACAACAGAAAGAGAATGGAAAAGGAAGGAAAAGAGAAAATAAAGGAGAGGGAATGGAAGGAAAAAAGAAAAGAAAAGAAAAAAGGAAACAAGGGGAAAAGTAAATTTATGGAAAGGAAAGAAAAAGAAATAGAAAGGAAAAAGGAACTAAAAGGAAAAATGGGAAATGGAAAGGATGGGAAAGAAAGAGAAAGTAAGGGAAAGGGAACAGAATGAAAGGAAAGAAAGAGAAAGGAAGGGAAGGGAAAGAAAATTGAAGGAAAGAAAAACAAAACAAAATAAAATAAAGGATAGTGAAGGGAAGGAAAGGAAAGGGAAGGGAAAGTAAACCAAAATAAAGGAAAGGAAAATGGAAATGAAATAAAAGGAAATGGAAAAAAAAAAGAATGGAAAGGGAATTAAAGGGAAGGAAAGTGATGGGAGGGGAAAGGAAAGAAAAAGGAAAGGAACATAAAGGAAAGGAACAGGAAAGAGAAGGGAATGGATGGGAAAGGGTAAGGAAGGTAAGGAAAGGTAAGAAAAAAGGAAAGGAATTAAATAGGAAAGCAAAGTAAAGGTAAAGAAATGAAAAGAAAAAAAAAAGAGTTGTAGAAGGAGGGAAGGGAAGGAAACAGAAGAGAAACAGAATGAAAGAAAAGAAAGGGAAAGAAAATGGAAGGCAAGAAAAGGTGAAAAAAAGGAAGGAAAGAAAAGGAAATGGAAGGCAAGGAAAGGTGAAAGGAAAGGGAAGGAAAGAGATGAGAAGGAAAGGAAAGGATGAAAAAGGAAAGGAAAGTATGGGAAATGAAAGAGAAGGGGTGGAAAAGAAAAGGGTGACAAAGAAAAGGAAATGAAAGGAAAAGGGAAGGGAAGAGAAGGGAAGGAAAGCAAAAAGAATGAGAAAGGAAAGAAAAAGAAAGGGAAAGGAAAATTTCTTGGGACAGAAAAGGAAGGGAAGGGAATGGACGGGAAGAAGTATGGTAGGAAAGGAAAGGATACAAAAGGATAGGAAAAGAAATGAAAGGAAAAGGAAAAGGATGGCTATGGAAGGGAAAGGAAGGAAAGGACAGAGAAGAGAAGGGAAAGGAAAGGTAGGGAAGAAAAAGGGAGGGAAGGGAAGAGAAGAAAAAAGGTAAGAATAAGAAAGGAATGGAAAGGAAAGGAATGGAATGGAAAAGGGAAGGAATGGAGTGGAAATGCAAAGGAAAGGGAAGGGATAAAAAGGGAAAGGAAAGACAAAGGAAAGGGAAGGAAATGAAAATGGAAAGAAAAGAGAAAGGATAAAGGTAAAAAGAAAGGAAAGGAAACAAAAAAAACAGGAAAAGAAAGGAAAGGAAAAAGGAAACGAATGGAAAGGACTGTAAAGGAAAAAGGAAAGGATAGGAAATAAAAAAGTAAAGAAATGGAAAGGAAAGAAAAAGGAAAGGGATGGGTAGGGACAGAAAGGAAAGGGAAGGAAAACTGAAATGAAAGGAAAGGAAAAGAAAGGGAAGGGAATGGAAGGAAAGGAAAGGGAAGGAAAGGAAGAGAAGGGAAGAGAAGGAAAAAGGTAAGGCAAACCAAGGTGGTGGAGCCCAGCATGCACAATATCAGAGGGGCCTCTCAGAGGATCTGAAACTCGGGAATTTGTGAGTGGATGGATAGTTGAACCCAGAATATCGATATTGAGGTTTCCTCGGAGAAAGGGGACAAACCCCGAGCTGAGACCATTAGGATTCAGGTCGACCACAGACTTCACCGCTGACTTCTCCTGGAGACTGACTTCCCAGGCACTTCCCTTTTAACAGGCCTCTCTACTCAATGGTGGAGTCAGCAGTGAAGGCAGTGGAGGCGGTCTGCAGTGTACACAGCTCCTAGCGCAGACCCCCTTGCTTGAGATTTGAGACAGATAATACTCACTCCCCCAGCACTTCTCCTCGACAAGCCTCCCTTCTCCCTCCTTGGAGAAGGCAGAGGCTGCAGAGGCAACCTACAGTGCCCAACACAGAGCGCAGTGCCAGATCCACAGTGCCCAGATCTCCTAGCACAGAGCACAGTGCTGATGGCTCCACCAGGCCAACCAGGTCCTTGGCTCCGCACGGCCTTCCAGAAATCTCCAGCAGCCTCCTAGTTCTGCAGCAGTGGTTGGACTGCCAGTGGTCCGCAATACCAGCCCCCAAGTTCTGCAGCAACATAGGGATTCTTGGGACAGCATTATCAACATTGAAGGCCGTGCTCTGTGGGTCTATCAATGATGTCGAGGCAAGCAACTCATGGAGCCCAGACAGATCTGAATACCAGAATGACAGTATGACAGAACTGTAGACCACTGAGGTATTCAGGAAATTGACGTAGGCACATTGTGCCCTCAAACAGTGTGTGCATTCCAGGCTCCATGGTCAGGAAAATATTTAAAGATAATTGTAGAAAAAAAAATTTCCAACTCAAAGAAATAGATGACCATAATCATACAAGAAGCCTAAAGAACACCAAATAGACTAGGACAGAAAAGAAACTCTTCACATCACATCATAGTCAAAACACTAAACCTACAGAAAAAAGAAAATATATTAAAGGCAGCAATGGAAAAAGGCCAAGTAACATATAAAGGTAGACTTATCAGAATCATACCAGATTTCTCAGCAGAAACTATGAAAGCCAGAGAAGCCTGGGCAGATGTCATGCAGACTTTAAGGAACCACAGATGCCAACCCAGACTACTCTACCCACCAAAGCTGTCAATCAACATAGAGGGAGAAAGCAAAATATTCCATGACAAAACTAAATTTAAACAATATCTACATGGCAACCCAGCCCTACAGAAGATACTAGAAGGAAAACTCCAATCCAATGAATACAACTGCACCCAAGACAAGATAGGATACAGATAACTGTCACAACAAAAAATTAAAAGAAAACAAGCAGTGAATCACAGTAATATCATCAACTCCACAAAAAAAGGAACTAATGTTCATTGGTCACTATTACCTATCAACATCAATGGACTCAACCCTCCAATAAAAAGACACAGACTAACAGAATGGTTGTAGAAACAGGATCCAACATTCTGCTGCATCCAAGAAACACACCTCTGCAACTAACATAAATAAACACTACCACAGGGCTAGAAAAATGTTTTTCAAGGAAATGGATGCAGGAAACAAGCTGGGGTAGTTATCCTAATATCTAATAAAATAGACTTTCAAACAAAATTAATGAAAAAAGATTAAGAGGGGCACTTCATTCTCCTCAAAAGAAAAATACACCGGGAGGACTTCACAACACTGAATATCTATGCCCCGAATACAAGAGTACCTACATTTGTAAATGAAACAATACTAAAGCTTAAATTGCACATTGATCCTAACACCTTAATGGTGGGAGACTTCAACACTCCACTCTCACCAAAGGACAGATCATCTAGACAGAAGCTAAAGAGGGAAATAAAGGCACTTAAAGAGGTCCTAAATCAAATGGACCTAATAGGTGCATACAGAACTTTTCACCTAAATTCAAAAGACTATACCTTCTTTTCGGCACCTCATGGAATCTTCTCCAAAATACACAAAGCAAGTCTCAGCAGATACTAGAAGCCTGAAATAATCCCTCATATTCTACTGACCATCATGGACTAAATCTGAACCTCAACAACAACAGAAATAGCAAAAAAGCCTGGATTCACATGGAAACTGAACAACTCTCTACTCAATGAGAGCTGGGTTAGGGAAAAAAATAAAGAAAGAAATTAAAGTCTTCCTAGATTTCAATGTTCTGAGAGCCTCCCACCATATTAGTGACAATTCTCTCCTTGGGTGACTTTGACACCTTGAAATTCCTGCCTCCTCTTTCTAAGCACCATAGTTATAGGCCTGTGTCACCATACCTGGAGACTTCAGTTTCATTTAGTGATGTAATAGAATGATGGGTTGAATAAGATGAACACTTAACTATATTACAAGATATCTAATCTCTGTGAGCCTGGGTTTCTCTCTCTGTAGAATGAGGTTAGAACTCTGACCTCGTCTGTAGTTTAGACTCCATGATAAAAGAAAATAATATTACTCATAGAGAGAAGACAGTGGACATTAACCAGGAGGGGTGCATTTGATGGGAGCCTTCCTCTGTTACTGGAGTTAGGACCAGAGCCCATGTTCTGGCTACCCTAACCACCAAGGTTCAGTCACTCAGCCTCATTAAGCCAATTAAAAGAACTAAATTATCAAGCTATGACATGTCTACTTACAATTCAGGCACTCTGGAGGCAAGGTGGGTATATATACTGTGTGGGATATACACAGAAATTGAAGACAGAAAGAGATACATAGTGGGACTACTCTTTAAAATAAAAAAAGAGTGAAAACAATGACAAAAAGCAAATTATTAATGAAGACTGAAAACATATTAACATACTTATTCAGTAATTTTGACCAGTGATGAACTTATAAGATAACTAATTCATTGTTGAGGTCCTAACAATTTTAGATGGAAGGTGAGATACAACTAAGTAATCTAACCAAGCCATAAAATTAATTTTCGTTATCCTTAAATCCCTCTTTTATTCTTAGATCCTTTATTTCCTGCAAGTTATTCAGATATTGAGTTAATGTTTATTTAACAGAGTTTGCATCTGGAGGAATCAGCCTTTTCACATAAAGAGATTTGAGGGAAAATTAGAATTTCATGGAGTCCATGGTTTCACTAGATGTTCCCTAAGGGGAGATAAAAATGTGTCTTTACAATCATTATTCCTACCAGGCAGGCAGATTAAAGGGATGAAAGAGTGGGAAACTGAAGAGCTTTAAGATCCAATAGGATATATTTTGCATACAGGTCTTTCACTTGCTTAGTTAGAGTTAAATCGGGGGACTTTATGTTATTTGTGACTATTTTCAGGGTGTTGTTTCTTTTTTGGCCCTTTTGTCTTTTGTATACAAGAGGGCTTCTGATGTTTTTGAGGATTTTTTTTTTTTACCCAGCCACTTTGCTGAAGGCATTTATCAGCTGAAGGAGTTTTCTGGCAGGCAAATTGTGGGACTAGAAATGATCATCTTGAGTGAGGTAACAAAGAAGCACAAAGACAAACATGGTATATACTCACTAATAAGAGGAATAAACATACTGAGATCTATACTCCTGGAGAATCTGGACAACAGGGAAGACCCTACGGAAAATGCTCAATCCTTATTCAAAAGGGCAAGGATGATAGACATCCAAAGAAGAACAGGGAATAAGACAGGAGCCTATGACAGATGGACTCTGAAAGAATCCACTGATGGAGGTATTGAAGCAGAGGCTGAGACTCATAGCCAAACTTTGGGCAGAATACATGGAATTTTATGAAACAAGGGGGAGAAAGTAAGACCTGGAGGGGAATGAGGTCCAAAAACCAAGAGTCCACAAAAATACTGCTCCCTGGGGCCCCTGCAGAGACTGACACCCCAACCAAGGACCATGCATGGAGAAGATCTAAAACCCCTGCTCAGGTGTGGCACATAGACTCTCTCTCTCTCTTTATCACACACAGCACATGCACATGCACACACACACACACACACACACACACATTGTTGAAGATGAAGTAAGACAGACTCCAGCAGGTAGATTCCAAAAAGCTTCTTCTCTTTATTTAAGCTTCTCTTCATTTAGCTTCTCTTACAGTCTTTTTTTTACTTTATACAATCACATACACACATACATATGTACATACATATATACACATTCACATACTGGGTAGACAGAGCAAACTCCGGAGAGTGAATTTTAATTCATCCTAATATATGCAACTTGGTGGATGGAAGTAACTCCAAAAAGTAAGTTCCAAACCACCTTACATACATACAAAATGGTGGATGGAGCAAACTCCAAAGAACATGAGCCAAACCACCTTACCTACTTATACATACATCATGATTGATGGAAAAAGCACAAAAGAGCAAGTTCCATCCCAACCTTACATACATACATATACATACAACTTCTCAGATGAAACAAACTCCAAAGAGTGAGGTCCAAACCACCTACATATATAGACCTTGGTGGATGGAACAAGACCTAGAGTGCCAGTTCAGACTACACTTTTACTCTTTTTCCACACCTTATCTATCCCAGTAAGATCCTTATAGCAATATTAAACACACAATGTGGTTACACTCTATTTTTCTTTAAGTGAAGAATTACAATGAACATACACACACACACACACACACACACATACACACAAACAACCCACATATTCCCCAATACCTTCACATGATCAAATGTTATACATATTATGGGTGAAGAACAAGTTATTCCAAGACCCCATATACACTTGCAATTAACCAACTTGTGATCAATTAACAAGATGAGCAAGCAACATAACTACTCAGCCATCTTGTCTTTACTGGCAAGCAGAAACTTGGGGTAATTAAAAGAGCAATTATATTAAAAAGTAATCACATAAAAGTCTTAAAAGGATCATGAATCTAAAGTTTTATATGTATAAAACAATCAGCCACCTCTACATTAAATCTTGAAGGGGTATGTACCTTAATAACTTTTATTAAATCATATCAAGAACCTGAGGGCAAAAACAAGTATGAATAAATCAATCCCTGTCTCAGCTACAGGCCCAGCTGGACAGTGTCCAGTCAGCAAGTGTTAACTTTGGCTTTTGTTTCTTCTCACCAATCTTAAAGTGTCCCTGGCTTTACTATTAAGAGGGTACTTTTCTTAATTTCACATGGATCTGTAAGATTTTTTACGTAAGACCCATTAGCAAAAACATCTTACCTGACCTCACTAAACAATCTATAAGTTGATATGGGGAAGGGAGGTTAGCCCAGATTCTAGGCAGGAAAATTCAAGGTAGGGAGTGGGATATGCCAGCCAAGAGAACCATATTAAGCTTTGGAAGGACCAACAGATTTCTGGGAGAAAATTGGCAAGTAGGTCGGTTTTAATATAGGCACCTCTCACATTTCTGCCAGATTTAAAACCTACATCTATAGAAATATAAACTGTAGAGAGCAACATGGTCTCCACTGAGTAATGACTATCAAAAGAACCCACAAGGAAGAAGGGTAGCAAAGAAGAAGATTTTTTTTTCTTTTCTTTCTTTATATTTTCTATTTCTTCCATGAAGACAGGCCGTTATCCAGGCTGGCCTCAATTTTCTGCTCTTATTTCTTCTCCATAGGCCACTGAGATTGGCTCAGAAGATTCCTTACACTGAAGCTTACCTGCAACCTTACTGTGAAATAAACATTAGGTGTAACCCATTTTATAGAGTCCCACCCCCAAGGCACTGGTTGACTGGGCAAGAAACATCTGAAATATGAAAGGCTATCATGTCTGAAACTTTTGATCCCAAGCATTTCATAGATAAGTTGGTTTTCCTCCTGCCTTGGGGGCTGTTTCCCTCCAACCCAGGAAAGCAGAAGGGGCAGAAGATGAGGTGCCATGCTTAGAAAACCAGCAAGCATGACAGATTCAGACAATCTGGGAACCAAGGCAGAGAGCAATTTTAACTTTAATTCCAGAAAACAAAGGTTATATACCCCTTGGGGAGTGAGTGGAGTGCTCCAAGGATTGGTGTATATAAATGTTTAAAACTAGGCATTTCAAGGATTCTTTTTTATTCTTTATTGATTACACTTTATTCACTTTGTATCCCCCCTGTGGTTCCCGCCCTCCTCTCATCCTAATCCTTCCCTTTCTCTGCCCTCTGCATGCATGCCTCTCCCCAAGTCCATTGATAGGGGAGGTCTTTTCCTTCCTTCTGATCCTAGTCAATTAAGTCTCATCAGGAGTGGCTGCATTATTTTCTCTTGTGGCCTGGTAAGGCTGCTTCCCCCTCAGGGGGAGGTAATTAAAGAGCAGGCCTCAAGGATTCTTGATTTGCATTAAACAGCACATCCTTATTGTACACACATAAACAAAGTACCTAATTATCCTATAGGTGAAGGGAGGGAAGAGTTAGCTTGGATCTGTGTCAAAGACCATCTATCAAATGTGCTTGGAGGCATCTATGTCTAAAGACACTAACCAGATGAAGTCAGAGATCAGGAGGCTCTGGTGGAGAGAGGGAGTCCTGCACCTTAATGCCTAGCTCAGAAAGGCTATCCAGACTTTGAGCGCTGCAACCTGAAACAGAAAGGTACTTCCAACCAGATAAAAGATATTCATCCTGAAATTAGCATGTAATTGAAAAAAATGAAGATCTTTTGTTGGCAGAGCTCTTAAGCTTTTCACATTCAAACTCAGGTCCTCAAGAGCAACAAGTCTCTTAATCAGCCATTTCTCTAGAGTTCCAAAGTTCATATCCTACTGTGAACAATACAGTGAAATCACAATCTCCTTTGACTTCACTTTCAGACAGTCTGAAAGTCTCTTCAGGCCTCCAGGGTTCCCTGCATTCATGTGCACATACTTCCACAAAGACCCAAACAAACATACTTAGCTAAAAGTAAAATAAACCTAAAAATAAATGTTTAAAAATCAAGTTATAAATGCTTTCTCTTTTACTAGAAGCAGATGAGCATGTAACTTGGTACAAAGCTGAAGATTTTCTTGAGCTCCTTATTCTCCTCCTCTCTCAAATGTTGATATTATAAGCATGTGTATCAAAATCCTTAAAAACCTATTTTTAAAAATACTATTTCATTAATGAAACTTCGCAGTCATACAGAAATGCACTGTTAACATGCACACAATATATATATATATTATATATATATTATATATATATTGATATTGATATATCAGCATGTGTGTGTTTCTGTGCACCCATACACATATGCACATATAAATTTGTAAGTATATAGGACAAGTATATGGTGTCTTCCTCCATTTGTACAAACACTTAATTTAAAAAATAATTTAAATATTAATAACAGTTGAATACAATTAATACAGTCATATTGTTACCTAAAAATTAATCAGAATTATCATGACGATGGCATTTTCTCAAGACTTTAATCCCAGCACTCTGGAGGCAGAGGTCGAGGATTCCCTGAGTTTGGGGATATTTTTGTCTACAGAGTAAGTTCCAGGAAAACATGGCTAAACACAAACAAAACTAATTTAGTTGATTAAAAAATTTGAGAGGTTTATGCAGCACAAAAGACCACATAAACTAATATTTTATGAATCTCTTAATTTCTTTTGTAATATTTTTATGTTCTCCTAAAGCACTGAGTGATCTTTTTTATCTGGTGGTAGTCTGGGATACAGTTGTTCACTTCTGGACAAAGAACAGCACGTCCCTGAGAACACAGGTACCAAATTCTCTCTAGAATAAATTCGAGTGCTCAAGGGAGTTGACTAGTTCAAGGCATCTGTTCTGACTATGGGAAGTAGAAATGAGGTTCACACCAGGTACTACAATTAGCTTTTAAAATGAGGCTTTCACTATCACACAGCAGTCAGTGCCTGTGGTGATATGGAAGTGTTCTATCTCTTTGGCTAAGCTGGTATGGGATTGTGGCCAATTTACAGGGTTTCCCAGGCTCAGACCCAGCATGGCAGGAGGTAGATCCAGTGAAATGTAGGCCTGTTGGGCTGAAAAGCTGGTCTAGGCCCAGTGGGTGCACTGCTTGAGGTCAACATGGTTTTTAGAAGTCCAGCAGTATCCAGCCCGTGTTACACCCAGTTCGGGAGCCCCCAAAAGATCTACAGGAATTGACACTGTTGCAAAACACATGAGGGTCTTTTTATTACAAGCTCAAGCCCAGGTGGCTGACCTTTACAAAGACATTTGGGTAAGTGACCCCCCAGCTCCAGGAGATCAAGGTTTTTAAAGAAACAAAAATGCCAGTGGGGTAGTACAAGCCTTGGAATTACAGGATTGGGTAAGAGGAACAAAATGCAAATGGGGTGGTCTCTATGGAAGCTGACATTTAAAATGACTGGTCTATTTTTAGGCGCCAAGACTGCTAATGGTCTGGCCTAGCTGCCTGGGAGACATCTGACCTCTAGTTCTTTGGGGCCATGTGACTCCAGTCATACCCTGAGGTTTATCTGGCTGGGGGCTGCTGCTGGCCCATTATCTGAAAGGAATGTGGGACTCGGCCCTAGCCTCTGGGCTAGCCCTCTGCTCTGAAAGAAATGTGGTCTTCTGATTCTGCCCCAGCCCCAAGAATTAACTCTAACCTTTCATTAGGTTAGCAAGTAGCCAAGTTCTGGGAGCTCAGTGGCAAATCTCAAGGGAGGAGGGGAAACCCTCTCTCCTCCAGAATAAAAGACTGACCAATTTTAGTTGGCTGTGGTGGAAAGCTGATGGTATCACAATGTTAATTTCCTGTGAAATCAGGGATTTATAAACCTTGGGCTTAGAGGATGAATGTGTTTGGTTTCCTGGGGCTAGATGCTCAGGATAGTTGATCTATATGTTGTGGTGCAGTACGTCATTTGCATGCAATATCCCAGTCCTATGACATAGAGAATATATAAATTAATTATTCTGTGGTGGGGGAATATCTCCAGGTATAGTTGAAAGGCATTTTCTGAAAGCTAACATATTCTTAGCATTGGGTGGTGTATTTACAGGATTCCCTAGGTGCTTGCTGAGCGGGGTTCTTATCAGGAAAGAGTCAGGCCTGTAATCTTCACTTAGGATGTGATGTTCCTTAATATCTGGGGTTCCCTACATCAGGCAAAAATAGAACCCCACTGAAAAAGGGAACCCACTGTATAGACCTAGTGACGAGGCTATCTGGAATGTCATACTTCAAAATAACCAGCGGAGTGCCACAACTGAGGTTCTGCAACCATTCCTCAGTATCAACTCTGTTTAACAGTGCTCCTCACCCAGTACCAGCCTGTCTGTTTGCTTGTTTATTTGTCTTGCATTGGTGGGAACTAAACTCAAAGCATTCTGCACTGGCAGATCATTTAGCAAAAACATACATTCCCACACTTTTTTGTCAGTATCAATAACAGCTAGTCCATGCATGGTCCTAGGTATCTGCCACAGGAAAAGACCAATTACATCTGATATCACATTGTTTTTAAGGAATACATATATGACATTAGTTAGCATATTGTTTACGAGGGGGCTTCAGTTTTGCCTTCATAAATGTGAAATTTACTTATAAATAAATGATAAAAGCCTGGAAGGCAGAGTCTATCAACACACAATCATACTTCTTTAGTTTAGAGTAAGGTTTCTGGGTCTCTACATTTAAAAGCAGATAGGGAGAAATCACAGTGGTATGTGACCCAGGAGGAAGAGGCAGAGGGGGATATATGGCTTAAAAACAACGCTATTACATGTACCATCACATTTATAAATCTTATAGTTTAAACATAATTATATAAACATAAACACAATTGTGTTGGATATATAGAAGGAGAATTTGGTGAGGGAAGGAAACTTGAGGTAAATGAAGCACGGAACAGAGAGAAATGGGTGTATCTTATTTAGGATTACTACTGCTATTATAAAATATCATAACCAAAGAATCAACTTAAAAGAATGGGAAATTTTATTCTTCTTCAACATCCAGGTTACAGTCCATCACTAAGAGAAGTCAGGGCTTGGATTCAAACAGAGAAGGAACCCAGAAGCACAAGCTGAGCAGAGGCCATGGAGGAGTGTTGCTTACTGAGTTCCTCCTCATGGCTTGCTCAGGTTTGCTTTATTGAGAAACCTAGGGTCACCATCAATGGCTGCATCACCTACAATGGATTGGATCTTACCTCATCAATTTACTAATTAAGAAAATGTGTTTTGAGAGTCGGGTGCTGGGGTTGGGATTTAGCTCAGTGGTAGAGCGCTTGTCTAGCAAGCACAAGGCCCTGGGTTCGGTCCTCAGCTCTGGAGGAGAGAGGAGAGAGAGAGAGAGAGAGGAGGAGAGGAGAGAGAGGAGAGAGAGGAGAGAGAGTGAGAGAGAGAGAAGAGAGGAGAGAGAGAGGAGAGAGAGGGAGAGAGGAGAGAGTAGAGGAGAGAGAGGAGAGAGAGGAGAGAGAGGAGAGAGAGGAGAGAGAGGAGAGAGAGAGAGGGAGAGAGAGGGAGAGAGAGGGAGAGAAGGAGAGAGAGGAGGAGAGGAGAAGGTGAGGATGGAGAGGAGAGAG